>NW_023458566.1:22552517-22569925 GCF_013731165.1 Rhagoletis pomonella | reverse complement strand
TTTTGTTATCGATTTTGTAATCGATTTTTCGATAGATTTTGTAATCGGTTTTTATCGATTTTGTAATCGATTTAGTTAACGATTTTATTATCGATATTTTTATCGATTTTGTTATCGATTTTATTATCGCTTTTGTTATCGATATTTTTTTCTTAGTTTGTGCTTTCGTTTTTGACTTGGATATGCTCTTAACCATACCACGTATTCTACGTTTAAATTTAGCGGGTGTATCTCCGATACAGCCTGCAGACCAAGACGAAGGCGCTGGACTGTTCCTTTTTTTTGTACGGGGTTAAAATCTTGAGAAAATTATCCTACAAATTTGCAATTTTACTAAAGGGATACTCTTTAAGGGCTTGTACATCTAAGATCATTCAGGAATGCTTTAAGATCTGTAAGCTGTTGTGAAAAAAATTTGCTAAATTATTTTTTGTCCCGTATTCGGCTCTCACAAATATGGTCAGCGTACATATAAGTTCTCGTTGCCACGACCTAGTGCTTCAAAAGCCTTTTGATGAACATCTTTTAATTCTTGAAGTTAGGTTTTGCTGTTTTCCACACTTTTTTTTCGTGAAGCATCAAATAAAGTATTCGATGTAACACTTTCACTACCGAATAATTGTACAAAGTGGAAAGTACATCAAATTAATGGAATGCCACCAAAGTACTTAAAATGTATGAATAAATAATAAAATAAAAGCTAAACTCCGAAATATCGGGCAACTACTTTGCATTTAAAAGTTTTAGTTTAGATTTTATTGCTTGCCGACAAAGAATTACTCCATTTTGAAATGGCAAACATTTTCACACAAGATTTATTTGAATTACTTCAAACATTACAGGGCGTTGTCACTACACACACATTCGATTAACGAAGAGTTAGTTCAGCAGAAAGCAAATGACAGCAAGCAGCCTGCAAGCCAAATGACAAACGCTGATCGTGGCGAATGAACCATTTCCTTTATATTTTTTTTTTTGTGTTTAATGACTTTTTTATATTCACTCATATTTTCCGAATGCTTCGCACACTGCCTGTCTGTCTATATGTACACATGTGCTAATAATAGTTTTTGTCGCATAAATAGCGAAACAGCTTTGAGATCTTTGGCGCGATCGCCGGTAAATTCTCATCCATACACACACGCACGCACGCCATGCCAGTGGGCCAATTCAGGGCGTGATGCTGGCAATGTTGCTGCTGTTGTTGCTGTTGCGTGGAAGCTGTGCAAATGCGGAGAGTCAAGGCAGCGGACCCCTGAGAGAAAATCCATTTTATGAACCATTTTATGATTTTTGGAGACAATGTTTCCTTGTTGTTTGGCTTTTGAGGCCGCAGCAGCAGGCTGCCGATCAGGCGAGCACTTATGTATATCTTTGTGTATGTTCACCGACATAAACACATACATACATACATACATATACGTAAGTATATAAAAAATGATATCTGACAGAAGTGGCGGCGGCATTTGTGGAAAATAGTGTGGCGAGCAAATCTTTAGTCTTTTCTCGGCCGTGGTTAAGTAAAGTTGTGCGTAAGTAAAATATTGTGGCTAAATTAAAAGAAGAAACGCTTTGCATATCCTGCTAAAGTGTTGAGCATACATTTGTGTGAAAGAGTGTATGCAATGTGGAAATACCGTTGCTAATAAATTGAATGCAAAAAAATTCCAACTTCCGTTTATTTCCTTACATATTTTTATTCTGCATATTGCTAAAGTGTTCAAATAATTCCACATTAAATCAACAGCTATTTTTAGAACTTGCGGATTAAAAAGTATTTTTTATGTGTGCTATTTTCATTTTAAAAATTTGTATAGAATTCAAGGTGTCACCGACAAATCTGACAATGTTTTAACATCGCTGACACCACCGCATTAAAGTGTACTTAGTAAAGCTATTTGCGTTTTCTTCGCAAAAGTTTTTGATTTGGATAAGCGTAAAGGATTAGCAGCATGGCGGCGCACTGCCAATTCTTTTGGCTGATGGTGGTGGCGTTAATTGGTGGTAAGTGTATGCTTTCGTTGCTCGATTTCGTCTGAAATTGGTGTACTAGATAGTAGGAAGCTTCAAAAGAGTTCGAGAGTAAATATTTTGTAAGAGCGGGATCTGAAGACTGACAAATTAAAAGAGTTTTATCCATCAATAGGATTATCTCAATTAGGTTTTCTTTCTTGTTAAGTAAATTAGCCCCCGTAGAAGAGTGGTTAGAGTTAGTCGAATCTAGGCTCGATTCCGAAAACACAGAAAAAGTTGTTGCTATTTGCGGTCGTCATCCAACAAACAATGCCAAACCTCGCAGTGTATTTCTGCCATGAATACTCAAATCACAAATTGGAGTAGAAGCTCGGAAAAGACACTTTACAAAAAAATTTGAAATAAGGTACAAGAATTCGTTATGAAGAAGGTGGTGGACCAGGCCAAAATAGTACTGATCAAAATATCTTAACCAAATGAGAAGAAAGAAAATTGTGTCCGAATAAAAAGGTTTTAAATTTAGTATTTAATAAAACAATGAAAGCACAAAACTAAACATTTAATAAGTAGCTATTTATTAAAATTAATAACGTTCTTCTTTTATGCTAAGAGACGCGTTCCCTCCAGAGTTCCAAGAAATTTTGCATTCCTCCCGGCTGCTATATTGCACTATAAATCTAAAATTAGGATAGGACCACCCTTGTGGTAAAACCTTTCCGATAAAAAAGAATTGTCAAAAACGGTTCATGTGGTCCAAAGTTACATACAAAAAAAAAAAACATATTCTGACGAATTGGCAACTACAATTGAGATAAACTATAAATTTATTGAATGGAAATTTATTCCTTTTTAATTCAAAGTCAAGCCTTATAAATTCGCTTAAGGTGTTTTACTAAAATGATACAGACATAATCTGAAAATTAAGGTGCAATCAATGCTCTTGGTTCTTTGATAATATTCTCTAAAATGGTCAGCGAAAGCCCGACTTAACAAGCGATCGCATCAGAATACAAAGCTAAAGGTAATGTGGGTACCAGCCACAGCCATAGGAAATTTAGAGAACGCTGAAAAAATTCTGCGAATGTGAGGTGGCTACGTCATTTTTTTCACGGCTGGATTAGGGCGGACTAAGGTCAAAGCTTGTAGCAGCTACTTCTACCGGTGGAAATCTCAACTGGCCGGCCGGTTGGATGGAAATTTCGTAAAGCTTCGATGGAGTTACGTTGTGCTTTCCCTCTAAGCTAGTTATGTGTATGTATGTAGATTTCATTGCTAGTGTTGATGTGATAAGGTCAAGATGGTGATGCAAAATGAACACTAAAAACTAGACCAAGGAAGATATTTACAATAAAGTTTCATATATATATGACCATTGTAAACTCTAATCATTATCAGATACACAAGTATGTATAGTAGTAGAAAGTCGACAGTGCTTAAAGTTCATCGGCAATGGAATCGTTAATAACTCATCCTTTATGCACATTCGTTTAGTTCGTCCATTTTTAGCCTACAAAAATTCAGTGACTTCCACACTACTGAGAAGATTGGGTCTGAGCTTAAGTTCAGCCGGTTCGAAAACGACCTATCTCAGAAACCTTTTCAAGAACGCCCTCTTTCAGATATTGATTGAAGAACGCCTTATCTCAGAATTTCATTGAAGAACACCGTATTTCTGAATTTGATTCAAAAACATCCTATCTCAGCTACCGCCTCAAAAACGCTCTATATTAGCATATCTTCAATAGGGCAATTCATCTACTTTGAATACCATAAATAACTGTAATATATTTTCAGTTAAGACAGGGCGTTTTTGGAAAAAAAAATTCTAAGAAAAGGCGTTTTTCAATCAAATTCTGATATAGGGCCTTTTCGCACCGGCTGCCGAAGATGGGTCGATCTTCCACTCAGCCGTCAATATATTTCTTTGGTGGATATGATTTTGAAAATGACATAATTCGGGCGTTTATCTTCCGATTCTTTTTAATTTTCGAAAACCGGGGAATTATATCTATGACATGTTTGTTGTTTTATTCTGAATTGAAAAAATATGTAGATATTGAAAGTTTTTCAATTTCTTTATTTATGACTGCTGCTGCTAAATGAGAGAGTCATATCACTATACGGATCGGAAACTGAATAAGAAAATCGTTTAATGTGCGACAGACAGGCCGGCCGGCGAGCAAACTCCATACCACATCCTAAATCAAAAATAGTCACAAATAAAAATTTTTCAAAATTAATTTTTTTCTATAAAACAGTTCACAGAGAACATATCGAGCCCTAACCGCCAAAATAACGTAAGCCACATTTTTTTCAAAATTTTCTTTTTGATGCAGAAATATTCCTAGAGCATCTAGATGCATTTCTGCATCAAAAATAAAATTTTGAAAAAAATGTCGCTTACGTTATTTTGGCGGTTAGGGCTAGATATTTACCCGTATAACGTCCGTCAAAATTTATTCCTCACCACCATCTTCCTTAACTGAAAAAATACTGTCAAAATTGTTTTTATTTTGCTTGCGCAGCATCAAAAGTTTTTGCCTCCACAATATTTGGGATTTTTTGAGTTGTGACTGTTTTTGATTTAGGTGCGATATGTACATACAAACATATGTATATATATATATGCGCTTTAATATTTATATACAAACATATGTATGTATGTATATTAGGGCGGGTCAATATTTATCGACAATTCGCATATGCGCACAGCAGGACTCTATGTGTAACTCTAAGCAAATTTGACAAAGAAACTATGGTTCTAAAATCAATTTGGAGTTTGCCAAATTGCAAAAATAAGTTTCGTAGAAAATGTGAAAATTTTCACTGTTGCCTATCCACGTGAAAATTTTAAGAAAAATATATGTGCAAAAATGGATTCGTCATACCAAAAAACCCCTCGTAGTTTATTTAGTACAAAATTAAAGCACTTCTCTACGACGCTATAGTAAAATGCTACGAAACCTATTTTCGCAATTTGGCGAGCTCCAAATTGATTGTAGACCCATGGCTTCTTCGGCAAATTTTTCTTTACAAAAAATCTCCCATACCCTAATGTACATATGGTATACAAATATGTATGTACAAAGTAGTATAAGAAAACATTAAGTCATTTAAAAATATCAAAGCATAAATCAAAGTGAAAATTCACTAGAAAAAATTAGCGTCGTGTTTCTGAGGAACAGAGAATGAGTAGGTGGTTGCCACACTATTTTTTATACACCAACAACTTGAACATGCAAATGTTTATTTCTTTAAATTATTTGTGATCACCATTGAATCAGCATTTATTTTTTTTATTTCTTTGCATTTTTGCTTTTGTTTGAAAAGTGTCACTGGCGGGTTATGAGGATTGTGAGAACGCGCCCTACGCCGAGCATTCGGCCATACAAATAATCGACAACGAGGATGCAGTGCGAGCCATTTACACATGCGAAGAAGGCTACGAGTTGAGAGGCATCAACGAGTTGGTATGCAATTTAGATACAGACCTCTGGGATGCCGAACCGCCGACTTGTGTAAAAGGTAAGTAAATACACCACACCGGTGACGGCTTCGAGCTGAATAAGGAAATCGAAAATTTCAGTTGAGCTCTCGAATGAGGTGGCTGACGGGGCAAACAGTGGGCGCGCGGGGAAAAAGAAGAAACCGCTAGATATAATAGAAGATCGCCACGTATCTGCGGATATGGCCGCCTCGCTGGATATGTCCTGTGTGCAGGCTAAAGTGAAGGCGCCAGAAATACGTCATGGCTTTGTAGAGAAATACGATCGGCGACGCAAAGGCGACCATATCTTCTTGGTGGCTTTCTATGCGTGCAATGACAACTTCGAGTTGGAGGACGCCGAGATAGCGACGCTGTACTGCAGTCAACGCAAATGGGTAGGAGAACTGCCGACGTGTGTGGCGCTGGGCGAATACACCGATGTGGACGAAGAAGGTGAGTGTTGTTAAAAATAGAAATAAGTTTTGAAATTAATGTTTGTGTGGCGCTAGAATACGACGAATATGAAACAGTTGATGGCGATGAAGAAGATGAAGCTGAGGGAGAGGAGGAAGAAGGGGCTGTTGATAATCGTGTAGCGCCGCCGCCACCACCACCACCTGCAGAAGTCGAGCCTATGCAGCCTATAGAGCAAGAGATCAGCAATGAGATTGAGCCCACCGTACAACAAAACGTGGAAGCTACGCATCCCGTTGAAGTTGACAGCGTTGAGCCTATTACCGAACCGGAACCTGCACCAGTTACGGACGTGAATATTGTCATCGCACCCACACAGGATCCATATACGCCACGTTTCCTCGACAATGACTGCGGTCCAGACAATGGCGGCTGCGAACACAAATGCGAGCGTCTGCTTTTCCCTGGCGAGAACGAGCCACGCCTGAAATGCTCCTGCTTTGAAGGGTTCAGCTTGGATCCAAACAATTACGCAAGTTGTCATGGTGAGCATAAAAAGAAAGCACATCTTTTCAAAATTCATTGTATTTATTTTCGCTTTTCATTTTGCTAAGACATCAATGAATGCCAGCTGAACAATGGCGGCTGCGAGCAAATCTGCAACAATCTGCCCGGCTCCTACCAGTGCGCCTGTGAGCAGGGTTTACAAATCGATACGCTAACGGGCAACACATGCACCGGTAAGTGACCAGCCGGCCCATCTGTTCAAGAGAACTTTAGATTTTAAACGCTTTTATATCATTTATTCCATATAATTGCATGCATCACCCCTTCCTTATACCTTCACCGTTAAACACCCGCTTGTATTCGTATTACACGCAATCATTCGACACGGCCACTCACACTCACACACATTCACACAACTACGTACAACACGCACACATACACATACGGTTTTGGCTGCCACAGACATCAACGAGTGCCTGTTACGCAACGGACATGGGCCATGCCAGGACACCTGCCACAACGAGTGGCGCGGCTACAGGTGTTCCTGCGAAGGTCTGGCTGGCACGCAATTATCCCAGGATAATCACACATGCGAAGATGCTGGCGAGTGTGCCATCGCCAACGGTGGCTGCTCACACCAGTGCCTCTCCTCAATGGGTCGCATCTATTGTCTGTGTCCAAGCGGTTGGCTGATGTCGCCGGACGGAACGAACTGTGAAGGTGCGTGCGCTGTGGCGTTGAAAGCTGATACGCAGAATTGCTTAATGACTGCTAGCCAAATTAGCTGAAATTGAATGTGTAGAAGCAGCAATCTCGAAGTGTCAATCTAACTCACCAAACCAACTTCATTTACGCTCATTAGTGGAAAAGTCGTATTTCTGAGCTAATTTTTATTTCTTTGCATTTGCAGATATCAACGAATGCGAGCAGCCTGAAGTGGCAGCGCTGTGTTCTGCCGGCTGTGAGAATACACCTGGCTCTTACCGATGCGTACCAGCGCTCAATACTCCCGAAGATGCCAAAGAGAACGCAGAAGAAAACGAAGATACTGAAGATAGTGGAAATGCAGACGCTGATGAGCCTGTGAGTGAAGACGATCAGGGTATACGCCGCATTGCCGAAACTGAACCCATCTGCCCAAGTGGCTATCGCGCTGGCGGCGACAATTCGGACAAATGCGTTGACATCGACGAATGCGCTGAGGGCACCAGCGGGTGCGAGCATTGTCTCAACACTGTGGGTTCCTATGAGTGCACTTGTCCCGGTGGCTACGATCTTGCCGACGATGAGCGCACCTGCATAGACATAAACGAGTGCGATGTCATTGTAGAGCGTGAGGACGACTCTGATGCTGCGCCTGCGAAGATTTGCTCTGGTGGCTGCGAAAACACAATCGGCTCCTTTATTTGCACTTGCGAAGCCAATCAACATCTGCTCGAAGACCGACGCACATGCGCTATAGACACTTGCAAAGACTTGAATAATCCGCAATTGAATAAGACACGTTGCGCCTACCAGTGCATGGACTTGCCCAGTGGCGTCTACGAATGCGTTTGTCCAGCGGGTTATACGCTGAGCGATGATCTGCACAATTGCGAGGTGGCCGAAAGTGTTTGCGCCAAGGAAGGCGGCTATGAAAGCTGTGCGCCAGGCACTTGCATCCCAAGTGAGGATAACAGTTCATATGAGTGCGATTGTCCGGCTGGCTATGTGAATGAAGGCAACCATTGCAATGATGTCGACGAATGTGCCGCTGAGCTGCACGGGTGCTCACACGAATGCCTCAACACTTTAGGTGAATATCAGTGCGGCTGTCCAGCTGGTTTTCGATTTACCGAAGGCAGCGATCACGTGTGTGAAGACATCGACGAATGTGCGTCCAATCCTAATCTGTGTGGCGCTTTAAACTGCGTCAACAATCCTGGCAGCTTCATCTGCCTATGCACGGATGGCTCCGTTCCCGATGCCGCGACTGGCGCTTGCCATATCGCCGATCCTTGCGAGGCCCACCAGTGTTCGCACCAATGCATTGCTGAAGGTGTTGGCTTCAAGTGCATCTGCCCGCATGACATGTCACTGGCTGATGATGGACTAAACTGCTTTTACAAGGATATTTGCGCCGAAAACAACAACGGCTGTGAACAGATTTGCAGATCGGAAGATGATGGTGCTTGTGGCTGCCGCAGCGGTTACGAACTGGCTGCCGATGGCAAGTCGTGTGTGGACGTGAACGAGTGCGAGATTGGCAATGGCGGTTGCCATCAAGTTTGCCAGAACTATGCAGGTGGGTACGACTGTGCCTGCGAACCGGGATTTGAGTTTCTCGATGGATCGCTCAAGTCATATTGCTTCGACGTAGACGAATGCGCTTTGGGGTTGCACAATTGCGGGAAGGGCATGCTGTGTGAAAATCTTAATGGATCTTTCACCTGCATATGCCCACAGGGGTTCGCGCTGGGCTTACCACCGGTTTATGCTTCGCTGCGGGCTTTACTTTCATCATATCATCCAGCTGCGCCGAAATCATACGCTTCATCATCAGTCATGCAAACTCAGCCCACATCTATCATAAAACATACACCCTCATGTCTAGACATCGACGAATGCTCTATATCGAATGGCAATTGCTCCCATTTTTGCTTGAATTATCCTGGCAGCTTTCAGTGTTCTTGTCCGCCGGGCTATGCACTAAGTAGTGCCGATAATCGCACCTGTCTGCTGGTGAATGCTTGCTTGCAGAATAACGGCGGCTGCTCGCATGAGTGTGCATTAGTGCCAGGTGTGGGTGCGCAGTGCCATTGTCCAAGCGGATATGGGCTCTCTGTGGATGCGCGCACCTGCCTTGACATTGACGAATGCGCTGCGGCTAATGGGGGCTGCGGTCAGCTTTGTCGCAACGCGCCGGGTAGCTTTGAGTGCGCTTGTAGCATGGGTTACGAAATGTTGGCAAATGGGCGCGACTGTGCCGATATTGACGAATGCGCAAATGGGTTTGGTAACTGTACTTTCATCTGCGTAAATCTTCTAGGTTCGTACGAATGCGGCTGCGAGGGAGGCTTCCAGCTGGCTGAGGATCGCCGCACCTGCATCGATATTGACGAATGTGCACTGAGACGACACGATTGTTCCCACGAATGTGTAAATGTAGAGGGCGGTTATGAGTGCATATGCCCAGAAGGTTACTTATTAGGTGACAATAAAGCGACCTGCTTGGATGTAGATGAATGCGTAGGCAGCGAACATGGCTGTAGCCATGGTTGCAAAAACAAATTGGGCGACTATGAATGCAACTGTCCTGATGGCTATGCGCTTGCAGTTGACAATAGAAACTGCGTCGAGGTAACTTCTGTGATTGATACACGAACCAATGAGCTCGATGTGGACACAGCCTTGATTGATGTCTGTTTGCGCGAAAATGGCGGTTGCTCTCACATTTGTAATCCCGAAACAGGTTGCTCATGTCCAAGTGGGCTAGAGCTTTCCGTCGACGGAAAGACGTGTGCCGATATCGATGAATGCGGATACAACAATGGCGGATGTGCACGTATTTGCCACAACACTATCGGTGGCTTCGAGTGTCTCTGCTCAGACGCGGCAACGCCGGACAATGGTCACAGCTGTGTGGCACTTTGCCCGCCCGGCTTTACAGTTAGCTCGCAAGACCCCGCGAAGTGTGAGGATATCGATGAATGCGCCACACCAGGTCTCTGTCAATACAGCTGCGTAAACACAAATGGTTCATATGAGTGCGTCTGTCCGAAAGGCTTCGCGCTGCGCAATGGACGCGACTGTGAAGACATAAATGAGTGCTTGAATGAAAACGGCGGTTGCGTGGGCGGTGATTGCATCAATCACATTGGCAGCTATCAGTGTAAGTGTCCAACGGGACAGCGTTTGGCTGTGGATCGTCGCACGTGTGAGCGCGCGCCGGAGCTGCGTGATCAGTGCGCCCCTTTCTTGGCGCCCGCCAATGGGGACTTCCACTGTACCAAGTATCGCCACAAGAAGAAGCACTTCTACAACACACGATGTAAGGTTTGGTGCAAAGAGGGCTATCGCTTGGAAGGACCATCACAACGGTTTTGCAATTCCTCCGGAGAATGGGATAATTTCGAAAATCTTTGTACGCGTAAGTAGTGCAATCCTCTTAGTTAACGAAAAAGATTAGTCTTATCTGTGCCGCTTTGCAGCTACCGTTTGTCCCCGCTTGCAGCCACCACTCAATGGCGTAATTATACCCACTGCCTGTACAGCTGGTAAGGTATTTATGGGCGAACGCTGCCGGCTACAATGCCAGCCTGGCTATGTGCCAGTCGGAAAAAGCGTAGGAGTCTGCACAGCTGACCTCACTTGGTCGCACAATGCTACCTTCGAATGCATGCCAGCGACGAGAACACAGTTTCTGCCAGCTATACCTTTGCCTGGCCCACTGCCTGTCAGCCCGTCAGTAAATGGCTTCCTCAATCGACCCACAATAACACAAGTGCGACCACGAATCGGTTTTGGTGGATCAGTTGCTGCTCGACGTCCATTCATTAAGTGTCCACGAAACACCACAGTTTTCTTGGCGGCAGGCGCCAGCACTGCACACATCATTCTACAAAAACCCATCACCAATATGGATTACCGCTACATTGAGTCTCACCCAGCTTGGACTCGCAATATGCAAGCGCATCTGGGCGCTGGACGGCATGTGGTGACATTCCGTGGTCGCGATCCAGTCTCGGGCAGACGGGCAAGATGCCAGACAATCATTTATGTGGAGCAGGCCGCATCGCCGAAAGTGAATTTCTGTACGCGCTCATTTGAGGTGGCTTTAAGTCCAAACCAAGTGTATCGTTCGGTGGTATGGAAGGAGCCACGTTTCGAAAGCACACTGGGTCCAATTAAGAAGCTTTATAAGTCGAGAGTAAGTGGTGCGGCTTAACTACTATATAAAAGTTGCATCTTTAATCTATAAATAGATACCTGGTGAACTGTTTAATGCTGGCAAGCATACAATTTACTATGAGGCAACCAGTGAGCAGGGGATTACGGCACGCTGCGAGTTCCAAATTATCGTTAAAGGTAAGAGAAAATCGGATTCGCCATTTCACTATAATTTGTGCGAGGTAATTTCCCTCACCTTCTTACAGAAGCATTACCTACACCCTCGACACCCTTGCCCTCACTTGACTTGAGCTACCCGGGAGTGGCGGAGCCTGTTCTACAACCTGCACCCTTAATGCGTCTGCCGTCTACAGCAGGCTTGAATGCCAAACTATTGGCGGGTCATGAGTCCTTCGTAATTTGCCCAGGGCAAGCGCCAGTTAAGGTCACAAACTCGAGATCTGTAAGTTACTTCCGACCTGAATATCTGATTCGTGTGCGCTATTCTTGGTATAAACGCCCTGCTTGAACTGTTTTTTTAGTAAAATAAATTTGAATGCATTCCAGACTGGCCAGCTTATAGTATTTGCTTCCTATTGATGCTTTCCACATTTTCTAGTAATATTTTTACGGAAATACGCTTAACCTTTTTGTACTTTTTTTTTGTAAAAAAACAGGTAACTTTACCCGTGGGCTGCATATTAAAGAATGTTCGGAACTCGTCGGTGCGTCGCCATGCCCAACGTCGTTTGATTACCACAAATTGGTCGCATTTTACTCCGTTTTAAACGAAATGCATATTACCAAAGTTTGTACTTTTAATAGCATAATATAATTACTTTAAAGCCAAAAATGGACAGCTACTTGCACTTGAGAAGCTTTTGTATTTTAATTTAATATTTGTATTTTGAATAATAAAAAAAATGTGTACGCAATAAAGTGAAATAAAATTGTTTGAAATATATTTTTTTGGATCTCTGACCTTAATAAAGCCATAACTGAAATTGGCGAGGGGAAAAGTTAACTGATAGTTGTGTCTTTCTCTCTTGATACCATACCCTTGAGTGTACAGATAGCTTGGAAATTATAAGGAACAAGTGCGGGATAACTAAGCACTGAGCGGAGTTATTGAGCTAAATTCCACTACAGAACACCTACAACAAATAGATTCATCGCCAAGTCCATGTGGTTTGCAGACATCACTGTATCGCTGATAATATGGGAGGTTTTAGAGAGAGGACCAATGCTTAAGCAAGGTAGCCAACAACCAACCACATCACTCAAGAGCTCTACGCCGCCCCCTAACTTTTCACTTATCGTCAACTCTATGAGTGGCTGTAAATATTCGGACTCATTTTGGAGTCAGCAAAGTCTCAGAATGCTGAGTTGTAAACCTCATTATGAGCTCAAAAAAGAGTCAGAAAAGAGCATGTTTAGCTTCTTAGAAAGGCACGACAATACGAGTCCACATTAGGAGTCATATTAGAGTCTGAAATCCATGACGCTTTTCTCAGTCTTAAAAACAAATATCTTTGTAATTCTGATTAGGTATAAACTATTATTTTTACGTAAATTTGTTACTTTGGTTCAACTCAGAATTTATAACATCAAAAGGGTCCGAAATGAGTCAGTCTAGTTGACGGGTCGCATAATCATTAATTTTAGACTCATAAATCTGCAGTTCTTCAGGCCATGGTCGATGTAATATCGATCTCGATAAGCGCACTAGCATAAATATCGAAAAACTGTATTGGGTACTAGGCCAGTGCGGCATCGAAGCGAACGAGAGGAGGCCTATCTATAATTTGTCCTCGTGAGACTGGATTTAGTTTGTTTTCTTCAAAACTTATAATTAGTAAGTGGTGGGCGGCCTTAGGCAAGCCAGCCTCCTTTTAGATAGAGCTTACCACTGGTAGCTCGATGGGTACCTAATAGGGTGATTGACTTGAGGTTTTTTTTTGATATCTATAGGCGGTTTTTTCAAATCTCGATTATTGAATAAACCGGAATTTTTTATCGAACAAAGCAGTTTTTTTCTTTCATACAAATCTTGATCTCTCAATAAATGATTTTGAGTTTAGCGAAGATTTCAAGGCCTCTTCCAGTTTAAGGGAAATCCCTTAATAGTTTTAAAGTTATATCCTAGGTTATTTGGGGATGAAGAGAGTTCCTATTATCATATTTGATATCAATAAATGAACGTTTGGCGCTTAAACGTTTTCTACGAGTTTGGTCGAGCTTCCTCCCAAATTCGTGTTCTGCTTCTTAATGCTGTGATACAAATGGAGAGATATACACCTTTACCCCACCTTCGTCCTGTTGGCCATTGTCTGCCGAGGGGAGACCGCTATTTAAAAAAAAAAAAACGTGTGATGTTGCTGGAACCAAAAATTTAACCATGGACCTCGGAATTGGCAGTAGGCACCTCTAACCACTGGCTGCGGCGGCAAGGGCACTACTATTCAACAAGTAATTTTAAGCAAAAAAACGTACTTTAATTCTCATATAAAAATATAAATATATGTATACATAGATTAGTATGGGGCCACCTCTGAGATACTACCTTTCCGATGCAAAAAGAAATATCGAAATCGGTTGACGTGGTCCAAAGTTATGCGGTAACATACATAAAAAAAAATATTCCGACGAACTGATAACCTCCTCTTTTTTTGTAAGTCGGTTACAAATGTTGAACTAAAAACAAGCGTGAATTTTTCACTGATTTTTATTTGTTTTACTTTTGATCTAAAAAACTTTGTACTTATTCCCGTTTTGCTCTTTTCTAAATAAGAGCTATCTTTACTGTATGAAATCTAAGTAAAATAACACCGGTTTTTTTCGAAAACTTCAAATCAGGAACCGGTTTTTTACTACTACAAAAAACTACTATAACAAATGCGCTGCAGTCGAAATATTTATTACCCCCGTATGTGTTGTTAAGGATGCATACAAAGGGCGCAAAATTGTGTAAGTTAAGCGCACCTATGTATCACGCCCCCATAACCCTAAATGCGAGCTTGGATCTATCTCCGCATGAAATTGCTCAGGGCGGCCGTTATTGCAGCAGTGAGACTCAAATGGAGTAAAAGAATCTCTGGTCATTCAGATGTTCTAGGGACATAACCGTGTCACGGATGTATCAAAAAGAATTGTTTACCATTTACCACTCAAACAAATGCAAGGCGAATTCCCTTACTGAATGCCATACACCTCCCATAGATCAAGCCCAGGTTTATAAAATCAAATTAATATGTATCCTTGGACGCCTGGATATAAGACGAATTGTAAAAGTGGGGAATCAGCAAGGAAGGATTCGACCACATCCTTGAACAATATTCAAGATATTGGTTCTCCTCTCCTATAACAAAAAACGCACATCTGTACACTCTTCAGTTTCCTTACTTGACACAATACTAGAGGTTGACGCATCGGGCCAATGTTGTAGTTGCAGGATCATAGAAGGCGATTAAGCACGCTTAGAAGAGATCTCACAGGTGGAAATGTTACTATCGGTAAAACTCAGGACATCGAAGGGGATATATTCAGAGCACTAGTATGCTTAGCCTATGTGTTTGTGCAGAATTCTGATCCTTAGCTGTTGCAACCTAAACTAAAAATTTTTGCTTTTCGGCATTATTTTGCATTGGCAAACACAGAAGTTCTTATAAGGCGTCGCGAAGCAAGCGGCCATTATTGGCACATACTTTTGGGGGAAATTTAAACAATTTCTCTGAGACTCAAAATTAGTTTATTACACATTTGTATATATATTAATATCAACATACAAACATACATACATACATATAGATATATTTACATATATGTATGTATGTACATACTCACTCACTAAAGGTGTTCTTACACGAGACGTATTTGGCATCTGTAAATGGGACTTTTTCAATACGCATGTAATTGCGTATGTCTGTCAAATTTACAGTCTTTATTTAACTATTTAAAAATACATGCTTTGAAAACGAAATAAACTAAACTCCGATGATTCTATCTGTGTTTCAGATGAAAATAGAAACATTTATATGTTTCGTGTGTACGTGCATCTGCTTTGTACAGAAACAAATCTAATTTGCCTTTACACGATATGTTGACATTTCCATATGTAAAAAGTGGCATGTACACATGCAAATACATATCGTGTAAGAGCACCTTTAATAAGTATATGAAAACATTTTGAAAAATTGCATCATAAATTTTATAATGAACATTAAAGGGGAAAAACATAATAACTAAGTGTGTATACTATACGTATACATATGTATGTGAGCTGGATTTTTTGATTGTTTGTAAACAAATATAACCTTATATGAGTACTTATATTTACTTATGAACTATACATACATCCATCCGGGCACATACATACTTAATATATTTTGGGGTGACTGAACTGGTTTATGTGTCCAAAGAAAAGTTCATTCACAAAAACTATTTCAAAAAATGGAAAACAAATGAAAATCGACATCAAAATGTGAAGATTTTCAGTGTGATACGTGCAGCAGACAACGTAAACAAGAAGTAAGAAAACTACTTTGATGTAATTCGTGATTAAATTTTTTCGAGCTTTGAATTGATTATTTAAGTGCTTCGAACTCTTGCTAGGTAAGGGCCTTTCTATAGTTTAATGGTTTTTACAGTAGCTTGTAATAGCGGCAAGAAATTGCATCAGTTGTTTGCTGAAGTTTTGTTTATTGGTACTTAAGCACATATGTATGTACATATGCATTTACAAATTGTTAGGCCTTTATTGTGATCACAATATTTTTAAGCTGCTTCCCAGATAAGAAATTTGAAATTAATATATTTATATATGTACCTAATTGTAAAACAAAAAAGTTTTCTTCTAATAGCGGTCGCCCCAGGGGCAGGCAATGGCAAACCTCCGAGTGCCATGAAAAACAACTTCTCATAAAAATACAATCGCCATTTGGCGTCGTCGGCATAAAACTGGAGGATCCTCACCTCCTTTGTGAGACAACTACATGTAAACGCCAATCTATTACCTACAAATATGTAAACTTCAGTACTCTACTGAAACTCTCGCCTTTAACTTACTGAAGGCTAGACCCGCTTGTGCGTCACGCGTGCAAAAAAAAATATTTATATTTGTTTCAAATTGGCGATACAAGTTACATTATAAAACCGTAAATAAAGTATTTAAATATAAAAATAATAATAAGTAAATATTTTCTGCTAAGTATTCTTTTGTGATTATAAGAACACACAATTTGTTTAATTCAACACGCATTTCTAAAGACAAAACACACGTACTATATATGTATGTAGCTAATAATGATAACAAGAAGACGAAAGCCGCGTTTTGAGCTTTAGGCCGAGGTTCTCCACTACATATTTATTTATGGACATATTAATTTTTTCTCTCCCGCAGCCAAGTAAGGCTACTTGTTGGTGAGTTCTAAATTAGATTATCTGCAATCTCCTCGTATCCAGCTATTTGAGCAGCGAACCCACAACTTTTAGATTGGCTGTCGACTCGCTATGCAGACGCACACTTACATAGTTTTGAGAGCTGCCATAACCCTGAAAAATTTGTGCGACTAATCTATAAAAAGAGTATTCCAGGATTAGTCTTCGTTAGGTATAAGTGGGCATTAATTAATCGTAACTAATCTCACACCCGTATAATTGGAGATCAATTGATTGATTACAATGGAAGATTTAAATAATTATATGTATGCCCCTAAGCAACGAAATTTCATATGCAACATTGGCACGGAGACAGAATATTCCCTAAGCAAGCCTTAGATTCCCGATTAGAGTCTCAGCTGGCGTAGTTTTGTTTTTAAGAGCGACTACTCCATTTCCATGCTCGTTCGGGTATAATGAGTCTCTTCATAGGGCATGCTCGAACAAAAGCGAAAATTTATTCCATATAAAGAGATCAAACGTGGTATTAGTGGCATATTCCTTGGCGATCGAAATAATAGCATTTTTTGTAGGGAAGCAACAAACAGTGTAAATATATATGTATGTAGGTATGTGTGTGTAGATAAGTATGTAGTTGGTTGAAGCTTGCGATAACCTTTGCAGCGCCGTCCACCGTCATCTAATAGATAACCAGCTCTTGGCTGCAGCCGCTAGCCGACTTCGATTTGATACCAAAATCTATTTAAACGCGTGCCAACTT
>NW_023458566.1:22548918-22552417 GCF_013731165.1 Rhagoletis pomonella | reverse complement strand
AAGTTGGCACGCGTTTAAATAGATTTTGGTATCAAATCGAAGTCGGCAAGCGGCTGCAGCCAAGAGCTGGTTATCTATTAGATGACGGTGGACGGCGCTCGCTGCAAAGGTTATCGCAAGCTTCAACCAACTACATACTTATCTACACACACATACCTACATACATATATTTACACTGTTTGTTGCTTCCCTACAAAAAATGCTTTTATTTCGGTATGACTCCGGGATCGATCGCCAAGGAATATGCCACTAAATAATACCACGTTTGATCTCTTTATATATCGAATAAATTTTCGCTTTTGTTCGAGCATGCCCTATGAAGAGACTCATTATACCCGAACGAGCATGAAAATGGCGTAGTCGCTCTTAAAAACAAAACTACGCCAGCTGAGATTCTAACCGGGAATCTAAGGTTTGCTTAGGGAATATTCTGTCTCCGTGCCAATGTTGCATACGAAATTTCGTTGCTTAGGGGCATACATATAATTATTTAAATTTTCAATTGTAATCAATCAATTGATCTCCAATTATACGGGTGTGAGATTAGTTGCGATTATTTAGTGCCCAATTGTACCTCACGAAGACTAATCCTGGAATACTCGTTTTACAGATTAGTCGCGCAATTTTTTCAGGGTTATGGCAGCTCGCAAAACTATGTAAGTGTGCGTCTGCATAGCGAGTCGACAGCTAATCTAAAAGTTGTGGGTTCGCTGCTCAAATAGCTGGACACGAGGAGACTGCAAATAATCTAATTTAGAACTCACCAACAAGTAGCCTTACTTGGCTGCGGGAGAGAAAAAATTAATATGTCCATAAATAAATATGTAGTGGAGAACCTCGGCCTAAAGCTCTAAACGCGGCTTTCGTCTTCTTGTTATCATTATTAGCTACATATATAATACGTGTGTTTTGTCTTTAGAAATGCGTGTTGAATTAAACAAATTGTGTGTTCTTATAATCACAAAAGAATACTTAGCAGAAAATATTTACTTATTATTATTTTTATATTTAAATACTTTATTTAAGGTTTTATAATTTAACTTGTATCGCCAATTTGAAACAAATGTACATATGTATATTTTTTTTTTGCACGCGTGACGCATAGGCGGGTCTAGCCTTCAGTAAGTTAAAGGCGAAAGTTTCAGTAGAGTACTTAAGTTTACATATGTATTTGTAGGTAATATATTACATGTAGTTGTCTCACAAAGCAGGTGAGGAACATCCAGTTTTACGCCGACTCCAAATGGCGATTGTATTTTTATGAGAAGTTGTTTTTCATGGCACTCGGACGTTTGCCATTGCCTGCCCTGGGGCGACCGCTATTAGAGGAAAACTTTTTTGTTTTACAAATAGGTACGTATATAAATATATAAATTTCAAATTGTCAATTCAGCACAAATATTGTACAACGTAATATTCCCCCTGCTAGTGATCTACGTCAAGGTATATGTACACCTATGCTTAACATCTGAGAACTTTTCAAATGTATATATGTACATACACACTTATCTGGGAAGCAGCAGTGATTGAGCTTAAAAATATTGTGATCGCAATAAAGGCCTAACAATTTGTAAATACATACATACATACATATGTACTTAAGTACCATACATAAACAAAACTCCAGCAAACAACTGATGCAATTTCTTGTCGCTATTACAAACTGCTGTAAAAACCATTAAATTATAGAAAGGCCCTTACCTAGCAAGAGTTCGAAGCACTTAATCAATTCAAAGCTCGAAAAAGTTTAATCACGAATTACATCAAAGTAGTTTTCCTACTTCTTGTTTACGTTGCCTGCTGCACGTATCACACTGAAAATCTTCACATTTTGATGTCGATTTAAATTTTTTTTCCATTTTTATACCCGAGCGCACTTGTGCACAAGGGTATATTAATTTTGTTCACATAACGGTTGTTTGTAACAGCCAAAACGAATCGAGATAGATATAGACAAATGTATACATAAATGATCAGGATGGAAAAAGAAATCGATTAAGCCATGTCTGTCTGTCCGTCCGTCTGTCCGTCTGTCCGTCTGTCCGTGTACACGATAACTCGAACAAAAATTGAGATATCTCAACGAAATTTGGTATGTAGGTTTCCCTTAATCCAAGGTAGGTTGGTATTGAAAATGGGCGAAATCGGACTTTAACCACGCCCACTTCCCATATAACGGTAATTTCCAGAAATACGAAAACTGCGATATTTTAGTAACTACTGAAGATAATTCACTCAAAATTGATATTTACAATAAGTTTTAGACGAAAAATAAGAATATTATAAATTTTTTGAAAATGGGCGTAGCCACGCCCACTTATGGTTACATGTGTATATCTTGGTAGCCGCTGCACCAATTTCTTCCAAACTTGGCACAGTTGTTGGCCTTGGTACAGCATAAAAAACCACCGAAACTTTTTAAAATCGGACAATAACCACGCCCACATCCCATATAACGGTAATTTAGAGAAATACAAAATCTTCGATAAATCATTAAATATTGAAGCTAATTTATTCAAAATTGATGCTTGCAACAATTATTTACCAAGAAATACGTTTATGGTAAAATTTTGGGAAACACACAATCAATTTTTGATCACATATAAGTATATCGGTAACCGTTCTACCAATTTGTACGAAACTCGGTATGGTTGTATTGTACTTGTCACGTGTAAGCAAAACGTTGAAAATTATTGAAATCGGACTAAAATAACGGCCGATTCTCATATAACGGTAAATTTAAGAAATGCTTCAAACTTCAATATTTCGAAATTGAAGGACGCTAATTTACTCAAAATTGATACACCTCGGCTTACCATCTAGCGGAAGGTTTCGGAAGGGTGAAAAAACATATATTTAATACTTGCGCCGGGTATTTAATGTTCGGCTCCGCCCGAACTTAGACTTTCTTACTTGTTTGAAATGGTTTTTGTGAATGAACTTTTCTTTGGACATACATATGTATAAACTAGTTCAGTCACCCCAAAATATATTAAGTATGTATGTGCCCGGATGGATGTATGTATAGTTCATAAGTAAATAGAAGTACTCAAACAAGGTTATATTTGTTTACAAACAATCAAAAAATCCAACTGACATAAATATGTATGCGTAACGTATTTTTAAATAGTTAAATAAAGACTGTAAATTTGACAGACATACGCAGTTATATGTGTATTGAAAAAGTCCTATTTACAGACGCAAATAGATCTCGTGTAAGAACACGTTTGGTGAGTGAATATGTACATATGTACATACATACATATATGCAAATATATCTATATGTATGTATGTATGTTTGTATGTTAATATTCAAATATATACAAATGTGTAGTAAACTAATTTTGAGCCGCAGAAGTATTGTTTAAATTTCCCCCAAAAGTATCTGCCAAGAATAGTTTTATGTAACGGGTGATTTTTTAAGAGCTTGATAACTTTTTTTTTAAAAAAACCGCATAAAATTTGCAAAATCTCATCGGTTCTTTATTTGAAACGTTAG
>NW_023458566.1:22544376-22548818 GCF_013731165.1 Rhagoletis pomonella | reverse complement strand
GGGGGGCGATTAGAGGAGCGAAAGGCAAGCCGCAAACCACTGCATTCGATTGAACGCGGAAAAGAAATATTATGTAATTTTGAGAGACACAAACTACATATTGCATATTTAAAAGCACACACACATACATAGAGAAGGCGGTAATTGCCGATCTTACAAATGCTAGTGCGCACATATGTATGTACCTACATACATACATACCTCCCATTACAATAAACAGCAAATGACCCTACAAGACATTGCTGAGCACTTTAGGCAAAAACTCTCACACATTTACACTTTTGTTTTTGTAGTACGGCATAAATGAGTAGTTTGACTATTAGTACTGAGGACTTTCTGATGACAACATTGAGGGGAAAGTACTCAAATTTTTCCCATGGCCTGAACGAAAATGAGGACTTTGATAAGCACTTTTGTGATTAGGAGTAATGATAATATGAGTACTCATATGATACTCAGCTGTCTTGTAGGGGAGCTAATAACCAAGTGGACAAGCTGCAAAGGGGTGGCGGGTCGAGCCGGTCGGTACAGTGCAGCAACGTAAATAGAGAGTATTATCTTATTTGTGTGTGAGTGTGTGTATGTGTGTGTGTGTGTGTGTAAGTGTGTGTACCCTGCAGCAAAATTTAGGGACAGTCTGGCAAAGCGCTAGTTCCGCCCTACAAATTTCAGAACTGTCTCTGAACTACTGAAAAAGGGATGCAGAGTTGGACGGTTGAAACTCATATGTTGCTAGTTGCGCTGTCATGAGAAAGCTGACAAAAGATGCCCAAATGTAATATACTATATTTTTTCGATTTTCTTAGACCCTAAAAGTAATAACAAACTGTTTTCGTTTATTTAATTTGTAATTCTCTACATAGTTTATGGGGCAACTGCTCAAATATTTCCAAAAAAGTCGTTATTGGTACATTAATGTCATTTTTATACATATCTACGTACGTACAAAATACGAATAAAATCATATAAACCGTGTTTTAAAACTTTATACAAAACAAAGTTAAATTTAACGATTTTTCGTCAAAATATTTGACCTTTTAATCAGATGTAAAAAAATTAGTAAAAGTGGTAAACAATCTTACTTTGAAATGGGAGTGCTATTGATATGAACGATAATGTACATACGTAAATGTATTGATTTTTTTTTAATTTCCAATGTTCTTCATTTTAAATATTTTTCGTTTAGTTTTTATTTAAGTACTATGTCTCATACTCCATAAACCATTTAAATTCAAATTCCTAACTGTGCTGCAAACTTTTAGAACTCTAAAAACTGTCTTCAAAATTTCAAATTTTTAATCAGTTTTTTTTTTATAAATATTTCGAGTATTCTGTTTTGTAGCCCATAAAATTTTAGTGTAGTAAAGTGTAATCTTGCATCTTAAACGAAAATATTTAAATAGGAGAATGCCTTCAAGAGCGTGCGTAAAAAGTGTTACATTAAATCAGCGCGATTAATTATACTAAAATTTAATGGGCTATAGAACTGCATACTTATAAACTCTGATTTAAAATATTGAAGGTTTTATAACAGTTTCTAAAATTCTACTAAATTTCCAACACATTTAGAAACGTGAATTTATTTGTTTATGTTATAATACTTATGAGCCATTCTTAAATAAAAAATTTACGAAAAATATTTATCATGAAAACTATTGTGAATATTCAAAATTCTATATTTCTTATGAGATGCCGGAAAGTCTATGTATTTCATTTCAATAAATTTAATGCAATTTAACGCTGAGTTATCACAAATAATCATTCAATGTATCACCGTTTTTCTCATTTTTTGACACGACTTAGTTCAGATTTTTAATTATAGGGATCCCAGAAATACCCATTATACGTAAAAAATATAAATTATTTTTAAGAATAACGGTTTTAGAAAGTAAAGGAATAATTGACACTTTATATTCCTAAATTTTAAGCACAGTTTGCGTCAAAAAGTAAATTAGTTTAAAACAAATAGCTCTTGAAACATATAATGAAGTATTTTTATTTACAAAATTGTATGCGTGCTTATTTACAGAAAAGGCTCTATACTATACTTATTAGAACCAGCTCAAAACTAACCACATTTTTTCTAGCCCGGAGATGACCCTTTTTGAACTATCCAAGAACTGTTGTTATATGAACTGTTTCAGAACCATCTAAGCCAGAGTCAGCTCAGAACAAGTTCAAAAGTTCTGCAGAGGGCGACAATTGTCACTTCGTAGGACATCGCCATGTTAAAAAAGACAGTTGCAAGCATTGAGTTGGGATAGATGAAGAACCAGTACCGTCCCTTTTCAGGCTAGCTCAGCGCAAGTTCTGAACCAGTTTGATTTGCTGCAGGGTAGCTTACAAAGTCTCGTATTTGCTGTGTTGGCGATTTTTACTAAACTTAATTACTATAATTGCTATTTAATTAGCAAACGCGCGGAGTAGACGGGGGTATTTTGTTTTGTTGGAAGATATTCTAACTAGCTGTATGAAGAAAGTGAAAAGTGCGAAATACGACCTGTAAATGTTAGAAGACACACAACTACCAATAAAATCATGATAAATTGTCCCTTTAAAATATGAAGAAGGAAAGGGAACAACTTAGCTTAGATAAAGTAAATTAAAAAACAAAACCTGATTGCATGCATTACAAATTACATTAATAACAAAAAAATCCTAAATAAGTTGAAATTCTATGCCGCCCAACTGCGCTCGAGTTCCGGCAAAATGTTTCTTTCCATGTAATTTATTGTCACAAATGCCAGTTGCGGTTTGAGTAGTTTTGTGTTCGTCGCAGCGATCAGCTTCACATGCAGCTACTGGCATTTTAATAGCAAAAGCACTCATTCCACTCGCCGATGTTCGACAAACGATCGATCGCTTCTACTGCATTTGCATGATCCCGTAACATATCAATTAAAAAATGATGTAATGACAGCCGAAGCAGAAAACGCTTCATACATACATACATATCTAAAATAAATCAGAGAAATCGGATGCAAATTTGTTTAACAAATAAATTCCTACTTTCTTGCATTTTTTATTGCCACAAGTGAAGATTTTTTCGATGCACAGCATAACTACCAAGCTCTCACATACCTGATCACTACGAGTTACAATACGGGACGGGTACGTTTCCGTCCTTTAGCTTTATAAATAGCCTTGGGTTTAAAGAGTTACAACAATAAATAGATCCATATACATACATACATACATATGTAAGTCGTAACGCATGTTTTCCCTCAAATAATACAAAGATTGATAAAAGCCGATATAGCGGGCTAATGTTCAAGTTTTCTCTAGCTCCTTTCCTTTTTATGTGAAATTTGAGAATACATATGTATATGGTATGCATGTATGTACATAAATGTCTCATTCATGCCTCTTCCCTACTAGTGCATTAATTGGCAAGAAAACACCTGTTTTAATATTATGATTATCGTTGTAGTATAGTCTATAGAAAACAAATAATTGCATGTATTTGGTACTGTTTGGCCGAACTTCTCCTCCATTTTATGTTATGTCTCTACTAAAGACTGTTTTCTTTGCAAAGGTATTCACACAATATCCATTCTGTGTCAGGGAGGTCACCTCTATTTGAATATTGCGCCGACCTGTCCTCGAGCCTAGGTTTACAATAAGAGTGCGTATTTAGGTATTCGGTTATGACGGGCGGTAAAATTACGACATATGTAAATGTACGTGAAATGGTAAAATCGTTTTCTGACTTATCTTCATACTTTTTAATTTGAATTAATGAATGTTTGCTTATATACCTTATTAACTAATTTGTATTAGATGCATTATATATTACTATGTAATCAAGTTACCATTTTGTACTGACTTTTAAATTTGGCAATATAACGCCTTGCACTAAAATATGAGTTCCATGGCGTATGAGTAATGTAAGAGTTAGCACATTCATACACTACCCGCCAAGATATTTGCCCAGAGGATTTTTCACAACATTTGCAAGCATTTTTATTTTAATTTTTTCCCGCTACTTAAAAAAAAATAATGCTTGATACTACAACAAATAAAATAAAAATACAATTTCTAAACTTTGTGAAAAACTCAGGAAAGTTCAATAAAAATTATTATGCTAATTTTCAACTTAGATCAGATATTTGAGATTTTTTTTTTGATATGCGTTTTGTAGCCCTTTGAACAAATAATAAAGTAAAATAAAATAGCCGTCATCGATTCGCCAACAGTTAGCGAGTGGCGAAACGAACGAACTCAATGAGGTATAACCAAACTCGCCATCGTCTATCCGTGCTAGCTAACTTTGTTGTTGCTTTCACGTGCAAAATTCTTCTTTTAGCGACCGGAACTCAAGGCACCCTGAAATTGTGCATATGGAAACTGTGCATACGAAATAATGCATATGAAAAAAACCGAAATAATGCATACGAAAAAAACCGAAATAATGCATATATGCACAGTTTCGGTTGAAAACC
>NW_023458566.1:22540102-22544276 GCF_013731165.1 Rhagoletis pomonella | reverse complement strand
TCTGTGTTGCCGGAAAAGGGGGCCGGAAGTACTTTTGCGCAGAACTTCTTTCTGCGTAGGCGGCCTTCGGCCGCGCTTAGGGATTATAACCCTTACTAAGTAGAATTCTCCTTTCTGTGTTGCCGGAAAAGGGGGCCGGAAGTACTTTTGCGCAGAACTTCTTTCTGCGTAGGCGGCCTTCGGCCGCGCTTAGGGATTATAACCCTTACTAAGTAGAATTCTCCTTTCTGTGTTGCCGGAAAAGAAGGGCGGAAGTATTTTTGCGCAGAACTTCTCTCTGCGTAGGCGGCCTTCGGCCGCGCTTAGGGATTATAACCCCTACTAAGTAGAATTCTCCTTTCTGTGTTGCCGGAAAAGGGGGCCGGAAGTACTTTTGCGCAGAACTTGTTTCTGCGTAGGCGGCCTTCGGCCGCGCTTAGGGATTATAACCCTTACTAAGTAGAATTCTCCTTTCTGTATTGCCGGAAAAGAAGGGCGGACGTATTTTTGCGCAGAACTTTTCTCTGCGTAGGCGGCTTTCAGCCGCGCTTAGGGATTAAAACCCTTACTAAGTAGAAGTAAATAATTCATATTAGAAAAAACGAAATTATCCATATGCACACTTTCGTTAGAAAACCGAAATAATGCATATAACAAAAACCGAAATAATGCATGCATGCACAATTTCAGTTCAAAACCGAAATAATGCATATGGCTAAAACCGAAATAAAGCATACATGCACAGTTTCGGATGAAAACCGAAATAATGCATATGTGAAAGACGAAGGTATGCATACATGCACAGTTTCGGTTGAAAACCGAAATAATGCATATGGTAAAAACCGAAATAAAGCATACATGCACAGTTTCGGTTGAAACCGAAATAATGTCTAAATGCACAGTTTCCATATGCGCAATTTCGGTGCCCCGAACTCAAACATAGCGAGCGAGAAGTGGCGAATCGATGACGGCTAGTGTAAGTTTGAAGTAGCTAGGACTTACCGGTGATTTCTGGAAATTTTTTTCTGGCATTTTCTTCCATGAAAAACAATTTTCAAACACACTTCAAGAGAAAAGTTCTCAAAAATCAACGAGGTCTCTTAGAAACTTTAAACTTGCAGTTTTTATACTAATATTTAATGGGCTACAAGGTTGCAGTTTCAAATAAATAAAAAAAAAATATATATATTAAATAGTCGAAAATTTGCACAGAAATTTATTAAATATCAAGATTTTTATTTTTAGCTCATTAGATCTTAATTTTTCGTTTTTTGATTTTTTCGTTCAAAAATAATTTTGGATTTTCGTTTTTTCGATCATTTTTAACCGTTTTAATGTACTATTTTTGATCAAAAAATAAAAATAATTATATAACCGTTTAAATTGAACGGAAAAACATGAATCAAATTTTAACGGATAAATTATGATTTTTATTATAACAGTCTTAACCTGCGTCGTGCTTTTCCCCTGAGATGTTGAACGTCAGAATGTTCTGAAAAATTTATTAGTTTTTCGTAGACATCAGAAAGGATAACTGCCGCCACTGCAGGGCAAAAAAATGTCGCCTATAGGAACATACTCTGATCAGGTGCATCCGGAGTGAGAGGTGGGATCGATTTAGACAGCCGAGGACGGAAACGAGACGTATTTTTGGAGTAAAAAATAGTGGCCGACAGGAAAGGCGCTGGAGATTTCAATTAGACGATTTAGGGAAGATTTTAAGTTTCCAATATAATGGCACTGAAACCAGCCAAGGAACTGCCGTTAACGCACTAACTGTTTTTTTTTTTGTGGCCTTAGGCCTGATAATACATCATAGACTTAGGTATTCACCAAACGCCAACTCGGGAACTAATCTTATAGAGGAGGATCGACACTCAAGTTAACAAATGGGATTTAAAAAAGGAGCCAAAAGTGCATAGGTCTTTAACCCGAGGACGGGTAAAACTCTGGGAGGTGCTAAATTAACCTAAATACTAGGCCTAAGTAGGCCCATGTTAATAAAATTCTAGATTTTTACTGTTATAGCGTATTACTTATTGCATAGGCTGATGTTGGGCTAGCATCATAAGCCGTTAAAAATGTTTACATACTAAATGACAATGCATCAAAAGGACTTATATAGGAAATTCTTTAGTATAGGAAATTCCTCGTTGGGAAAGAGTTATACAAATGACTCAAGCTCTTAGCTCTAGTCTCTAAATGCGCAGTAATCAGCTTTATGCTTAGACACTTGCATAACGAATTTGCCACGCTCTCTTTTATTCTTACTGGTTATAGAGATATCAAATCCGAAATGGTGTAAAGTAAAGTCAATGGCCATTGGTAGTGTGTATACTAGGGTGGTCCACAAAAAGCTAAGTCGGAGTTTTAATGCTCTCACCCCCTGGGAATGTTCTATACCGAAAAGAATATACCCCTATCTTTTATTTTGAAATCAAAAAATATCTAAAGGTCTCTCAAAGCGTTGAAAGTTTTCCTTGTATTTTGTATGGAAAAAACATCTTTTCGTAGAAATAGTATAGAATTCTTTAAAATCAATATTTTTCGAACAAAAAACTCTGGTTCTCTTCAGGTCCCACCATTGCATTTTTGGAGGTTATTGGCTGACCTATAAATTATGTTGGCTTTTTAAATACAAATGTGAGATATGTGCGGAGCTATGCAATGAAATCAGTTATGTCGGTGGTATAAACGGTTGTTATTAGACAAATATATATGTATGTATGTATGTATGTATTTCGATGCTTCACCAGCTCTCTTACTTTGAGCACCGTTTCCGAACTATAAATATTACAAATCTGGGCATTTCAATCGCTAATAATATTCCACGTGCTTTATGCTGCGATTAGTCGTAGAGATAAGAAATAGCACTGTCGTATTAGATGCTTTAATAATGACAACTGTCAGCAGTAAATTCCGTCGCATTTTGGTCTCCTGTACTAAATATCAAACTACAATAACTGTTTTTAAATTAAAAAACAATTCCAGTCACAAATTCTATGAACTCAACCTAAATGTTTTCCTCTCTATTTTACAAGTCAGTCAAGAAATCGCGAATGCATTTTAAACTTTTGCCAAAGAGTGCAAAATAACTTCATTGATTATCTGTTTGGTATGTTTGTATGGACATATCTTATGTATGTACATTGGAGTATGTACATATGTAAATACATGTGCATTTAGAAAATCATATTCGTGATTCTATTATAGAAATTAAATTTCGTGTAATTCACCTCTCACCTTATGATTGAATTTATTAATTCGAAGCTTGATTTAAAAAAATAAAGTGGAATCGCGATAACTGGTAATCCAAGGGTCCATAAAAATATGAGGCGAAACTGGTATATTTGCATGTATTGATGTATGTATTTATAAAAAAGAAAATTACATCTATTGGACCACAAAGTAGTGGGTAGGCGCTATTGCCAAAGTTAATCATCTCTTACGACCACTGCATGGTTGTAAGCTATGTAGAGTACGCCTAAAGCCCGGAAGCATTGTCCGGACGATTCATCAGACTAGGCCGAGCGTACTTTGAATTTCCATCAAATTATAACTTAAGAAAGTTTTATTACTTTTATGGCAATTGAGAAGTGCATAAGCAAAAATGTCATATATTACACAAAGGAAATTTTCGCAGTGCATAGCGTGCATTTAGGCGTCCGGTGTTAGCAGTCGCGCCTAAACAGATTGCAAGGTAAAAAATATGAGTTATTGACGCTATTAATTAATAAAAAATAATTGAAGTGAAAGTAGATTTTATATTTTATAGCAAATTTATTCTTTTTTTCATAATTTTGGTTTTATAATTTTTTTTGGTTTTTATTGACAGGACTTTACAAGCGCGTACATACGCTTATGCGTAAAAGAACAGCTAGTTAGTATACGTGTAAATAAAATTATAGTTTCAAAAACTAAAACCTCGCTATTATGATTTACATTCGTACTGTCATCAGGTATGTAACTTGAGAATAAAAATCGCTGCATCTTTTAGGCGCATCAATATTACATAGTTACATCCCGAGCTAATAAAATGTAGGTAATAAAAAGGGCCAAAGTGTCGCTTTTGCTTTTTATTTTCTTTTCATTTATTACTTGTTATAAAACACGTTTGCAAAATCAAAAGTAAAAGTAACGGTTTAAAGCGATTTGCGAGTTTTTTTTTACTAATTCGTAAATTACAAGTTATAGA
>NW_023458566.1:22526938-22540002 GCF_013731165.1 Rhagoletis pomonella | reverse complement strand
GTATGTGCGATTGTCTAGCCATCAAAAATTCAAAATTCTATATTCTATAATTTTTATATTTCAAACTTTAGAATTTTTGCGCGTGCAAGTCGCACACAAGCTACTGCCTTTGAAATATCCAATTTTAGTAAAATTCTTAAATTCTTTTAACGAAGATGCTAAGCTAAATAATACAAAATTTTCAAAAAGGTTAAAACGTAATATGAAAAGCAATTACAATGAAAGATATTTCATCGGCAAATCAAAAACGGCAATGACAAGTCTCAATATGTACTACCACCCCAACAACAATACAGCTGACAAGTGTCGTCACAACATTTCCGTGGGCGGGTCAGTTCTATAAATGAAATGTTGCCCTGGATGGTTATTGACAAACGCTACTGAGTGTGTTTAGTGAAATGAGAGTGCAAAACGAGATCGTTAAAAAAAAGTAATTAACATAAAAATGATATAGCTAAATGGCAAACAACAAATCACTACAAAGTATACATACATTATATGTACATATGTACATACATAACTGCTCCATATGCATATTTAATCAAGTCACTTCGCACACACACACACATACATATGTAAGTAAATGCATAAATGTAAACAAATGTACGGATACACAAGTCCATCAGCATATCTTAATTTTTACATACTTATATATATAGTGGCAGTATGTGTGTGCTCATACAGGAGCGGATCTACGGGGGGGCCAATATATAATGCATTTTTCAAATTGAGGGGATACATTTTTTTTGCGTTTTTTAAGCAGTTTCTCGTCTCAAAATCTGTAACATTAGTATAATAAAATATACCAAAATGTTTTTTTGGAATAAATCCGTTGGATTTTGCATGTGTTTTTTTTCGAAGAACACTATTTTTGATAAATTTTTTAAGGTCAAGGAGTGATTGTGACTCAATGGCAATATTTTCAAAATGTTACTTCTGTCGGAAGATTAATTCGCATGGAGTGCTAAAAACATGCACACTGTGTGCCGTCGAGTTAGCTCGTAAATACTTATATCTTTTTTTCAGTCGAGAAATGTAATTTTGGAATTCTCAAATTACTACGATGTGTTTTTCTCAAAAACATATGACTCAAAGCATACAATTTATAAAGATATAATTCATTTATAAACAATATACAATATATTAAAATAAAATGTCTATCGTACTTGGGCGTGCAAAATTTTTGATTCTTATTGAGCTCACGATCCGCCACTGGCTCATATGAGTATTTGTGCGCATAAGTGGCTTGTAACTGATTGTCTATATTTGTACAATGGGAAAATTGATTTTGAATCTGGCAGTGAGAGCTTTTGTTTTAATACAAACAATAGGCAATCATACTCCAGAGCATACAAAACATTTTATTTTGAATTTATTGTTGAAAATACTTACGTAGGTATAGGTACATACATATGCAGCTTCCAGTTCGGTATTGTTTGAAAGTTTATACTTCCGCTATTTTCGGAATTTAGCTAAGAGGAGGATTTAAATATTCCATTAATCCCTTATATTTCCTTGTAAATGGTTTTTTTGTTTTTGTTTTTACGGGTATATTTATGGATGTGTGCCTTTTCTGAAATCTCACATATCATAGATATGTGTAAGAAAATAAGCAGGAAAAAATCCATTTTAGGTGCTTAGATAAGCACTAAAACATTGGTAAATATGCTGCAAATATGCTCGCCAAAACACAACCAAATTTCAGTACAGTTTAATATTTTGTTTTTTAATCAGCTTATTTCAAGTATTGAAAAATAACAATGGACAATTAAGTGTTGTTTGATATTCTCAAATAATAGAAATCTGCGTTGGTCGTTTTAATTTTTTTTTTTAATATCCGTTACTCTCTATTTGAGATAAATTGTTTTTAATCCCTTTTATAACACCAATGCCTTCCCGTAGAGACAAATCAATGGTTTTAAAGTTTTGTATCTAAGCAGAAATGCTATTGAAGTTACGGGCTAATAAAAACCAAATCTGTTTTTATGTATTTATTTATACAAATTTTTTTAGTTCGAGACTCCTTGGACACTACTATTCATTCACACACACGAAATAATAGCAATTTATTTCTTGACCGTTTTCTTAAAAGGTCCGTACTTAGCTTTACACATTTACATAAGCCAAAGAAGCATGATCATTGAAATTAAGCTTGGAAATCCTGAATAAGAAAAATAAGCAATTCCAAGCAAGGCTTAAACTTTTCTGCCCTGATGATGATCCTCTGCAATAACGACACAACCCAAATTGCATATATTTAAATTATATAGCGGATTAGGTTAATCAATAACCATATTTTTCTGGAACATCGCCGTATGTTTACTTGTTACTAATTGGACAGGGTTGCCATTGTGTCATTTGTCAGAAAATCAGAGTTGGCAAGCCTTACTACTCAACACTTTTCAGTATATAAATTTTGACGTTTATTACTAATTATAAAAATTAGATAATGCAGTCCCAAATTTATTGGGGAAAATAGCATTTATCTTAGTAATTAACATTTTCAAATTATTTCTTCTTGAAAACATTTCTTATTTTAAGGTTAATGCCGAATTTCCACTGGGCATTGAAATGATACAAAATTGGTGCCATTTAAAAAATGCCACATGAAAACGAACTTAATAATTATTGAACGTAAGGACTCGATTATTTTTTAATGCCCAACTTTGTCATTAAAATTTTTGCCATTTAATGTCTAGTGGAAATCCAGCCTAATAACTAGATAAACAACAAAAATAAATATTAAAAATGGTATCGTGAAGTCGTACCCAAGAAGTTACACAAGTACTGATGAGTGATCCGACAGACCACTCACGATCTTATAAAAACCAAAACTAGTCGAAATAGCACGCGCCGACACAGCCACTGCCCACGAACGCTTCCGAGCGGCTTCCCGAGGATTACAGAAAAGCACGGCGGGATACGGCTTCGCTAACACATCTAACTACAGTTTTGGAACTCTCAAAGTGTCTGTCAGACCACACGTCGGTACTCAAAGGTTAATAATAGCTACTTATAATTTGAATGAAAAAACTTTTTCATTCTAATCCTTAGTACGTCTTTATAAAGCAGTCATGATTTGAATACAGATTGACTGCAAATGATGAAATGTGAAAACTCGATCTGGCTCTACTGAAAATTGTTGTACTTTGAGTTGTGTCGTTATTGCAGAGAACTATCGATATGTCGTCGCTTGGGTAAAAGATTGTCGTAAGCGCCATTTTGACGATTTTTAGTTTTAGTTATACATATATCTCGAAATAAGGTCTTTCGATTGGTGTTATCAGGTTTTAGATATCTCCTCTAGTTTACGAGATATTGACTACATTTTTTTCGAGAATTTAGTAAAAATTTAGTTAGTGACGCAGTCATATTAAACTAATCAATATCTTAGAAATGGTGTTCTCCATTTTTGTATATCTCCTTTAGTTTCCGAGATATTGAGTAAAAAGAGTCGTTAATTTAGTAGAAATTTTGATCACATTTTGTCGTATTTCATACAAAGTGGCAAAGTGACAAAATTTTACTAAAGAAAATCCTTCATAAACATAAAACTAATTAACAATAAACATTAAAAAATAAATAATTTAAGAGATTTGTGAATTAGTAACAGACTTAGACTCAGAGACTTAGGAGAAAATCTATCTTCGCGTTTTTGAGAAATTGTATTCCAAACTTCAATCGCGATTTCCCACAACCTACCGAAATTAACATATGACAATCTTTTACCCAGGCGACGATGTGAAAGCTTCAGGCAAAGACACAACCGTATTCTTGATTCAAAAATGAGATACATTGAAATGATGGTAAGCTTCAAAACGTAATCCATTTTTGCACCATAGCTTTATGAGAAATTTGACCAATTTCTTGGAAAAAAATTAATTACGGCTAAGCAAGTATCTAGATGAGTAAATAAAGTTAAGTTTTTTATTGATTGCCATATGATTTCCCACTTTTCCGAGAAAAAACAAAAGTCTTAGCCCGTGACGACCAAGGGTTAATTTGTGGTTTTATTAAGCAAGTTTGATTGATTTTTTTTTTTTGTAATATTTGCATTTCTTTCCGAATTGGAAAATAACCCTCTTCGGTCCAACCCCTGCTACGCTCTTCCCAGTATTTTTGCACCCAACGTATTTTCATACATACTTTGGATAAAGGGTAGTCGTTGAGAGATCTTATATTTTACTCGAGTTATCGTGTCCGCGGCCGGATATGCGGGTGTACAGACAGTTACGGCTTAATCGATTTTTCTTTCTTTCTGAGCATTTTAGTCTATATAGATAGATTTTTCGTCTATCCTGAACTATTAAAAAAAATAACATGGCAATATCTATCTCGATGCCTTTAAGCTATTCGCATTCGCGTATGACTAAAATTTCACATCCACAACATCCCTGGTACAGATTTTTCCACCTGCTCAATTTACGAGAACAGGAATGCCACTGGGGCTTGTTAGCTTGAGCTTGGTTCCTAATGAAGTGAAAGCTGGCTGAAAAGCTAGTAGGCATGATGTACGCACCTTCATCGTAGTAAAGCTGTGATCAAATCTGTAGTAGAGCTAAGAATAGCTCAATATACATACAACCATGTTTATTGTGTGGATCTCAGCCTGAAGAAAGTAAGTCAATAGTGCGAAACTAAAGTTGATGTGGGTAGACGGGCACATCCTTTTAAGATGTCTATTTCGAGGCTCGGTATAAAGTTTGCAATTTAGACCTCCTTGAGTCAATGGAAATATTTTGGCACCAGCGCCACCTAGCCAGTTTCTTTGCAAACATCAGGACCTACTTTGGGTGGATAGTAACTCTTGTGCAAACACTTTGGACTGAGTATGTATTCGATTGAGAAGTAAAGTCCACTATCGCCGTACAAAAGCCACATTTTGTAATTCAGTTAATGTTATACATTAGTTTTGCGAAAAAGTTGAAATTTATTTCGCACTGAACATGGCTCCCAACGGAAGCTGGAGCGAAGATAAATAAAACAAATAATAAATTTACAATTTTGGCTCGGGGAACCCAAGCAACAGCAGCAGCAACAAAAGTCGTAAGAGCAACAACAGTGTCTAAACGAAGTAATTTGCGCAGCTTTAATCGCCATTGAATTAGGAATCGAACTAACAAATACCGAAGTGATATTCAAACATGCGACGCTAATATTGAAACATGTGAGCATTGGCAGCAAAGCTCCACACCGGCGGCAACCATTACACACACACACACACACACACACACACAAACATTGGCACGTCTATAAAAAGCTGGCGCCCAACCTAATCCGAGTTTATTTGCACAGCGCGGAAATCGTGTTCGGACGTTTTCAACCGTATCCCCGGGAGTGAGCAAAAACGCGTTTGACCAAAAAAATCAAAGCCAGTGAAAGGTGTGGAGCTCTATTCGAGAACTATTTATTTCTTGTATAGAAAGAAAAAGAAAGTTAATCGAAGAGGAATCTAGAAAAAATTATTGAGAATTAAAAAAAAAAAACATCTGTGCGCACAAGCGATTTTACGAACAAAACGAGAAAAAATAAATTAAAAAACAACGCCTTTCCTTGGCTGCCTTTGTGAAGGAAAATATCTAAAAACCGTTTTGCCTAGTCTTGTCTCCGCAATGGCTGTAGTTCCATCGTCTAACACGCTGACCGATTGGGATTATTGGGATTATCGCCGACGCCTGTGGCGTGATTTGGATCTAGCCGACTGGGACTTGCCATACTGGAAGCGTTTGGCCCGCTTTAACTCATCGCCCGATCTGAGTCGTGTGATTGTTGGCAAAGATGGCTTCGAGGCGAATGTGGATGTGCATCCTTTCAAGCCATACGAAATTCAAGTGAAGACAGTGGGCGACACAGTGGTGGTGGAAGCGAAACATGAGAAGCGGCGAGATGGTGACAACTATGTTGGCCGGCACATAGTCAAGCGTTTTGTCCTGCCACGTGGCTTCTATCCCAATGATGTGCGCTCCGAACTCTCCACCGATGGCATTCTCACCGTCAAATGCCCACCGCCAGTGCAAACCGAACGGAGTGTTTATGTGCGTCAAGTTGGACTGCCATATCTGAGCATTAAGAACTGATAAGCATTAGAGCAAAGGCAAGAGGATATAAAATTTTTTTTGCTATACATATTTTTAGTTAACATTGGCATACGCATTGGGCATTTATATGTATTTGTGTGTGTGTGTTTTTTTTTAAACACAGAATTTGCCAAGAAACTTAGAGCGTATGCTGTTGTTTGTATTTTTATTTTTGAATGCTCGTTCATATACATATATACACATGTCTGCATGTGTTATGAATTAGTGCACTACACTAAAGTGTGGAGTACACTTTATGCTTTTCTACTTTCAAGTTTTCTTTCGACTTAAATCGCACTTTAAGTTTCTGTTGTAAATCACCGGAAAAATGCAATCACTGATTTACTTGCAATTTCTGGACTTTTTTGTAATTAACACAACTTTTGCTAATCATAATGAAACTACCGTAGTTAAATAAAATAAATGTTACAGAAATGTGAAATTTTTAATAGTACTTTTATTGAAAATGCTAGAAAGGTTCATTTATATATGTATAGCATGCAGAACTTCGAAAGCGGAAATCACCCCCTATTCAGGCGGATACGGATTAAACGAGTCACTCAAAGTTCGAAATCGATTAAATATTTTAGATATAAAAATGAGAAGTGATGAATTTTAAACAATAACAAGGAATCATTGTTGCAGATGATTTGTTAATTGTGCGCTCTGCACGGTGTGCGATTTGGGAGTGTCGATGGACAAAATAGTAAATCACTCGATAGGAATATGACAAAATGTGGATCAAAAAGCTGATATAATGGCCTAGGAGGAAAAAATAGTGCCATTATATAATCTTTATATTAAACCCCCAAAAAGTTTGGTTGAAAACTGAACCTTCGAAAAATAATGAATACGTTGCTGGCTAGCTCCAACAAAATAATTTTGGTTTTATGGACTTTTCGACCGAGGATTCAAATTTATTGTCAAAATTTATTGTTGACTAAGAAATATTTTAGATGTCTTCAAAATTTTCAACTTCAGAATTTTTTCAGAATTTTTATAAGTATGCAGTTTTGTAGCCCATTAAATTCTAGTATAAGTGCAAGTCATAAGTTGCTAATATATTGGGGTTTTTTTTGGATATTTTTTAACGCATTTTCTTCCATACAAAGTATATTCGACGATTTTTAGAACCTAAAGCTTGTACTTTATTAAACTAGAATTAAATTAAACTAGAATTAAACTGCATACCCAAATTCTGAAAAATCTTATATTGACTGCCTAAATTTGGTGCCGAAAACTTGTTGTAAATACAATCAACGCTTAATATTTAAATATTATCTCCCCAAAACAGGAATTAAAAAAATCTGATTACAATAAAATATTTACAAGTTCGTAAAATTACGCTTCAAATAAATATATTATGGCAATTTTTTACAAAAAAAAGCTCGCAACTAGGGAATTATTTATGAAAACAAAAAACACAAACTTAACAAATAACAACAAATATTAAAATACGAGGCGTTGTTTTCCGCATATATGTACGTGCATTAATATATAACATACATATACACATACATGTGTGTGTGTGTTTATAAAATTTTCATTAAATTTATTTTATTTGCAAATTGTGCCTTCAACTTGAATTGCTTTAAATTAAGTCGCGTATACGCGTAGGTGGGCGCGCCAGCAACGTAACCGACACATATTTGGAAATAAGCGCGCGCGCGCGCTCGCGAACAACTTCTACAAACCCACACACACATGCACATACACACACACCTTAAATCCAACTAATTGTGAGAATGTTAAGAACGTATATGGCGAAGTGAAATAAATAAGTAAACAAAATTGGAAATGGAAAATAAGATCACAACAACAGCATGAAGCTAATAGCTTTCAAACCTGACAAAGCGCTAGAAAAATGTTCGCGAATATGTACATTGGGCGTTCGATAAAAACGTAAAAATACATAAATGCATTGAAAAATACCCCAAACACAGCGTGGAGAAAAATAGAAAACAATTTATTGATCGCACTTTACGCTTGAGTGACAAATAAATTACGTCGCTTAAGGTCACAATCATCGCGATCATTGATCGTTTTCGCAGATGAGCATCAGGGCAATTGTGTGTACATACAAGTGTACATACATAGATATGTACATATTATACGTTAATGTGCGTTTACACTCTTACATGCATATGCATGTATTTTATTTAACCAGTGTTGGCACTAATCGATTGATTTTTTAAACAATTAGTTAATTCAATTAAATTCAATCCGATTGCAGTTAATCATGATTAATTTTAATCTGATGAAAACAGTTAATCGTAACCGCGATTAAAAAACAAAATCAATTTTAAATCATTAACTCCTTATTTGATCAGGTTTGGTGATTAATTAATTTATGCTAGGATTCTACTGTGCAAACAAGCTCTTTTAATCGGGTATGGCAAAGGCGATTTTCCTCATAAATCTAAGCAATTTGGTATGCATTTTCATTGAGATCTATTTTAACAGACGCTAAGCAATCTGGACATGTGCGATGGGTTATAAAAATTCCCAGTTTATACATTACTAATAATAATTATTATTTTTTATATATTACGCGTTTTTTATAAGCGTTAAACAGAAAAAAATAACCATAACCCGTATTTGGTTTCAAATTCGGACAAACTAGACCACTTAATCAGATTTTTTTTAAATTGGATTTAAGATTAATGATTAAAATTAATTAATCGTAATTACAACCGACGATTAGCGATTAAAAAAATGTAATCATGAATCGTACAGATGATTACGATTAATTAATTTTAATCGTTAATGTCGATTAACATTTTAGTCGTTAATCAGATTAATATTTTGCCAACACTGATTTTAACATTATGCTCCTGAACAAAGATCGATGTTGCCGAAGAAGGGAAATGGCTCTTGGAGTTCTGTTAAGCCAAACAATCCTCAATAAAGGGGTTTGGAAGATGTTTACTTAAGCCCTTACAGGCAGCTTATAGCTGGTTATAAAAAATGCAGTTATATTTCATCAGAACGGACATACATACATATGTACGTAAGTATTTAAACGCAAATTATTCGTAAATCAAAGTTTTTGAGTTTCATAAGTATTTTCAATAAGAATAAATACTTACGACTTAGTCATTTTTTTAGTACAGGAGTTCAACTCATGGCTTTCAGCCGAGGAAGAAAATTCGTACATATGTATATCTATATAAGCCAAGAAAGCCAGATTGAAATTAACTGCAAAATCGATTGCGTTTGTTGGTCATACAATTTTATGCAATAACAGGAAATGAAAGAAAGTCTATGCGATTATGAGGGCGAGTGGATTTATCTCTTGAACAGATAATATATTAATAATAATTATGGTTATGCATATGTAAGTATGTATGTATGCATATATTCACATACAGAACATTAAACCTCATACGTGGGTATGATAAACGTGTCTTATGCAAATCTGAAGCTCGATAGCAAAACTACTTGAAATGCTGAAAGTTCAATGGATTATCTTATTGCAGCCCACTAACAGCTGCATATTGCAATAAATAAATATTATTTCACTGCAGTTGTACCCTATGCACTTTTTAGGTGCAACTTGAAATGGAAATTTTCAATCGCCATTGTTGCGGAACAAAGTTTTAATAAAGAATTATGCATTTATTTCGTCAGTAAACAAAAAACTTATTTTTATTCAACATTGCAGGGTAAGTATTAAAACTGAATGTCGAGCCAAATAAAAAAAAAAACATAGATGTACAAAAAAAAGCTGAAATAAAAGGTGTCAGGATTTAAAGAGACTACATAGCGGGAAATATTTCTCTATTCTGGACAGGCACAGATAGTTTACCAATGTATCGCCGTCGCTTGCCAGAGCTTGTCCTGGTGGTGGAAAATAATCATTGTCAGGAATATCTAGCCAACACCAGAATCAGTTACCCAAGGCAAGGTGTTGAGTGCTAAAACCAGTCGGGAAACAAGGAGAGTAATTCTTCGAACTTTCGAAAAAACTTTCCAGAAAGAGGATTAAATTAAAATATTCAGGTCCAAGCGAAGTTAACATTCTTGTTCTTATTTTCTAATCTGCAGCTGTGTCCAGCGTTGCTTAAATTTAAGCAAAATTTATAAATTTTTTCCTGACCTATGTAAATGATAAATTTTTCTTGGTTTTGCTTCATTTTTTCTACAGTTCCTCTCAAACGAAAGTAAAAACGAAAAGTGAAGTTTTAGCAACTATATTATTGTATTTTAAATCTACACTACAGCCTCTTATGATCTCGTGAAATTACGAAACATAGAGACTTCTTCTTTCCGACCGCTTGAAATCTGAAACATAAGGAAATTTGATTTCCCTTTTTAATGTGCCTTATTGCAGCGTATTATCCACCGGCACACAGTGGGAAAAAATCTTTTTGTGTCACAAAAGGCGTCTACTCTTCAAATCTAACCCCATTTTGATAATTCTTTTTTTTTAAAGGTTCGTTATTTATTTTGTTGTAAAAAAATCTAACAAATTCAGCTTTTTTGATAAAAAGGGATTTTTTCGCACTTTGTGGCGGCCAAATAGTTTGAAGGCGCACCACCCCTCAATAGGTTCAGGGCTCGTTCCGTGGTGCCAGCAACACGGAAGCTTTTTCTCATAGCAGTCGACATTTGGCAGGCAATGGCGAATTACCGAAGGCAATTCTGACATGTCATGATTGCAAGTGCTGCCACTTGTTTTGTGGACGTTCTCGCTTATGTTTGTCATTGTGTCATGATTTTGTTTCCATTTTTGTAAAGTTGCTTTCAAAAGTTACAATTGCTATAAATTTAACAACATTTTTTTTGAGATTTACAGGTTACAAATTAAACAAAAAAAAAAAAAACACCAAAAAACGCACCAAGCACAAAACTCAAAAATTTCCACGTTATGAATAAAGAAAAGCACCAAGTTGTCAGAAGTGAGGAAAATAATGCGAATAACGTGTCAGACAATGACTTAATGGAAAATGTCACAAGGTCACTTATGCGCAGAGGTCCAAGGTTGCAGAAGAATGTCATCTCAATGAGGATCAATATGATCTGTGTGATTAGTGTGCACAGAGGTCCACCGCTACTTTCGCCTCTACTTAGTCATGAACAAATTATTTAAAAATGTAGAAATCAGGACTCATACATAAGTAGTTATCGCTGACAACATATCAGTGATAAAATGGGGTATTCACCACACTTCGTTAATAGATGGCCTGATGAGATGGGATAGCAAATTGTAGCGGAAGCTCACTGTAGAGCAGTAGCGAAGACCTCCCACTATATGCGAGTAAAATGCTTTAAATTGGGAATATTGCCTGCTCAGTCAGACTTGATTTTCTTAGCGGTTATGAAATGTATTCGTGTGTAAGTCGGCTAATAGTAAGGATACCTATTAGATACGCCTGAAGAGCTTTTAAAGGATTTTAATACTGTCTCTATGCAGTTACAGGTTCTCAAAGGAGAGAATCAATTCCGCAAAGTGTTTTGGTCTTGGCCCAGACTGACGAACAGTTGTTAAATAATAGGAAAGAAGGTTTAATATCAAATAGCGATTCTCCAAGACCGTAATCCCGTTTTTGTATATAAAAAAAGTTTCCCTTTAGTTGATAGCACAAAAAAGGGAGCCACTACTAGACCCACCCCGGTTGATGCAGGAGGTGTTAATTTATTTTCGTTTACATTTAACAATTATTAACTTGCGCCAAAAAAAAACAAAGTCACTGCAGCAGAGGTACGATGCCAGTGAGATTAAAAAACGACGGCAATTGGTCACCTACAATGACAACCTCATGATAAAGTTGCCGGCCATAAACGATAATCGGTACCAGAATGCAGAAAAGGTATAGTAAGGCGTGCAAGACGAAAACCATAGGTAAATCGTACATTACGATTTACAGGCTTGGGAATGCGTCACCTTGTTATATCACAAATAATTATAAGCAAAATAACTTATTCATTCTGATATAATTAATTAGTATTTTAAAAAGCTTATTCTTATCCAAAACTATTCAATTGTATAAAACGCCAAATCGGGGGAAAATGTAGCAAGCAGAAAATAAATTGCCAAATCAACCACCGGAGGCAACTGTGGAAGTGATCCGCTGTTTTTGTCTCTTTGAGAGCGAATGCTGCTAAATTCTCAGAATTTTTGCTGCTTTATAATTTTGTCCGCTCAATAGGAGTACACACCTAATTATAAAATTGTCAAAAATCCTAAATAGAAGAAGAATCGAGCATGTGACATGCGCGCGATCAACACTTATCGGTCAACGCTTCAAAGTGATCTGGCTATTGAGAAGGAGCCAAGAAGAATCGTTACAGTTTGCCAAATGCAAACTCTTCTGGTATCTCCATACATCTGTTTGCTCTATATGAGGTCACTCCGTAAGTGATTATGCTCCATGAAAATGTTGTGGACGATGTTTTACATGTACACCCAACGGTGCTTCGTTTTCCGTCGTCGACTACCTCTATGCTAAGCCCGTGTTCATTTCAATCCTACTGATAAATGTGCAAAATCATACATCTAAGTACGGTGACTATTCGTCCTGTTCTGTATTTCTTTTAATGTCCCGTATTTGGTCCATATTCGGTGTTTCGACGCCTTAACAGATCACTAAAATGGCATGCGATCGTCCTTTTTTCCATTTCCAGTTATTATTTTCTAATCTGAATGCCTGTGATTCGAATCGAGGAATACATGCAGTGACCAAAATAGAAATTAGAACTCGACATCCCAATAAGTTTTGGCCATTTTTCCTTAGTTTATTTATTTTATGAAAGTAAAGCTCTTTTCCTAACAAAATACCCAATTTCAAACTTTGTGCAAAAAACTATCAAAATTAATTCTGCAATGATTCACTAAAATTTCAAACTTTTTAATTAGTGGAAAATGCTCCTCATTTGCTTCTCTTTCAAAAAAATGGTCGAACATACCAAAATGCCAAAATTAATGGCAAGCCTTAGCGACTTAAAATAGCACTATACTATACTAAAATTTAATGAGTTTTTTTT
>NW_023458566.1:22408720-22511938 GCF_013731165.1 Rhagoletis pomonella | reverse complement strand
GCCGACTTCGATTTGATACCAAAATCTATTTAAACGCGTGCCAACTTTGAGTAACACTTTAGTTTTCGAATAAAGACTATTAGTAACGGGCGCGGGCGCTTAGATAAAAGTTGCGTTTTAAGCTCAACTGGATTTATAGATTAAATACTTAAACTTGAATAGTTGAAAGTGTGGAAAAGTATAGCTTTTGAAAGTGAAAAAGGCAGCAGTTAGTGAATTGAACAAATAAAAAATAAAAATATAAAATAACACGGCTGCAAAAGTTGTGTCTACCAGTCATCGGGTCGCAAAACTAGTTTTGACTGCAGCAGCAAAACAGCAAAAAAAAAAATGCTGTATGAACGTCAAACTTCTGAAAAGGTTGGTGTGGTTCATTGGAAAAGTACCAGATCGTATCACATGGATCTGCAAAAAAAAAAAAAAAAAAAAAAAAGTTAAATTAAAATTTTGTGCAAAAAATTGTAGTTTGGTCTATTTCACAACCGAATTGAATGTGTTTTGTTTTTATAAATTTTTTGCAGAAATAGCATTCTGTTTGCGTAGTTAATGTATGCACTCCCAGAATATAAGAATGTATTACAAAAGTTGGATCCAAATTAAACAACTTTGGTATCAACTGAAAGAGGACTAAAATAGCTTTACAACTGAAATATTTAAACGAGGAAAGCCAGCAGAATGCCAGCTACTGTAAAATATTTAAATAAAAAATGTTTTTTAATTACCATAGAATACACTTTGGGTCAGGTATATGCATATCTTTTGTATTAAATTATAAAAAAATATTAATAGAAGTGGTAGCCTTCGATCGTTATTTCTGTTTAAAAGCTATTTATGTCCTCTTTCATCTGGTACCATATTTGTTTAATTTGGGTAAGCGGTTTCTTTACTATCCTGAAAGACTTTTATTTGGAACTTAAAAAATATCTGGCCAAGTTTAACTGTGGGAAATAAAATAACTGCTATTTACGGTCCCTGGTGGATAGGACTTATTATAGCCGTTGCGGGTTAGAAGCTCCCTTGGGTGTCGTTTGGGATGGGAAGAAGCAAGTCACCTATTTACCGGATGCAAGAAAGGAAGATATATTTGCCATAACTCCATTTGGTTACAGAAATTATTTAATTTATGCACGGTGACCCTGGAAAGCGAAGTAAGGACTTCGCACTGGCATTGGAGGGAGTGAATTGGGAGAGTAAACAGGTTTGACAAGTTCTTAATTTCCCTGCAAAGCCCGAAAAAGTTCCTCTAACTACATGGGTTAAAAAAAAAGGTTTCTACATATTCAATCAAACCTCTTTAACCCTATGTTATTCGATGGGCTGAATGCAAATACGATGTCTGTTAGGCCCCATCACATCAGGTTCGTGGTCATTTGAGGGTCAAGTAGGGAAAAATTCATTGAACAAACTTCTTGTTTATATTTCCGCGATGAACAACTTAGCCTGTATGTTACTCTCGACAATTGTCTAGCGAGGAGCCGTGACATGATAGCCTCGGTCCCTGATATACAATGAGTATTAAAAGTGGAATCCCATAACATCTTTGAAGTGATTAAGTGTACTTTCAGTGCGAGAAGGAGCACCGCATATGCGCATATGGAAGCTGTGCATTTAGACATTATTTCGGTTTTGAGTCGAAACTGTGCATTTATGCATGACTTCGTTTTTATACCCGAGCGCACTTGTGCACAAGGGTATATTAACTTTGTTCGCATAACGGTTGTTTGTAACAGGCAAAGCGAATCGAGATAGATATGAACAAATGTATACACAAATGATCAGAATGGAAAGATAAGTCGATTAAGCCATGTCTGTCTGTCCGTCCGTCCGTCTGTGCTGTCTTACTGGAGCAAAAATTGAGATATCTCAACGAAATTTGGTATTTAGGTTGCCCTTTAACCACGAAATCGTACTGTAACGACGCCCATTTCCCATATAACGGTATTTTCGAAAAATGCAAAAACTACGATATTTCAGTAAATATTATATGCAAATTGTTGAATTGTTGTTAAAAAATAATATTATTATGAAATTTTAGGAAAATGGGCGTGGCACCGCCCACTTATGATGAAATGCTGTATCGCAGTAGCCGCTTGACCAATCCCTACCAAACTCGGTACGAGCCTTGGGTAGGGTCTAGCTAAGAAATCTGTTGAAAATCTTTGAAAGCTGGTAATAACCGCGCCCACCTGCCATATAACGGTAATTTACAGAAACATCCATTTTGCTAGTTTCTAAAAACTTACTTGAGGTCTTTAGAGAGGTGCATCCTTCTGATTTTATGTGATACTGTAGGAATAATTCAATTTAGTAAAATAAATGTGTGAAAAAACAAGATAAGGTAGGGACACCTACTTGGGACTTGCACCGCTTCTTTCACTCCTCATTTAAATGAGATCAGGCGACATAACTTTCTAGTTGCCTTCATGACCATAGAACCAGATTAGACGAAGCAAAGCGTTAATTTTTATCAAAAGAAAAATAGCTTTTAATTTCTTCAGAACCATGAATGCGATCAGTACAGCGTTTTTTTTTTAGGCTATGCCAAAACAGGATGTGCCAAAAATAAGTGTGTATATAATAACGACTTGATCAACAATAGATTGTGGCCGCATGCATATGAAATAAACAAATTTATGATTTCAGCAAAATTTAGTCAGTTGTTAGCGTGTTTCCGTAGCCTTTATTATTTATACGCCAACTTTTGCCAATCACGTGCCTTGAATCATTTTCTGAGTGTCATCCATCTCTCTCCCCATTATTTATGTACATATATACATATCGTCGTTTAAAGTACAAAACCGCGTATCGTCATTTTGCAAAACCGCGTAATTTGCTGCCAAAAATTGGATTTGCTCACACAAGCTCTTGGCTCAATCCTTATCCTAAAAAAGAGAACCATATTGAAATATGAGTGTTTTTACACATACGAGCTTTTGCATTATCTTGATACGCGGTTTTATACTTTAAACGACGATATATAGATTTACTGAGCCCCCTCACAACCAACACTTATTCAGTACAATTTCCAGAGCGACGTGATAAGATTGTAATTTTTTTTTGATTCATTTGGCAAACTAGTGTTTAACCTTTCTGAGGCCGAGTTGATAAGAAAGATTCGCGAAAAACAATAACAGCAACCACAGGTTTTTCAAATTTTTTTTATTGACGTCCTAAAATGTGATTAATATTTATATGCATAATTTGTGATTATAGAAATCACATTTTAATGCGCATTTAATTGAAATCAATTAAGTCATATAATCAGCAGGCAGACGTATGTATGTATGTATATCGGAGCAGCTCATGAACCCTTACCAGAATCTCATCCCATTTGTTTTGTTGTTCTGTTATTTCCTTTAGCCGACGCGAGTCGATGGCTCTTCATACATTGCCGAGGGCATCGACAAGAAAGAGGCTGGCAATACTTGTCTACTTTATTCGCTAAAAGACCAGAGTAGCGGCTCGCTTGCCAAGAGTTTGAAAATCTTCACGGCGCACAATGTCAATTTGCTGCACATCGAGTCTCGTTCATCGGTGCGTGTTCCTGGCTACGAGTTCTTCGTGGAATGCGACACCACATCGGGGGCACTCGGCAAGGCCATCGACGAATTGCGTCAAGAGTGCAGTTACTTCAATATCATTTCGCGCGATTACAAGGACAACAACTCGGCGGTGCCATGGTTTCCGCGCAGAATACGCGATCTCGATCGTTTCGCCAATCAAATTCTGAGTTATGGTTCGGAGTTGGACGCCGATCATCCTGGATTTACTGATCCCGTCTACCGCGCAAGGAGGTAAGCAGTTCAGCTTGATTCTCAAAGAAATTCTAACTTTTTTTTTGGGAAACTCAGAAAGTACTTCGCAGACATTGCGTACAACTACAAACATGGCGAGCCATTGCCATGCGTCGACTACACCAAGGAAGAGATTGATACCTGGGGAATAATTTTCAGGAATCTTACGAAACTGTATAAGACACATGCGTGTCGCGAATACAACCACGTCTTTCCTTTGTTGGTGGATAACTGTGGTTTTAGAGAGGACAACATACCACAATTGGAAGATGTTTCGAACTTTTTGAGGGGTAAGTTGGTAGACGTTAGCTGGCTAGTATTGCTCACTTCACTCTAAGCCAATTTAATGAATATTTAAAGATTCTTTGATACCCAACTCACAGATAGTGTATGCGTATTTTATTTCGAACAGATTGTACCGGTTTCACTTTGCGTCCTGTTGCTGGCTTACTTTCTTCCCGGGATTTCCTTGCTGGTCTCGCTTTCCGCGTCTTTCACTCCACTCAATACATCCGCCATCCCAGCAAACCGATGTACACACCCGAGCCCGATGTGTGCCACGAGCTTTTGGGTCATGTGCCGCTATTTGCGGATCCAGCATTCGCGCAATTCAGTCAAGAAATCGGGCTAGCCTCGCTGGGAGCACCCGATGACTATATCGAGAAGCTTGCGACGGTAAGGACTCACGCGATAGTTTGGCATGAAACACTTACATTTTTGTATAATTATTAGATCTTTTGGTTCACCGTGGAATATGGCATGTGCCGCCAAGATGGCGATTTAAAAGCCTACGGTGCTGGGCTACTATCTTCATACGGAGAACTGGAATACTGCCTTTCCGATAAACCAGAATTGAGGGACTTCGATCCAGAGGTCACTGGCGTTACAAAATATCCAATCACACAATTCCAGGAGGTCTACTATGTTTCGGAGAGTTTCGAGAGCGCTAAGGAGAAGACCATGTAGGGCTTGAGCAACTTAAATATAAATTTAATGTTAACAAATCTTTTTTTTTTGTAATTTTAGCAAATTTGCCAATTCTATTCCACGTCCGTTCGGTGTACGCTACAATCCTTACACCCAGAGTATCGAAGTGTTGGATTCCAAGAAACAGATACGCAATTTGATGGACGACATCAACTCAGAGTTTCAGATACTTCAGAATGCGGTTGAGAAGTTGAAAGTATGAAACTATTTACATATAACTCTAAATTATAAAAAGAGAAATTGAATTTTCCTTTGAAGGAAATTATATGCATTTATTAGATACATACTTACATGCTTACCAATAGACTTACATACATTCTTTGCATATACATATGTACATATACGCTGTTTATTAATTTTTATAATGAACTAATGTAAAATTAAATTAAAAATAGATTTAAAACAATTACATATTCGCTATTTTCTTTATGAATGATTTCTTCCGAAATCTGGTGACGCAAGCGAATTTTTTGCGGGATTATGATATGCAGACTATTTTAAGGTGTTCCGTAACTCATTTAGAGTATTATAGGCACTTTTAATATTTCGAGTTTTGTGCGAAAAATAACCAAAATCTCAACAATTTCTCGTGGGTAAGAAAAATTCTTCCTGAGAAACTGTTTGCGGTGAAAAATAAAGCTAAAGCTTTACTGAATATAAAAAATACATCGCCACTCAATCTAAAGAAGGGATCCCCTGCATCAGGATACGTTACCTGAGTCAACATTTTACGTTTTAAGGATCGTTTAGGCAGGTAAAATGGAAGCAATGCACAGTGGTCGAAATGGTCGATCTAGCGGAATTTAATTCATATCTCGTAAAAAAGATGCGCCACATTATTTTTTTATATACATACGAAGAGGAACATTTTTAAAAAACAATACTTTTTTCATTTTTTTATTTAAAATTCTTATACCAGTTGAATTCGTAGAAAAAAATTGTTTGAGTCTGGTATGTTATTGTTTGTGCGCATACGCATGACAAGTTAGTTTTGCTTAAAACCTTCTAGGCGGATATTAATTTTATGGTAAAGCCACCGTGCTGCTACTCTAAATCTTATCGCCACAAAGTTGAGTTGAGTTGAGTAAAAACTATTAGTGGCCTTGGTTTATAGTCCTTCAAACGATCTTGCGAGGACTCTGAAACTACGACGAGGAGATTTGTCTATCAAATCAGCTTTTCCGCATTCGGATTTTTTTTATATTTTTAAAGATGAAGAGAAAAGTGGGAAAACAACTAGCCGGGCGTCGAGCTTTTCACCAGAGCGTTTGAAAAAAATTGCTATAAGAAATTGTTTTCCTCTGCTATAAAATTTGTAAAAATGGACTCAAAGCGATATATGTATATTTAGAAGTTGAAGATTTTTGCTTGACATCGTTTTTGAAGGACCTTAAGCTTTGACTTTGTTTGGAATTCGTAGTCAAATGTAAATGAAATTTTTGCAAGAAAAAAATAATCCTGTTTATACAAAAAGCAGCAGACTTCAATGCTCATATAAAGATTGGCAGTCCCGTTAGTTTCTTCGTGATGCAATGATTGGAACTAAAACAAATTTATATGGGACCAACCTTGAGGTGGCCCTTTCCGAAAAAAAAGAATTATCGAAAACGGCTGACGTGGCCCAGTGTTATACGGTAAGATACATAAAAAAAAAATAAATTAAATTCGGACAAATTGTTAATCTCCAACTTTTTTGAAGTCGGTAATAAATATTCAAACAGTCCTCTTTCAAAGCGCACAAAACAACAAGTAAAAAGGTCTAAGTTCGAGCGGAGCCGAACATTAGATACCCGACGCAAGTATCAAATATAGTTTTTTTTCGCCTTTCCGACAACGACCGCTACATGGTAAGCAGGGGTGGTTTTATCCCTGTTTCAAACATCTTCGATAAACTTATATATGTAGTTATATGTGGGCGTTATTACGCCCGTTTTTCAAAATTCCATAATAAATAATGCTACTTCTTTTCAAGGGATTGTTTTTAGTATCAATTTTGTGTAAATTAGCGTCCTCATATTTCGAAATGTTGAAGTTTCAAGCATTTCTGAAATTTACCGTTATATAAAAAGTGGTGCCACGCCCATTTTCCATAATTTTATCATAAACATATTTTGTGCTAAAGAATTATTTCAAACCTCAATTTTGAATAAATAAATTAGCTTCGGTATTTACTGATTTATCGAAGATATCCTGAATGAGTCGCTCCTGTACATTATTATGGAGTTAATTTTTACGCGTGCCGCCGAGGCTTTGAAGTTTTCCACATACATACATACACTTAGGTCTTTTTTTGTGCGGTACATGCGTTCCTCAGAAAGCCGCATAAAAAAAAGTCCGCAAAAAAGAGTTGCTTACTTTTTCGTACAAAAACAGGGTATGCGTGCATTTACAAAAACCGCATAAATTCAGATACTCCATGTAAAAAATTCTAAAAAACTGCATAAAAAATCCAGTGAGGCAATATTAAGCAAAAAAATAAAATTATTTCTTCACTTCAACATTTATTATTCCATTTAAATAAAATAAAATTGTATATGTTTTTTTTAACCAAAACAAAAAAAAATACCACAATAAATACATGAATTATGTAAGAATACAAAGACAAATTATTTATCAGAAGCATTGTCTCTTACTCACTGACAAATAGTAATAAAAACTCTCAAAAAAGTAAAATGTCTACAGCGAAAAAATGGTTTGAAAAACCGCATAAATTCAAATCCGCATAAAAGGAGACCCAAATGTACTTTACATGAGGATAATACAATTTTCCTAGAATTGCAATAAAATCGGTAAAACACATCTCTCGATCGAATAAGAATATTTCTACTATTTCTACCTTTTCATAACCGATATCTCTTTTGTTATTTTATGTTTTCGTAACCTCATCAGGGAAGTTCTGAAAAGGGGTTAGTCAAAATTTAAATATATATGGGCCATAATTTTATTTTTCGAAGATTTCTGATGGGATATATTTTACTCTATCAAAAAAATATTTGGTTTTGACAATTTTATAGCAATTCTATATATATTTTCCCAATGTATAGAAAATTTCAAAGCGGCACGGTTAAATATTAATCGTCGATTTCAAAATAAGAAAATACGGGTTTCGATGTTCTTAGCTTCTGTATGTACAAATGTGTACTCAAATCATCTTTTTCTAAGAAGTCCTTCCCAAAGAATTTATTAAGATATAGATACTTTACCTTCCAACTTGTACGTATGTAAGTATGTATGTCTGAGGGCAGAAAAAAGGTCTCCTAAGGAAAGTTGATTTAAATTAATTTTTTATTTATTTTTCCTTTAGCTAGTTATATAAAAATTTACTATACGCTAGTTTATCTACAAACTACATAAAGTACATATTACAAATTATTACATACACTTAAATATACCTAAAATATAACAATATTTACACGGTATTTCGTTATACACACAGACAACTCTCAACCAATCCAAACTAAGAAAAGTTCGTGGAGCTTTACAGTGTCGCCTTCATAGATAGTGTCAAGTTAATCCATATTCGGTAATAGAGTCCGACCGATTAGTCGGCATCGGCCGTTTTTGGCCGATTCTTTTTACTTTTTCCACAATTTTAACAACTGTTCATAAAAATTTGAAACTGTTTAATCGGATTTTTTAGAAAATGTTTTCAGAGCAAATAAAAAGTTGTCCGGACACGAACGGGGTGAACCCGCCTTTAGTGTTGATTTTTGACAATTTTTTGTTCACGCATTTTCTTCCAAAGAAAGTATGTTCGAAAAGTTTTTTGTATGGAGAAAATCTGCAACACCTTCCACAAAAAAATTTCCAAAAATCAATAGTATTAAGCCTATAGAATGTGAAAACGTTGGGTTGTCTATTTTTTTCCTAAAATACCCATCGGGTTGGCAGGTATGAACAGGTAGGTAATACTAGTAATTTTCACTCGATTGGGATATATCTATGTTATTGGTTCATTAAACAAATGAGTGCAAAATAGAAAAAAAATTCTAATTTTTGAATATTTAATTAAAAATATGCTGGCCAGGATTTTTGCAGCCAAACCCACTCGCGAAATATTTCCTAACTCGTTAAATTTCATACAAAGTAAATTTCATCCATTAAACAGATGGGTGCAGGTCGTGCCCTTGTCGGATCGCCTTCTATTTGTTATTACAAAAGTTTATCAAAAGCATGTGGTTTTGAATGAATTTATATTCTGGTAGTTTTTTTTTAAGGAATCGGTATCGGCATCGGCCGATACTTTCCCCTAACGCCGATTAACCGGCATCAGCATCGGCCAAAAATTGGGAATCGGTCGGACTCTATTCGGTAATTAACTGCACAGTTTCCGTACAAAATTTCTGAGTTAACTACCGATTGAAAGCCAACTTGTTGCTGTGAAAACGGCACTGATTGTTTACACAAAAACTTAGATAGTTTCTGGCATTTTAACAAGTATGGTTTCTTAGATAAAATTAAAAAAATAAGTATATTCTTTGAACTTGACTGTGAGAATCCAGACTTAACTAAATCAATTAGTGACAATTTTACTTTGCTTGACTTAAAATGTCAACGTATTTTTTGTATAATATTAGCATATCGTTATTTTTATGTAGAAAGGCCATTTATAACAATTTCGCTTCTTTGAATGAGTTAAGACCTTTCTATATCAAGGTAACAATATGAGCATTGGGGTGGTCCAAAAACTGTAAAATCGGAATTGTAATGCTCTCACCCCCTAGAATGGTTCTATATCGAAAAAAGTATACCCCTATTTTTTGAATTTGAAATCAAAAAATATTTAGGGGTCGCTCAAAGCGCTCAAAGTTATCCATGTATTTTTGTATGGGAAAAATAAATTTTTCTACGAAAAAAAAAATATATGTTATATAATTCTTGAAAGTCAAAATTTTTCGATCGGAAAACTCTGGTTATCTTCAAAAGACTTTCAATAATAATACCCAATTGTTTACTTGACAATTTTTTAATACTAACAATTTTTTATTGTTCGCCCAATGCATTTTTCGGGGTTTTTGTGGGGTTTTTATGGACCTATAAATTATAGTTGCAATGAAAAAATGGCTAAATAAACGATTAAGTATTATTATTGGGAATCTCATGCAGATAAGCAGAGTTTTGTGGTGGAGAAATATTTATTTTTAACTATTCTATATCATTTCTACGAAAAATTGTTTTTTCCCCATATACACGGAAAACTTTGGGCGCTTTGAGCGACCTTTAAATATTTTTTGATTTCAAGATAAAAACAAGTAATTTTTAGCAAAAAAAAACGCAAAAATTAGTATGGGACCATCTCTGAGACACTACCTATCCGCGGTTGACGTGGTCCAAAGTTATGCGGTAACATACATACAAAAAAAAAAAATAATATTCCGACGAACTGATAACCTCATCCTTGTGTGGAAGCCGGTTAAAAATAAGGGTATATTTCTCTTCGGTATAGAACAATCCTAGGGGGTGAAAGTGTTTGCAGTTTACTTACTTCCCTGTTCGATTAATCAATACGTTGTTGAAAACCTGAGGAGATTCAGCATTTTTTCTATTCTAAATATGTATCTACATGTATATGTATTATTCTATTAATATTTGCTGCTAAAAATTCAATTTGATTAAAAACTTGCACACATCCTTGTATAAAAGCGATAACTTATTCCTTAAATTATATCACAATCTAAGTTTGAAAAAAGCTGTTCAATTGAAAAACTCCGCAATAAGATTTTTGTTTTAATAAATATAAAAAATTAAAGTGTCTCGAATTTACGCTAAGACTTAAATTAAGAAAATTTTTAGTTTAATTATTTGGAATGTTTAAGATATTTTTGCATTATTGGCGTTTTTGAATCTTATCCTATTAAAATAATTATATTTTTTTTTCAATTTGTATTGTGGCGTATCAATATTTATTTCAATAGTGTTATTGAGCTTTGTACCACGATTTGTTTGTCAGGAAAAATGAGAAGAAAACAACAAAGCTTAAGCGGTAGAAGTTATAGAAGCTATTCCGGAAATCGCCACATCTCCTCGTCAGACTTCTTTTTTTCTAGACTTTCAGCAGGCATCGAACCCGCATCATCGATGTGCAAAGTCAGAAGCGCGAACCACTGAGCCTTTCCTTATTCAACCTACGCCGCTATTTAAGCTTGTCGTGGTACAAAGCTCAATAACACAATTGAAATAAATAATTATTTTTTATTATCAGCTAAAGATGTGCTAAGAAAATTTATAGTGACCAGATAAGCTTCCATTATCTAAATTTTGTACTTTGCCAATAAAGAATTAAAAAATCTAAAATATAAAACTTAACACAATTCAATCACATGCTTCAAATAATCACATAACTGCTCAACTCTAAATATGTATAAGTTCCATTGGAACAAAATATTATGTAAATATGTATGTATGTACATACATTTGTATTGAAGAGTGTAAAAAGTGCTTAACTCCATAAGGAAAATCTTGCAAAAATAGTTTTATTTTTGAAAAAAATAATTCTTACAAACTATACATAATTTTAAGGGATCCTTCACTGAAAAAAATATGGAGTAGCTTTCTTTACTAAATAAAGTGTTAGGCACGGTGCACATTAGAGCGATACGATTGGCTATACAATATGCGATACCATATGAAAGCGACATCGATATGCGCGCAGTGCACATTAGAGCGATACGATTGGCGATATATGTACATACATATGTCGGAGCAATGTCGCTGTCGTGCAAGTGAGCATCGTTTTCATCGCTTCTTATCAATTCACGCGTACTCAGCATCGCTTATCGTATCACGCATCGTATCGCTCTAATGTGCGCCCTGCCTTACTGTCTTCTTATCGTTTATTCAGGAGCTACTTAAACACTTTTTCCCATAATTTATGAAATACATATAGTAAACTCACAACTGATAAGCTACAAGATCAACCACTTTACATTTTCATTTTCTCATTCGAGCGATTCTGACTTTTCAAAGAAGGCTTTTGAAAGCTCCAATAGTACATTTTCTTCAAATGTATCAACTTAAATTTCACTCTTCACTTCACTCAAAAAATCACCAGAAGCTATTTGTAATCTCATATGTATGTATTAGCCCCACAGAATTTCCTTGTTCCATGGAAATTAGTTGTCCTGTCGTGTGAACGGACAACTGATTTGTGCTAAGCAGCACTAAAATTCCATAAGAAGTATCTACTTTTGGTTCCTTTGGCAGCTTTAAATCGCCGGGTCCAAATGGTATTTTATCTATCTTAAACAAGGTGTTGAGCTCCATCGTGTGGAAAATTGTTTATAGAGACTGGTTGAGTCGCACGCAGGGAGGTGGGAATATCTTAGACGGTTCTGCAATATCTGTATGCCAAAACAAGCCACTCCGTCACTAACAAGAAATTTTCCTTAGGGTATGCCACTGTTACCAGCTGTTCCTTAACCGGTTTAGTTTGAGTCTCTATCTGGTTTGGATCGGCAGATATTTGATTTTGTCCATTTTTTCCCAAAACAGAACACAGTGTGCCGGGTCGGGAATCATTTCATTCATTTTCACATGGCATTTTTTTAAATGGCATGCATTTTGCGTCATTTCAATGTCTAGTGGAAATTCGGCATAAGCTTCACTTTTCTCTCGAAAAATTATCTTCATAGAATTTCAAAGTATAGATATTTGCACTCCTCAAGACCATTTACTACGTTTACGTGTCTGTAGCTAGTAAAATTTTTTTAGTTAATACATTTTCAAGATTGTGCACGATCCGTCCTAGCAGCTCTCATATATAAAAATCGATTAAAAAGCTCATTTACTTTTGCGTTGTCGTCCTGCCAACAATCAAAATCAGTCGAATTTGAAGTCAATCGATCTACGTAGCCGCCATCTAAATGAGGTTAATATTGTCGCTTTGAAAATTATCTACATACATAAATGCGATTCTCCTAACTACAAAGATTCTTGAAATAAAATCTATAGGCAAGAATCATTTAAACTGAAATATCATGAAAAAACATTCGTTAATTCCTAGACAACAAATCCTTAAGTAATTTATTACCTCAATATAACACAAAAACGCACGCACAAAAGATATCTTCCATTAGCATTACCCAGTGCAACCTGCAATAAAACTTGGGTCCATGGCATTAACTGTTTGTAGCTGCCTTCGAAATAATGGACCCGGCTGCTGTAGGAAAAAACTTCATAAATTGCACCATTTATGGGCATTGAAACGGGTCCACATACAAAGTACTGGATGAGGTGCCCCGTTTTACCGCAGGAAATCCACAATACTGCTCATTTAAACTTTACCGTACTAAAATTGCTCACATCCCTATTTACAAAGCAGGCACACTCGCACATTCGCACCCAACTAAATGTATCTAGGCAACTACTAATAATCTAACTAAAACTAAAGCTTAAGGTTATTGACTATTTCTCGAGGACTGCGGCGAGTTGAAGAGGTTCTGCGACTGTTCCTGTGACATCTGGTAAGGCAATATTTCCAGATCGTTTGGTAATTGATTTGTGGTCACTTGATTGCCGAGCGCTTCGAATGGATTACTGGGAAAGAAATTGTTGGTACGCTGCTGCTGCTGTTGCTGCTGCTGTTGCTGGTGTGTTGCCAGCATTTGATGTTGCGCTGATTGCAGTGGCTGATTGCTGCCGATGAGTTTGTTGTCGATGCGATCGCCATGCGCCGGATCAGGCCTATCGTCACTGATGCTCATCGGGAAGTTGAGTGTCGGGCTGGCATCGGTGGCCATTTGCATGTAGGTGAGCAGCGAGTCGTCATTCGAGGTTTGCGGCGGATTGGCACTGCTAATGAAATTCTGATTTAGCGTCGCCTGCTGTTGCTGTTGTCCACTACTGCTGCCCACCGCATTGATATTGTTGTTGCGCTGATTAAGCGTCGACTGGGTGGTGTTGCTCATAGTTGGCAATGGCGATAGGTTGAAGAACGCGTCGATGTCATCGTGGCCAAATTGGGCCAGATCAGGTACACTGCGTGATAAGAGATTTAATTGCTGCTGTTGCTGTAGCTGCGGCTGTGGCGGTTGTTGCTGCTGCTGGATTGCCGCGTGTTGCAGCTGAGCAGTTTGTTGTTGCTGACTCGGCTGCTGCTGCTGTTGATGATGATGCAGATTGGTGGGCTGAAATGCGGGCTGTTGCTGTTGCTGTTGCTGGTGATTGTGGTTATGCATTTGCTGCTGTTGTTGCTGCGGCAGGTGTTGCATAGTGTGTTGCTGCTGCGGATGTTGGTGCTGTTGTTGCTGTTGCTGTTGCATCAGCATTTGCTGACTTGTCGCGTCCTGCAGATGCTCGGAAGTATTCATCGTGAAGCCGAACTGATTAAATTGTTGCTCCATAGCGTTGCCGCTGGCAAAGTTGAAACTTCCGCGGTTGTTGTTGGAGGGCGTATTATAATTCATTGGCAACATTGGCTGCAGTAGCTTGTAGCGCGCCAGCAGCAGCTGTTCGGAGACCATTCGCAGCTCGTCTTGCTGTTGCATAATCAGCTTCTGTAGCTCATCGTGTTTGCGCTGGAGCTGATCCTGCAGCTGGGTCTGGGTCGGTGTCATCACCACCGCACCCGAAATCATGTCGGCCTGATTCTGCAGCTGATCGAAAGCGTTATTCGGTGTCTGTGTTGCTGCTTTCCACGGCGTTGCGGTGTTCATATTAACGTTAATGGGCAGCGGAGATAGCACCGGAGCAACTGGAAACTGCGCTATTACCGGCTGCACCGGTATCGCGGCGAGGTACTGAGAGGGTTCCAGAAAAGTTGGTCCCACTATTTGAGAACTGGGAAGCGGGAAAGTGGGCTGTGTAAATTGGCAAGCGTTAGTCGTGACAATTTGCGCCTGCGCCATTGTATGCTGCGGCAGCATCGGCATGATCTTCTGTTGGCTTTGCGCTTGGCTCATTTGCAGCGCTGAGTTTTGCTGCGGCAGCGGATGTTGATTGACTGCGGCCAGCTGCTGTGCATGTGTTGTGCTCTGAGACATTTGCATGCCCGAGCTATGACTATGGCGTTGTCGACTCTGCGGAAATTTACTCATTATACTCTCATAAAATGCTATAGTAAAGACTGCCTGACCACTCACCGAACTCAAATGCGTCATAAGCGATTGCTTGCTAGTTACAGAGTCCGCAGACATAGATGTCGAGTCAGATTCATTGCCAGGCCTGTGCGGAAAGTAACGTTTTCGTTTTGCCGTCGGCGAGATTCCAGTGGAGCTAATGTTACCATAGCTGGAGGCGGGACGCGATGTCTTCAAAGTGGTGGGAGTTATGCCAGTGGTTGAGGAGGAATTTGGCCATATCGGCGATGTGTCCAGCGTAGGCGAGGCTTCGTTCAACATGCTCAATATCACATTACCACTATCACTCGCGGACAGTGTGGAAGGATCCAGGCTTGGGTTGCTGGTCTCGAGGTCGCGCAGCGTCATAGTTGATGATTTGCTGGTGCTATTGTTGATCGACGAACTCTTGTCCATTTTTGTCCCATCCTTACTTTGTCGTATGACATCTGCGTAGCTAACCACTTTGTGTGTGCACACAACGTAGTCTGGCTTCGAGCTAAATTGATGGTACGACACATAGAACTCTGTCTGCAGCCATATCCATTGCTGTCCTTTGGTGAGGAAGCGATAATAGCAGGACTTGCACTCGCCTTTCTGCATTACTGTTGAGTGAAATTGTGTTTTATATTTAGTTAGGATCGCGTTAATAGATATGCAGTGTGTATATGTACATATGTATGTATATCACTTACACTCCTCATGGCATGTGACAATGCTTTCGAGATCATCGAAATGGTAGTAATCGTAGCCCGATGTGCCAAGCACCTCGAACGGCATGTAGCCAATAATGGGCGGCGCTCGATGATCGAGAAAGAGGAATTTCCATTCCATGCTATGCTTCGAGGTGAACTCGCTGCAGGTGGGATCGATCGCGGACATCTCACGTATCAGCTGGGGCGTCTGAATGCGGCCGGTGCCAACGAAAATCAGCTTCTTGTCTACCTCAGCACCGGGATTCATTTGAAAGATGCGCGGCAGCGAAAGAGTATTTTGTGCTTGTATGCTTTCCGGACTCACATCGTTTCCTGCATTGATGAAATATGGAAAATTTTGAAAAAATCACGTAATAGGCTCTATATTTCGGGTTCTTCAAAGAGTGAAATTTATACTTACTAAAATAACCTACAAATTTGACTAACTCGTACGCATTGACGTCCACTTTGTCAATACCGCCACGCCTTAAATGCAAATAGAAGGTAATTTGATTCCTTGAGTTGATGTCAGTCTGTAGCGGCTCGATCACCGGTTTGGGATTTAAGAATATATTAAGCAGACTTTCGTGATCCATTTCGTAGGTTAAATCGAAAATGGTCATATTCACTAGGTCACTCTGCAAATAGATGTAGACGCATGCAGGGATGTTTAAAAGATGCCTTAATCATTGAGCGGTAAAGTGATTACCTACCGGCAAGTAGCCCAAAAGTGGTGTAATACTTTCGGATGCATAGCATATGGAACCAATACCGCTAAACACTATGATGAAGCCATCCAGCGATTCCAGCATAAGATGCGTAAACTCGTCATTGGTCAGAAATGATGGCTTCCAGTCTTGCTGTATTTCGAAAACTTTCGAACGATCGGTAGCCTCTGCAAGAAAATGTCGGCAAATTTACTAGTTATATTATTTATGTATGTATGTAGTATGCACTATGGAGAAGAAATTTTAAGAGCCGTGGAGATTTAACTCTCATATGGAAGTTAGGATTCAATTTTTGTACTTACTAAAAGCCGAGTGTAAGTTGTCGAATGTGTGAGTTAACTCTCCACTAAAGGCAAATTAAATTTTATCTAAAATACTCACCGTTGTGATGCTTCAGAAATGCTATCGTCGACTTGAGTACGGTTGACTTATCCATTTTCCGATTTGATGTTGATATGAGCGCACTCAAATCATTCACTAGGGAGTTAAATTGATCTCGCCTCTTCTTCTCGCTCAGGTTTCGAGATTTTCTGAAATATTAAATAATAACACTTAAGTGGAAAAGCATTATAACCATAGTGCCAAATAAGTAATCTACAAAATGTACAAATTTAAGCAAAAAACGAAACCGACTTCAATTCTCATATAAAAACTTAAGATTATTTCTTGATTATCCGATGATCGGATTTAAACTAAATTAATATATGAGACCACCAGTGAGTTAACACCTTTCCTTTAAAAAAAGAATTATAGAAATCGGTTAACGTGGTCCGAAGCTATGCGGTAACACACAAAAAAAAAAAAGAAAAATATTCCGACGAATCGATAACCTTTGTCCTTTTTGTGAAGTCGGTTAAAAATAAAAGAAATAAGAAATGTAAGGATGAGAGCGAGAGACATCGTTTGTTTAATTGGCCCTTTAATGTATGTGAACTCTTTTCCCCAGACGGGTATGTTAAGCTGGAATGCCAGCGAAATATATATTTACGCCAAAATAGCAACTAAGTCATGTGATTATGTTATGAAGGCCTACACAAATTAGACAGAGCTTCCAATGATATGAACCCAAATGCCCTTAGTATTCTGGTATTTATGATACTAAATAAAGCTGGATATAAGCAAAGAACAGCTTCTCTTAAAAATACAATCGCCGTTCGGAGTCGGCGTAAAACTGTAGGTCCCGCCCCTTTATGTGTCCCTCCACAAATCGGAGGAGAAGCTCGGCCAAACACTAACATATGTGTGACCGCCAATCTATTATTATTATTATATTAGTTTAGTTATTCGCCAGACTGAAATAAAAAGATTGCAGGAAAGATTTTATACTAGATTAAGACTTCTCAGGCTAACTCATCATCAGCCAAATTAAATCTGTTTCGTACTAGCTACTAACCCTACTTAAAAGAGTTATTCACTCATTAACTAGCTCCGTGTTCGTTTTAGAGGAGAGGCTGTTCGAAAAAATGGTGACCTGCTCGATTTGAAGGTGGCCAAGCTTCTAAACTTCGAAAGAAGACGACCCAGACAACATTCGTCAAAGGGTGCACTTAGCTAGCATCATTGAGTCATGCCAACGATCATTCTTGGCCAACGATCATAGCCGATTTACGTGCTACTCAGAGAAATTGATGGGTAGTTACACCACTCCTATGGAGTCTCAAGGTTTTTATGGTCGATTCATAAAAGGAACGAGCTGAGTAAGTTTTGACGTTAAACAAATCAGTAGTCGGAATTCTTATCGATGTTATAATAGGAAGTTTCCAATGCTCCAACGATGGCGTATACCACCAAGTAAGTATTTTCTGTAGAAGTTGTCGAGATAAGAGGAAATTGATTTACCATTTCCTGTGTACATTTCCAGCTCTCCAGACATCCAGACAAGGTGAAACAAGCACTTGGGATCTCGCTTTTTCACCAGCACGGCACTGATAATGAAAAGGAAACTGTCGGCATCCAAAATTCTATTCTGGGCAGGGAATGGTTTAACAGACACTTTAATGAGGCTTTGATGGTGGCTGATCCCTCCTGACATATAGAGGGCATGCGCAATGGGAAAATATGGCTACGAGTAGAAGGTGAGATAGCTTCATACATGCCTTCATAATCTTACTAAACCTGCATAATGTTCGCCAAAATTGACCTCAAGCAGATTACTTAAGCTTCATCAGTAATTGGTCTTCCCATTCGCAGGTCATTCGTACCTGTAGATATTGCAGGAAAGGTATTTCAAGTTCACTCTACGATCAGTTTAAGGGAGAAAGCGTGGCATTTAATGCACCCTAGGGCTCTCCAACACAAATACGCAAAGAAATGTGTAGAAAAGTTGCAACAGTTTAGGCAAAGATTCCGTAAATTTGTATATTCATGACCAAAACGTTGCCAGGAACTCTGTTTTAAGCTAATGTCTAAGTTCTTAGGTGTTTTTAGTAGAGAAGAGGCGCGACTGGATAATATTCAGACTGATAACCACGCCGCAGTGCCGTGGATTAGGGATGCACAGCAGAGGTGCACGCCGTCGGCGTCGAGGGCAACTGCAAGCTCGCGAAAGGGCTAGGCGAGAGAAGTGAGTTGTACAGAAATGGCAACGTATACCTATTAACCACTACACACTTATTTTCGAGTAAAAATGCGTGTATATGTATGTACTTTTGCGACAACAGAGCCAGTGTGGCATCAGGACACCAGAAAAGGCCAATTTTTTCCAAAACAAAAGCACCAAGTCTTAATTATCGTTTAATAATTTTTTTGATGTAGTAAAGATTGTATATACGTATGTATTTACACTCGTTTTTATCAATAATTTAATTTAAATAAAATGTATAACAACAAAAACCATATTTAATGTACCTATTCCTCACATTTTATTCAGTAAATGAATTAAATCTTAATGTCGAATAATCCTTATCATTACTAGTAGTATTATAAATCCGAAAGTGAGTTTGTTTGTTTGTTACACTTTCACGCTTTAACTACTCAACCGATTACGATGAAACTGGTGTCATTTAGCCCAACTTAAAATATAAGATAGATTTAATATCAATTGTACAAGGGGGCGTAGTACCTCCCATACAAACGGTATTTTTCATACTGCATATCGCAGGAAATATTTTTGCGAGAGTACTGGAACTTGGTATGGAGATATATAAAATCAAATTCGACTTAAATAAAGGGAATTATTTATTTGAAAATTATATTAAAAAATTGATGTCAAGAGACTTAAAAATGTTGTAGCTTGAAAATATTTTGAAAAGTGTTGCCACCCGTTCGAAAAGTCAAATTTAAATTAATTATTAGCAGGCCATCTGAAAAATGAAAATATGGGTGTTAAATGAAATATTATTAAGAAACCTTTAGATTGAACGTTTAGAATATTATTCAGGTGGTGTACTAGGATTGCCACCCGACTAAAGACTAAATTCATTAATTGTTTTTGTTATTTCATGGCCTTATAAAAATTATATTCAACAATTTTTATTGAGCTTGAGGCCGTTTTTAATGAAAAACTTATTGTGGAAAAGCAACAATAACTTGAAAAAATGTTAGAAGTGATAGCTATTTTGGGAAATCACTACATTTCCTCATCAAGCTTCTTTCGGTAGGACTCGAACCGACGATCCCACTGACTCAGCCAGTTGCCTACGCACTGTGATAAGTTCGCATTGTGAATTCTTGTTGCCTTTTTCCACTATTTCATTTGTTAAGCCAACTAGAATCAAAAAACCTTAAGCAAATACTTCAAAGATGTATGATTTTTATAAATTAACGAAGAAACTTTAAAATAATTCCTCCAAAAGGCCTTCTGAAGTATGTCCTATAAAAACCCTTCCATGGGTAGCGAAAGAAGAAGCCCTTCAATTTGTGCCACTCCATACAAAAAAGAAAGGAGAAGGAAATATAGAGTGGAAGGCCTCTTGACTCTCAGGAAGGCCTTTCGGAAGGGCTTCTAACTCCTGTAGTTATCTACTGGGATATGTAAGTGGAATTATAATTTTTTCACGGAAATGCACTTCGCAAGTGCCATATGGCAATCGCGTCTTATTTAATAAGTTGATTGCACTTCAAGGCTCAGCCTAGTCTGACGCATTCCCTGGAGCCTCTGTACGACTTACAACCATACAGAGGTGGTGATTGATGGTTACCAACGGCCACAGTGCCTACCCACCATTTTTTGATCCAAGAGAGTTATTCAAAATAAATGAAAGAGCTGTGCGAGAACCTCAGCATTTAAATTTTCAAGGTGCTTCTGGCAGTTAATGGATCTGCGACCCTGAAATAAATATTGACTGGCCACCAGTTGTAGGGTGTCTTGTACACGCGAGGCTAAAATACACCCACATGTGAATGTATGTATGTATGTATGTAGGTTTGAGTGTTGCCATTCACTCTTCATCGTCATATCCGCATATGTAATAATAAATACTTAGGTACATATGTATGTGTATCTAGCAAAGGTATTTCATTTTATTAATAACTTAAGTTTATAACAACAGACATGCATGTATGGATGTACATATATGTATGTATGTATGTGTACCTATGTATTTACAAGAGTACGCTTGACTAATCACAAACAAAAAGTTCTAACTAAATCGTTGCATATGTTTTCGTATTTGTTTACTTTTCAAAATTTGAAGTTACAAGCGTCACTCCCACGCTTATCCTTCTCTACATGCATAGCTGCACATACATACATACTTATGTAACTATGTGTGTATGTATGTGCATTTGCACCCTGTACTAACTAAGTAGCTTTGTTGCCGCTGGTCGTGCTGGTGTGTGTGCGTGCGTGCGATTTCAGGTGAAATGCCAAATGCGTGGCTATGATGGCTTTTGCATTTATTTCGCGCTACAATAAGTCGGGCGCTTGCTTGCATTTGACAGTTTGTGTCAAAATACATATAACAAACATTTCTATACGGTTCGCATACTTGACATTACGCAATTGCGCAATTGCAATGCGCGGACAACCGTATCCAGCTGAAGGAGAGCTCTGCTTCCCATTCTTTTCGCGATGTGTTTTTTTTTTCTGTTTTTCTATTTCGCTAAAGCAAGTTCCGATTGGTTACCTAGTGATATGCGTATTTTTCTCTTGTTTCACAACTTAGTTCGTTTGTGATTATACGTACATACATACATACATACATCCTTAATACATACATACATAAATATTGTCAAATATTTGCAAACGCTGTATTTATTTGTTTGTATGTATATTCAATTATGTAACTTAATTAAATCAGAGTAATTTGTTTTTACCAATCTCGTTCAGCGCCGTTTATCTACATATGTATGTATGTATGTACATATGTATATTCGGTACTGTTAGGAGGTGTGAACTTTCTTTTCTATTTGAAATGGATATGCCATTTGTTTGATTTGCTCATTTTCCGTTTCGATATCTGATTTTATTAAAAACATTGCATAACCAAGATACCAACCGAAGGGGAGGAGGGCTCCTGTTGTCTATGGTCCGTGGTCAACCGGAGAGTATTATAGAGACGAGATAGCAAATTTTTCTGCCAACAAATTAAAGATGTATGTAAATGGTTATAATCTTGCGGCTAACTATTTAATTGCATCGAAGTTTTGCCTTTGATTAATCGAACGAACGAAAATAAACCATCAAAAGTTGACTAATCTACTCACACAATAATGTATGAACCAAAGTTACGTTATCAAAACTTGACACCGAATTACATTATCAACCATCAAAGTGGCCACCCTGCTCTGTACATACTTAATAATTATACATACATACAATTTTACAATTGGCGAATTTTTTACATGCCCGTGCTTTAAGCCGAATAGGAACTAGACAAATCGGAACGCAGGTATATATTTTCGTTTCAAGTCCCAAATGCGGTTTCGAGCAAAATATGCTCGACGAGCTTATAAATGAAAATGAACAACATTTATATGAATTCTTCGTTTTTCTTGCGAGCTGGAAACAGGCCTTGTACGAGTGGAAACTATCTATTAATACTTATTTTAAAAAATCTACCAACTTCTACTATTTTTCGTATGTAAAATCTAGCACTATTCATTTTGTCGAAGTCCGTGCACTGATTGTAGTAGATAACAAGCCGTTTGCAACAGTTGCCAGTGCTGGTTTCAGTGTATAAAGTGCCAAGCAAAGACACTATTCGAGCAGCAGTACTTATGAGGTCAAGAATGATAGAATACAAGATTGCGCCGATCAGAGAGGATTTTTGAGAATAACTTTTGTGTGACGTCACACTGGTGTAATTGCGAGAGAGAAATGCCAAAACGTGAGCAAGAATGGAAGAAGAAGAAAATGTTGCAAGGAAAACGTAAACAAGTTGCACAAGTGTGACGTCATGCAAACCACGATTCTGTCAAATTTGTTCAGAGAGGAATAGCGGTCCGAGATCGGCGCAACCTTTGTATGCTCTCAATCGTGTTATGAGGTCATGTCAAATTTATTTAAAAGTTAAAGTATGTTTACATATACATATATTCTCAATCTAAGTTCGTTTTTTAATCATCCCGTTTACACAGGCAAATTCCATATTATTATTCCTTCTCTGTGTCATCGTGATCACCTTTTCTGCTATATTAAGCAATTGAAATATATGTTAACTTACAATTTTTGTTTACTTTTTCATTTGGAATTTCGCCTCTTCTCAAAAATAATCGATAAAACTAGGTTGGACACCGAAAAGTTATCGGTTTAATCTGAGACTATTTTATAATTACGGATTAACGAGGAACGAATTTTGTATGGCTAATCTATTTCTCTAATTACAGATAAGGGAGTTAATGATGAGGATAATATATATAGCATTTTCAGTTTAAATGAAACTTTTTTCAAATTAAATGAAACCTTTTTCAGGTTAAGCGAAACCTTTTTCAAATTAATTGAAACCTTTTTCAGATGAAGCGAAACCTTTTTCAAATTAAATGAAACCTTTTTCGGATTCAATGAAACTTTATTCAAATTAAATGAGACTTTTTTCAGATTCAATGAAACTTTATTCAAACCAAATTAAACTTTTTTCAAATTAAATGAAACTTCATTCAAATTAAGTATTAAACATTTTTAAATTAAGGAACAGGAAATCAACTTAACCTATTAAGAGCCGTTTGCACCATGTCTGGCTAACACTAAAGGCTCTGTTATGCATACTTGGCATTGCGTGAGAGTTGTCACATAAGGAATCTGTTAAATGAGCTTCGCGTGTAAGCTGTTACCCAACGCACAGCATTACATACGTAGAAGTCTGTTGGTTTAGATTTATACGTAAAAACACGTACGTAACAGAGCTTTAACTCCTGATTATGATGTTTAACTGGGAGAATATTTTTACTGTTGCTACACGAATTCAAAGCTGTCAATTATTATTTTCTTAAGGGAGAAGAGGGAAATAAAGTACAAATACTCTCCCTTCTCACTCACTCGATTAAGCGAAATTTAAAATTTGGCAAACTCTATGGAATAGAGCACAGTCTAATCACGGAAACATTCAACTTCGGTTCAAGAATAATTTTGACATGGGACATGTCTCTCATGTTCTCTTTTCCTTTTCACATTATCCTTTACATGTACTTCCGAAAACAGAGATATTTGAAGTTTTATAAAATGAATAAATTATATGATTTGCCTAGTTACCAAAACCCCTCGAAAATCACAACAAACCAACCAACCTACCAAAGCCTTATTTTAAGAAATGAAAGTACCAATTGGACCGAAACGGCAACACTGTATTTAACATGCCTTGACCGTAAGGGAGAACAACACGTAACAGCTAATTCAAAGTAATCCAAAAAAGAAGTTTCATTTCATTTGAATAAAGTTTCATTTAATTTGAAAAAAGTTTCATTTAATTTGAATAAAGTTTCATTGAATCTGAAAAAGGTTTCTTTTAATTTGAAAAAGGTTTCGCTTAATTTAAAAATGGTTTCATTTAAACTGAAAATGCTATATATCTAAACCTAGTATGACACTATGATGCATTTAATAGTTGCATTCCAGCAGCAGTGAGATTTGAAGGTTTTGCAGGATTTTGTCCGAAAAGCAGCAGCAATTTTGCTGTAACTAAGAGCACTTTCGTGAGAGTGAAATATGCTCACAGTCAGTTAGAATTTGCTGGATTTATTAGTCCAAAGTTTTTCTTCTGTCAAATGAAGAGCAGTGTTGCATTCGCAAACAACAAGTGAAAGAGCTGAAGCAAATTGTAGCAAATATGTTTAGCAGAACAGAAGACAATCGCTCCAAAATAACAAAATATTTTAAGAAATAAATACAATTTCGTGTGTTAGAATTTTGGCGCCTGTCTGAATAAATAAATCTGTAAATAAACATTTGACATTTATACACTTGCATAAAAAATGTTTTTTCCAGCAGTTTTTCATGTGAGAGATATTTTCCTTTTCGACAGTTCTACAAGTTTTAGTAAAAAAATCGCTTGAACGCATCTTATAATTGATATTTCCAAGATTTCTTTTGAAATATCGAAAGCATCGTTGTTTCTCGTCGATGTTTCCGACATCGAATTTTTTAATCTGATATATCGACATCGAGAATATCGAAGTTTTTTCTGTCGATATCGCAACCCGATTGCTCATGTACTTATCATGGGTCAAAGGCTTTTATACTTCAGCGAGCGGATATCGTCTCCATCCAGAATCTGGAACGGGACACCATCCAAAATGCTTAATTCCAGAAATGGTTGTTGTTGTAGCAGCATACAAATTCCCCAAAGACTTTTTGGGGAGTGTTGCTGGAGTGACAGTCCTTGGTCAGATATAAATCTGGGTCGATCCGGTTACGTAGACCCGACTGTCATGTCCATAAATGGTCTAAGGTTGTGGTGAGCTGCCAGCGCAATATCATAAATAATAATATCAAAAATATCAATCAATCAATAAATATCAATAAGCTTCAGTAGTTACTTCACAGTTTTCATATTTCTGCAAACTACCGTTAAATGCACTAGGTTTCAGGACTCACTGATGATTCCATATTACTTTTAAACTTTTTCAATTAACAACTCTCATTTTCTCTAAAAATAGGAAAATCTCAAAAAACTTTAAGAGACTTTCTTGCAGTTTAGTAATGCAATATTTTTGTATAGCAAAATAACTGATGTATTTTAGTAAAAGGAATATATTCAAGATGAATTTAAAATTACATTACAGATTAAATTATATTAATCCTTCATATTATATATTATTTGGAACAAATGCTAAAGTAGGCGCGGCTTTTCTCTACGTAGATTATTAACCCTTTGTTACCATCTTCTAAACAAGTCATCTAAAAAAATCTAAAATCAATTTTTCACGACTATTTTGTTTAAAATAACTTAAAACTAAAAAAAGGTCTGGGCGTGGTCTACGGCTCATTGAAATTTGTACGAAATATCGCACAATGTTCGGAAATGGAGTAGTTATGTGGCATTTTTGTACATACACGGTTTTGCTTCTTCGGTCAAAAAAATCTCATTTTGAGCTAAAATTACATTTTTATTTGTGTAGATCTTTTAAAGCTTTTATTTTCGGCATGTGACAGCATTCAAAAAAAAAAAAAAATAAATAAAAAGTCTTCAAAAGTTGCAAAGAAATTTTACGATATATGATACAAATGCCAGCAACGGGTTAAAGGGCCCTTTGTATTGATTTTTGGTCCTACTTGGTGATGGTTAGAAAATGTCACGATCGAATTAGTTGAATTAAATGAAGTCAAGGCATGCTCACCAAATGTTATTGAAAATTACTAAACAGGTTTGAGTTCGTTGGACATTTTTGAACAAGAATGGCTTTATTACGCATAATTTATCACAATTTTCAAATATATGTACCTTTTTACATACATACATATAAAACCAGTAAATGATTAGTGATGCCTAGATATTTTAGTTCAATGACTAAAACCGATTTCTTGTAAGATTTGTGAAAAATTTAAGAATAGAATTATAAAAGCTACAATGTTTATTTAACAATTTAAATATCTTTTCATATGCAATGTTTTTAAATTAAGTGAATTGTTTTTTCTTATAGGTAATCATTAGCTAATACATATAGGAAAGGCTGTAAATGTGTAATTGCAAATATAGTAACCGTCGTGCGCAAATAATAACAAACATATTCTTTTGCAAAGTGTTGAATAATACGATTACGAAGTGGAATTCATACATACATGTATATGTATACATATGTACATATGTTGTCGACGTACCTTTTTGTGTCGTCCTTGTCGTCACTCTCGTCCTCCATTTTGAAATGCGTTAGGTAATCCAATTTTCAATATGGCAGCAAAACGAATGACGTTGCGTCAATGACGAACGCTATACACGATGTGACACGAAAAAAAATTTCCACTGCCACGAATGCAAAATGCTGAATAATAGAATATCTCTTTTCACTTATTTCGATTTGGAAATACTTGAATTTTTCAAATTTGCGTGCGGTGCTATAAGACACTAAAGCTTCACAAATGCAAATTACCTTTTTTTTCTTAATTTGTTGTTAATAGTTTCACTGTGTTTTACCTTTTTTGTTTTTTTTTTTTTTTTTATTTAGGAGAGTATTGAAACTCGCTGTGTTACCTAGTTTGTAGGTATTCACGGCATTTTTGCAATATGTTTTGTTTTAACTTTTCACTTTAGACTTTTTTTGTTTAAGTTATATCCACTTTGAAGAACAGCTCGAAATCGTTTATGGCGTACATTTTCTCCAAATTGCGTACAACTGCATGACAAACAAGAAAGGGTATTTTATAATTGTTGTTGTACCTTTGTAGAGATTTGTTAATTATTTCGCAATTTCGCTGCAAGGCAAAAGCAAAAATATTGTAGAATTTAATAATCTCCTGATTTGCCTGTTTGATTATTATTATTTTTTATTTTTTGCTACAATTAATGGTAACTATGTGCTACCCTTTCACTTCGATTTTCTCGATCTCGATTTGCAGCGTCCCGTTATTTGTCCGAATGCAACAAGTGCAAAGCTAAATCTGGCCGGCTTTGATTCGAAGGATTTGGCAAAAAGTCGCTGGCTCAAGCACCGCCAAGCACATTCAAGCAACCACTCTCATTCCTCATGGAAAAATTGTCAACGTATTTGCCAATTCTCCTTTGCATGTCCAGATTGATCATTGCGGTGTGGTAAAGTCACCATTAAACACACGCATACATACATACATACATTTGTAGATAAAACAGCGCGCTTGTATGCGTACTGGATGTTTTCTTCATTGTACCATGCTTCTATGCTGCTTCTAGCTGTCAACATTCCCTGTGCTTACCCGCCTGCAAGTATACTACGGTTGTGCAAATTACGTAAAACCAACTGACCAATGCGCATGCTCAGCTTTGTCATGCCATCTACCCGCTAGGAAATTGCTGTCCACCAAGCACCAATGAGTGCAGCAATGCAATTTCAACCCCTAACGATGGCTGCGAATACACCAGAAGTATAGAACGTTTAACACTTTTACACACACACACACACACACACACACACATACGCTAGCAATAAACGCACACAGAGGAGTGTGAGTGGCGGCGGCCACCTCTGCACGCATATTATTACTTTGTATACGATTGATAAGCGTTGCTACCTGTGCGCGGCATGTGGCATGTGGCATGTGGCATGTCGCAAGTAGCAACCAGTTATCGGCGGCGCAGCTGCGAATACTCCAACTACACATGTATGTATGTATATGGAATTCTACAGCCACTGCCATTCAATGAATATTGTATTTTGCGCTCAATTAGTTCGTTTGCAAAACGGTTAATGCGTGTACATAGGTGACAACAACAAAAACGCCCACCCCCCTCCCAACAAAATTGGCTTTTTTTTTGTTTGTGGCAAGTAGCAGCTGATGCTGCATGCAAGTAGCCCTTAGCATGCTTAAATACATATGTACATATGTGTGTAGGTGTGCGTATGCGTATTTCTAGCGCCAAGGTTATTCCGAGGCTAAATTTAGCAGCAAATTGCATAATTTCATTGAAGATTTTGGTTATCGAATATCGTTTGATTTTTATAAATAATATTTGTTGTATTTTTAATGTTCGCGGGTGTATGTGGGACAGGAAACAGTTGACTGTGTTCTAGTACTCTGCATTTGTGAGTAGTCAGAAAATTTTGGTTGTTATTCCTTTAAACATTTGACAAATATTTAACTTTAAGGGCATACATTTACTAACTACAATGAAGTCGATGGTAAAAAGTATGTCGAAGACGGTATACTTAATTCCACAAAGAATGACATTCATTATAAAACAATTATAGTATTGCTTAGTTTTTATGAAAGCAAATTTACTTACATACATACATATCGAAAATATAACTGCTTGTGGATGGTACCTACAGATTCAATGCAATTAATACCAAAACCTCGTATAGCTGTTTCGTAGTTGAGAGAATATAATCAGAAAGAACAAAAATATTTGCATTAATTGGAGATAAATCCTACGAACCGATTTATGCCCCTTTTGAAGATTGTGTGCGGTAAACAGTGAGGTGCACAACTTTTAAGATGTTGATTTTATACAGATATTAAATGTTTTTCATGTTAAATTTTTTTTGTAAATTTCTGATAAAAATATTGTCCATTAAGCCCAAACCATTTAAATAGGAGTTTTAAACACCAAACAAACAAGTATGTTGTAAGCATAACAAACAATCGCTCCGACAATTACGTGGTCCAAAGTAATTCGGTAAAATATCGACACCTGCGTCGAAGATCCACCTACATATCTCGACAGCCAGCTCGAAAACGCCCTACCTCAGAAATCTTTTAAAAAACGCCCTACTTCACAATTTAATTGAAGAACACCCTAACTCAAGTGAAAATGTATTGAAAATGTGCTGAGATAGAGCGTTCTTCAGTAAAATTCTGAAATAGAGCTTTCTTGAAAAGATTTCTGAGATAGGACATTTTCGAACTGGCTACCGAGATAGGTCGTTCTTCCACTTACGTGTCGATATGTATATAAAAAAGAAGAAAAAAACAACCTCCTCCTTTTTTTGAAGTGGATTAAAAAGTTTTCAAACTTCATAAAATGTTTGAACTTTTAGATGGTCTGAATTTCTAAAATCGCGATGGCACTTAGGCTAGGTTAAAGTGTCGCCCCAAGGCAAGGGGGTAAACTTGGACAATTAGGAGAATGATAGAGATACATACAACGAAAAACTGAACGGAGTTCATTAATTTAGTTAGTTTAGAAATCTCGATTGCGACTAATTTCGATGCCTGAGAGCTCAGGCTTAGTTAAAAAGTGCAAGCCGGAATGTTTCCATGCCATCCTCCAGAAGACTGCACATTCTAATGGAATGTGTTGAAATGATTCCACCTCATCCTCCTCTTTACAGCTGCTACAGGAGTAATTTGTTGAGATTCCTGGTATTACTGCGTGAACTTACATTTCTTGGTGATGTAAAAAACTGTGGTTGGGTAAATTTAGTAAGGATTGCACTTTCTACTATATTTGTTGGGGATTCTATTTATGGGCGGTGAATGCCGTTTTTCTCGTGTGAAAGTTACTTACTGTCGTTTTGATAGAATAATAAGCTGCAGCAGTCGTGCCTCTGAGCGCATTTCATACTCCTCAAAATAAAAACAAAGTACATAAATAGCAAAGTTAAAAACAACAGTTCCAACTATTTTCTTTATAAATAAATACATTTTTACGTTAATTATACCCACTATTTAAGCAATTAAATATTATTTAACAAAAAAAAACTTCTAAACGCAGAGTTACTGAAGATAATTATAAATTAATTACGTTTAGGCAAATTAAGCGAAGTAACTGAAATGGTAGGTGACTGTTAAAAAATAAGTAATTCCCCATAGCACTTGATTAATGGCGTTTTCTTTTCTACTGAAAAATGTTGCCTTCTCAGTGCCCTCCAGGCATAAATGCAAAGGAAAGGGCAATGAAAAGGCAAAATTTTTAATTGAAAAAAAAAACGCTATAAGTAAGAATACAAGTACGAATAGGCATTTGCAATTGCATTCTGATTTATTGTTGTCACATACATATCTACATATTTTTATTTGTGTAATGGCAGCAATCAAAGATGGTATCAGTTTTTCCAGTGAATTCTATAATTGCTATACCAAGATGTGTTGAAAATCAATCTTAAATATTAGTTAGCATTTAAGCGGCTTTAATGATATACGGATTGACATCGTTGTTGTTCTGAATACAAGAATACAAATAATATACTAAAAAAACGATCAGCCTTATCAGGAGTTTTATTTGCCCCCAACTGGATAACTTTTCACTTTAGGTTTCCATGGTTTTACTATGGGCGGATGACAAATTTAGCCTAGAAAACATTTTCAAAAAAAACTTTTGATTTTTTTATAATATTGCAAATTTATTATGGATGATGTCTACAATTTGAAATAAAGTCATTCCTAAATTGGCGCGTCACCGTAGAGATGAGTTTTACAGCCTAGAAGTCAGTGGATAGTAAGGCCAAAGCAGGAATCGCAGAGTGGTGTTGTCTAGAAATTTTTATCGAGAGTGAGTTCACCTTAATAAAAAAAAACTTCCAAACAACCCCATTCTGTAACTGTCAAAGCTCTTTGCAAATGTCGCATACCGTCTTCACAAGAGGCACAACTCAAAATTTTACCTTTTTGAAATTATCCACTGAAAATGTACACAGACCTTTATTTACCTTTTAGCTAAAGCTGGAGGAAATTTTTGTTATAATTTGTTAGAAAAATCTAAAGTAAAGTCTCTCGTGGCCATACGATTACCATGGGCTAGGAAATAGTTTTTCGTATTTTCTGACAAACGTGTAATTTTAAGTTGGGCCCCTTTTTAGCACGGTGTACGTGGGATCGTCATAAGGTTCTCTAATCTGATGGATAGTGGTTGGAAACTTCAGTTCTAATAACATAAAATCATGAGGAGTGACTGGTCTACATGAAATGCATATCGCTTCTTTGTTTGCTGTAGGAACTAGTAAACTGAGTTTATGAAGCGTCATGGTACGCTTTTCACTACATTAACCACCCGCATTGGTCGAGATACTTACCATCTACTACCTCCTGTAACTTGTCTATTATGACCATACTCTGGTCTACATGCGATTAAGATGGAACATCAGGTTGGTGAAAGGGGCAAGGGGCTTCTTATTTGATTGAAATTTAGTACTTGATGCCAATCAAGCTTTGTAGGAGGTGGGCATCATAGCGATCAACTCTTCACTATCTCCCAAATTAGTATCTAGTAAATGAGACAAGTACACCAAATTTCATCAAAATAAAATTTTTTAACATTGCGCCTTTTTTACAGTTGGTGGAGGATATTATTACAGATTTTGACGTCTTTCAGATTTATGTTTTTCTGTTTAAAACAGCAAGAGCTGTGGGTGTGGCACATTTCTTGCTCGCTGAGTGCAGAATAGAGCACAGCGGATCTGTAGTACGGTTACGATTGTACGTAGGGTACGATTACGATGTACATAGTATTTTGGAATAAATTTCCATCACCACGGAAACGAAAAATGACACTGAAATGAAGATGCCACCACTCCGAAACCGGAACTCCAATGAAAAACTCACAAGAGATGACGGAAATTCCTTCAAAAAGAATATATCAAAGGTGCTTAATGCGGGAAGAACCGTATTGAATAGTGTCTCCATGCACCTCTCAGTAGATCTGATTTGGGATCCTGGGCATCGAATTTTCCCTGGAAATACTTCCTTGGCAAAGATTTCTTATTAAAGCGCAAGTATTTGTTAGCTTCGGTTTACATATTTCTTTCTCCATTTGATCAGTTTTCTTTGAAAATACTTTGGCAATGTGTTAATACTTTAACGTAAAGAACAAAAGTTGAGTAAAAGGCCAATTCAAACAGTTGATATGCCAAAAGTTATTCCCGTTACATAACGCATGCAAAATAATTCTGTAGCAGCCGTGCGTCTGTTGCAACACAGTCTGGCTTCTTCACTTTGGCCACCAATTTGCCACTTTATGTTGCTTTTATTTAGCTTGAAAATTTTCTTGGGCAACATCTTCGTTGCGTCTTGAAAAATCGCAACTGCCACACAAACAAATCGCTATACATGTGTATGAATGTGTATGTATGGAGAACGCTTTGACTTGTAATTTTCCATGCATACCTCAAAAGGTGTTTAATTGCAACACGAAATGGCTTCCTTCAACAACTTGGCACGCTTCAGACGCATTCAGAGGAAAGTTGCCAAACGAGAAAGTTATTATTTTTTGCATTTCTGCAACAGGAAGAGTACGAGCTGTATGTAAATACATACATACATACTCACTTACATACGTACGTACATATAAAAAGTTTTCATTCGCCTGCGACATTGTGAGGCATCAGCGACAATCAAATGGCAAATAAATTCGCGAGCATAAAAAATGGCAACTGAAATAGCGAAAGTCACTTGGAATGCTTCCACTGCCTTGCATTTATTGTTATTTCATATACATACATAAATGTGGTGGTTATGGATTCGGTTGCTTTTTAAGCCAATTTGTGGCTGCACGGACGATTTCACTTTAATTAAAATAAATGAAACGATTTAAAATTTCATTGAACCATTTTGACGGCGCTTTGTGAGTAGCGAAATGTCAATGTGATTAATATAGCTTTGATGTGATGGGCATAATGCCAGAGGATAAAACAACAAAAGTACATATAAACATACGAAATACATATGTATATGGAGCTTATTGTGTATGTAGTTACATAGTTAGTTGCTTACAGGTAAACAGATGTTAGCTCGTAAGGGCAGTGGCAATTAACATTCGGATTAAAATAGCGACAATGTTTTGCAAATTTGCAATTTCCATGCGGATGTTTGTTGTAGAAGCGGTACGGCTTAAGCACTTGCTAAAACTCAATACATGTATGTATGTATGTGAGTACGAGTACGAGTGCATACCATGGGAATCAATCCCTGCACTGCACACACAAAAATCAAAGATGTTAAGGCAGCATTTAACGAATTGTAATTTCCTCAGTGTTAAATGATATTCCGAACATCAAAGTCGTAATGGAGCGAAGAGTATGAAATGACCGACCGTTGCGGCTGCGGTGTTGCTGAAGTGTTGCTTGGTTAACCGAGTTTGTTGTGAAGTGGTTGGGTGGGTGTTTAATTGGCTAAACGAAATCAGCTTAAGTTACCTTTTGGCCTGTCCACACGAATCGCCTGCGATGAAATGTATATATGTGGCATTTACTTAAGCTCATTTCAAGTCCTGCTTTAAGCGTTCAACACGCATCTTTCTATATTTTATGGAAATAAATGGATAACTCTTGTCAAGTATAACTAAATATAAAAGGGGATTTTTGCCTGATATTTATTGAGCAGAAAAAATATTTATAAAAATTAGATAAGTCGGGATATTTTAGGGATATTTCTAGAACTCGTTTGCTTCTTCTGCGAATTTTTTTCGGATTAGTTGAATCTTAAAGTGTCAAACAGACGATTCTTTAATAGGCTGCGGAAGCAAAATTTCATCTGACTGGGAATTTCATATAATTGAAATTAACGCGGCGAAGAAGGTTTCATATACTTAGAGCCTTTTGCGAAAGTGTAGACGGGTGTCACGAATCCTCAGCAAAGAGACTAGGCAGGAAATTTAACTGTTAGCAGTTAACCTGGATAATCATCGCCTGAAATGGACGATGAACTCGGTCAAACCCTTCACGCCCTAGGACCGGAAGGTATCTTACCTGCACGGTGGCAAAAGACTGCTGAGTTGTCGTGTGGGAGACTGGCTATCACATACGCGAATTGCGTGAGCAGTTTATATTTCCACAGAGGTCGAATGGTCGTTACCATGCTTACAATTAAGGAAAGTCTGCGGAGACCACTATGTACAATTTGAGCTAGAAGTCTTCATATATAATTTACAGTTGGTATGCTCATATAAAACTTCCTCTGCGAGAGAACTATCGCGGATGGGTGAGGACTGCTCTTAATAAATGTGAACAGGGGTGCCCTGCTAGCTGTAGATATTGGTCAAAAACGAATCGTTAGAACAGCTAACGAAAACAGACTGTGAGTTGATTCCAATAGACAGCCAACGTGGAGCTTATGATTAAGTCTTATATTACACCGATCACAGCGTCTTCGAAATCTCTCCATACAATTTTATCCATACCCATTTCCGTATTTGTGAAGGATTGATGAAAGGTTTGCAACATCCAGTTGATATTTCCAGACTTATGTAGCATTTCATTCCGAAGGGACTTAAATTGAAGTAACAGTAGACAGCAATCTGCTCAAGAATATGGGGCGAGTATTTCTATTGCCAAGCGGCAATTGAGACCATGAATTCACTGGTTGAGTAAAGATTTAGTGACCTCCCACTCGATTGTGTCCGAAAATTTGTTAACTAGACTTTCATATGCACAAGGGCAATGATATCACCGGACAGAGAACGAGTAGAGGCTCTATTAACCACCTATGGTTCAGTGTTGGACAGACGAGCCTTGTTTTAGTTCAACGAACTCTAGGCGAAAACTTTGGATATGCGGAATTGCAAGGTCTTTCTGGCCCAGGGTAGATTGGTTAGAAAAACTCCCTGTACTTGCAAAGTGGTGGGGTTCTGGCAAGTCCTTCCTACTGCCGAAGTTCCTTAGATGTTGTTGATTTGGAATCACTTCAACACTTTCTACTAGCCTGTCCGGTTTCCGCGACTGAGAAATTTGTTTTAAGGTAAATATTTATAAAAAAAATACTTTTTAGTAACAATAAACAATAATTTTCGAGTGCTATTTAGTCCTTCATAAATAGCAATACACAATTCAAGCTGTTTATTTTATATATTGCACACCGTCTTCTAAAGAAGCACAACTCAAAATTTGGCATTTTTGAAATTATGCGCTAAAAATGTACGCAGAGCTTTTATTTGCCTTTCAGCAAAATATGGAGTAAATTTTTGTTATAATTCGTTTTAAAATAACCTAAGGGAAAATCGCCCTTGCCCACCCATATGATGAGCAAGTGCTACGAAATAGTTTTCGTATATTCTGACGAACGTATTATTTTGAGTTGTGACTCTTTTGAAGACGGTGTGCGATATTATCGGCTAAAGACACAAAAGACTACATAAGTAAATCGTTATGTATGTATGCATGCACCTACATACATATATGATAACTGAATTAATAATAAACCTAAAGAAGACTGAAGTCCGTTTATTCGAGCCAACAGTGCTCTGTACTTATATTAAGATATTATTAAATATTTGAGTTACTATTGCAAATTTATGTGTAGTAAACTTTGAGTGAAACCCCATCTGTATGAATTACACAATTCTCGTTCGGCCTATTCGGCGAATATCATTTAACGCCGCTGTGTGCGGTTGTCTCATACGTTCACCTAGTTATTTTTTGTTTTTTTTTTCATAACTTTTTTTTTTCGCCAGTATTCGATAGCAATGAACTTGACCGTGCTAAGTCACATCTAAACGTTAGACGCTTCCATGCGGCTCGTCAACTGCGTTCATTTTCCTCATATTGTTGCAGGTACTGTTACTATTTCACTTGCAATTGCAGTCGCGTCTCATTTACAAAGCTCGAACACTTTTTTCCATCGTTCTTTTTGCTTCTTCTTTTTGGCTCTACGTTCGCTAATTGGAAAACAAGCTTAACTAAGGCGAAGAAGAAGAAGCAAACAAAAATAGAGGCATAAGCTCTTGTGGCTATTGTTATTGGATGCCATAATTGCAACATGTGCGACATAGAAATACATACATACATGCAGTTATACATATTTATATACAAACAATCGCATTACAAATAAAATAAAATAAAATAAATAGAAGAGGGGTGGTGTAGGCAAACAAACAAAAGCTCGCCGGTGCGACGCGTGCATTCGCTTCGTTGTGCTCCACTGTCAAACGATCGTTGACTGTTTTAGTCGTCGGTCGGTAACAGATAGTTTGCGGCATAATGCAGTCAGTACCCATTCCGTTCAAGTGTCAACAAAGCTCAGCTATTAAATAATATTTCTGATTAGATCTTCTGGTGTGTTTGTAAATATGTATTATACCACACTTATGACAAATCTTTCTCTGTAAGCCAATAGTGGTGTAAGTGAGCTGTGTAATGCTCTCTTTCACTCACTTAAAAATTTTTTTTTTTATTCTAAAATGTAAATAAACAAACATCAAGTGCTTTATTAAAGTACTAACACAGGCATTACAATGCAATCAAATAACCATTCTCATCTGAAAATTAAGTAGAGGGCAGGGGTGTGTACAAACATATGGGTGCTGAGTAAAAGTTGACTCTATACAAATTGTAAATTTCAAAAGGTTTCGAGAATGCCTTAATTTCAATTAATTTATTCCTACTTAATTAAGTTTTAAGCGATTGCAATAATTTTTTACTACTTAAATATGACTAAAATTAAAATGAAATTAGTTTAACATTACAATAAAAAAAAATAAAATACGATAGTGGCAGTATGATCATTTCTTGAACAATCATTTAGGGAACGTTCTCGGAGTAAAATACACCTTAAATATCATGTTTTAATTAGATTGCACACGGAAATGGTTGGAGCTGAAACAAGTGCTTCTCGTGTGTATGCATGTGGTATTAATTTAACAAAAATTTGCTATTCAAATAAAGATAAATAAAGAGGAAAGGATAAAGAGAGAGACAAAGAGACTCAATCGCGGAACTATTTTAGGGTTTTAGAGATTTTCGCGATTCTCGTGACTTATCGATAAAATAATCGATATTTTTATCGGTTTTGTTATCGATGTTTTTAACGATTTTTTTTATCGAAAATTTTACCGATATTGTTATCAATTTCGCTTTCGATATTTTCGGAGATTATCTATATAATAGTCGATGTTTTATCGAGTTTTGTTGTCAATTTGTTATCCATTTTGTAATCGATATTTTTAACTATTTTTATTTATCGGTTTTGTTATCAATATTTTTTTCGGTTTTGGTATATCGATGTTTATCGATTTTGTTATCGATATTTTTATCGATTTTCATGGATATTTTTATCAATATTTTTATCGAGTTTCTGATAGATTTTGCTACCAATATTATAATAGATTTTGCTATCGATAATTTTGTCGAATTTTTCATCGATTTTGTTATTGATATGATATTTTTATCGGTTTTGTTATCGATATTTTATTGGATGTTACTATCGATTTTCTTTTCGATAGAGTATAAAGATAGAAATGAAGATAAAGGAAAACAGAATAACATAAATAAACGAACAGGGGTAGAGGTGGGGATCTTAAGCAAAAGCAGATGTATGTATGTATGTACACATGTATGTATGTATATTGGTTATGAGACAAAATAGATATGTCTGTAACGTAAGTTTCACTTCTCCAGTGGGGCCCAGGCGCACGTACTTTTTTTTTTAATAACCACTAGCAAAACCACTTTTACTTAATTACTTGCTTATACATATATACAATGAAACGCTGCCTATGTAAATCAAATAATAAATGTAGATGTTTTGGTCACCTTAGGAAGAATTGAATAGGTTATATTAATGTGATTAATTCTGATTCTGAAAAGTCACGAAAAGGTTCGTCGCTTCAAAAAATCCCTACGTGAAAGGTATTACAATGAACTGAATTCCTACAGGGTACGCTTGCATCTCTGACCAAAGCTTTGCTCCTATTATTTACAGCTATTACCGCACACTCTTAAAAGTGATTTAGATACATATGTGTGTGTATTCAAGGTTGTCATTTAGCTTTAGTGTTGTGTTGGTGTTAGTGAGTGATAATAGTAAAATTACAGTTTGGAGGTACCTCTTTTTATGTTGCTATTTGTACTTTGGTTTATACTTTTCTTATACCGAAGCTGCTTCAAGCCTGAGAATGAATAGAAGCACATAAATGTGAGGGCATATGTATGCGTGTATGTATGCGCCAAATGCATTTTCACTCAGACTTAAACCACGCTCAAAATGATGTGTCTAGCAGATATAATTAAAGGCCGGGAATGAGTGAGAGTTTATTCATAAAAGGGTTCATATACATATGTATGTACATACATAAGCTTATAAGCTCATTGCACCGCCGCTTTTAGCAATTCCTACATACTACATATGTACTTAATAGAAATTTCAAATACTTATGGCCTTTTTCATAAAAAATTAAATCGGTTTAAAAAGCTTTTAAAAAAGTGACCTATTCATAAATTCTTTCGATTTAGAAATCATTTTAAATCTATTTTATATTTTTTGACCATTTCAATGCAATTTATTTCGCATTAAATAATTCCAGAATTGCTTAATAATGTGAATTTTGACCACCTGCTGAGGTACTTTTATTAATATGTATATATATATGTATGTAATTATTGTATGAAATATTAAAAAAAAATAACTCTTTGTCAGCGCTATTTGTCAGGAAAGTTTTCTTAAGTTTTTTAAACTTTATTTTATTTAAATGCATGGGTACCAAAATAAGTACATATTCAGGTATGACATAAATTAAGGTGCAGTCATCATTTTAATATATTTTCTCTGACATTTTGTATTATTATTGCTATGGTAATATTATACGTTTGATGGACTTTAGGCCAAACTGATTCTATTTTAAGTATTTTTGATACATCGCACGTTTAATAATGTAATTAAAAATTAACGTTTTTGGAGATTTAAACACACAATTAATAAACTAGATAAGAAGAATGTCGTCATCTGAAAAAAAGGCTTAACAACATCGTAAATGAAATGGAAAAAGTCGTGACTAATATTAAAATTTTTTTTTCATAAAATGATGTGGGGAGTTGTAATTCGATGAAATCCATCATATAAATCCAAAAGTTAATTTATGACTTTTTTGCATTTCAACGATGATGTTTGTTACGTCTTTTTACATTTCAGGTGACGATGTGTTCAGCCTATCAGATTGCGAAACTTCCGAAAAATGGCGAAGATATGCGTCTTTCCTTTTGTCTTTTGATAAACGAACTGTATGAATTGATAAAAATTTGATTTCGTTTTTCCACAAAATTGAAAGTTCGTTATATTATTAAACGTACGACATAATGGTCAACAAATTTGGGTCATAAAGGTTTGCCGCAAGGACATCATTGCAACTCCTTTTACGTAGGTATATAGTTGATTTGATTTGTACTTAGAATATTACCTCTAATGCCTCAATATTTATTTAATGACTGCATATAATAAATGTTTTGATATAAAGGGGCACGGGTCTTAATACGAAACTATGTATCACTAATGAATACACTTGTTGCAAACTTCGTCTAACCTCAATTAATATTCTCATAAATTTGTACTTTTTGAACCACTGCTATCCGATAAGAAAGCTCGCATGCGTATTCTTAATTTGTTTCATATTTATATTTATAAACAGACAGATACTTTGATTGATGAAAAATAAGCTTTTGTGAATAAATTAACTTTTTCTGGAAATCATTGATTTCTCGTGAAAGAGGCAAATCTGTTCACGTGCGTTCATATTTGCGATATTTTGTATACATACAGTGGATTCGCGATAATTCGTAACAAAGTTTGGTTCCTTGTATAACTCGTACAAAATGTATGTTATTTGATCCCCACGATAACTCGCGATTTTCGCAGCCGAACGACTTTGTTAATTTTTTTCTAGTCTTTCCATTATTGAAAAAATGCTCTATAACTTGTAATTTACGAATTAGTAAAAAAAAACTCGCAAATCGATTTAAACCGTTACTTTTACTTTTGATTTTGCAAACGTGTTTTATAACTAGTAATAAATGAAAAGAAAATAAAAAGCAAAAGCGACACTTTGGCCCTTTTTTACACGTACACTTGCTGCTCATTTACGTATAAGCGTATTTACCTAAATTCAGTGTAAAATGATTAAACGCGGTTGTAAAATACTGTCAATAAAAACAAAAAATAAAATTAAGAAACAAAAATTATGAAAAAAACAAAACAATTTGCTATAAAATATAAAATCTACTTTCACTTCAATTATTTTTTATTAATTAATAGTCTCAATAGCTCATATTTTTTTACCTTGCAATCTGTTTAGGCGCGACTGCTAACACCGGACGCCTAAATGCACGCTATGCACTGCGAAAATTTCCTTTGTGTAATATATGACATTTTTGCTTATGCACTTCTCAATTGCCATAAAAGTAATAAAACTTTCTTAAGTTATAATTTGATGGAAATTCAAAGTACGCTCGGCCTAGTCTGATGAATCGTCCGGACGATGCTTCCGGAGCTTTATGCGTACTCTGCATAGCTTACAACCATGCAGAGGTCGTAAGAGATGATTAACTTTGGCAATAGCGCCTACCTACTACTTTGTGGTCCAATAGATGGAATTTTATTTTTATATAAATACATACATAGATGCAAATGTACCAGTTTCCCCTCATATTTTTGTGGACCCTTGGATTACCAGTTATCGCGATTCCACTTTATTTTTTTTTAAATCAAGCTTCGAATTAATAAATTCAATTATAAAGTGAGAAGGTGAATCTAATTTCTATAATAGAATCACGAATATGATTTTCTAAATGCACATGTATTTACATACATACTCCAATGTACATACATAAGATATGTCCATACAAACATACCAAACAGATAATCAATGAAGTTATTGTGCACTCTTGGGCAAAAGTTTAAAATGCATTCGCGATTTCTTGATTGATTTGTAAAATAGAGAGGAAAACATTTAGGTTGAGTTCATAGAATTTGTGACTGGAATTTTTTTTTTTAATTTCAAAACAGTTATTGTAGTTTGATAGTACAGGAAACCAAAATGCGGCGAAATTTTCCTATGCTACCGCTGACAGTTGTCGTTATTAAAGCATCTAATACGACAGTGCTATTTCTTATCTCTACGACTAATCTCAGCATAAAGCACGTGGAATATTATTAGCGATTGAAATGCCCAGATTTGTAATATTTATAGTTGGGAAACGGTGCTCAAAGTAAGAGAGCTGGTGAAGCATCGAAATATGTGTCTAATTACAATTAATTTGTCAATGCCAATAAATAATAAAGTAACTGCAAAAAAAAAACCGTTTATACCACCGACATAACTGATTTCATTGCATAGCTCCCCACATATCTCACATTTGTATTTAAAAAGCCAACATAATTTATAGGTCCACCATAAACCTCCAAAAACATCGAACCGTAAATTAGGTGAATATCCGCATTCATTCATGCGACGTATACTGCGGGTTCTCTGTCATAGTATTAATAACACAATGTTCGAAGGGTCCATTTTCACAAAATCCACTTTCACTAATTCCGGTAAGTAACATCAAATAATGTCAGGAGCAGGTAATAATGTACCTTTGTACTATTTAGCATGCCATTGGTCGGTAACAAGAGCAACTTAAAGTCCTTTGCCCACAAAAGCGGCTATAACTTTTTTTTCTATTCGAAACAGTAAGAGTGGCACCTTTCTGAAATCTTTATTAAAAGAGCAATTTTTTTATGTTATGTAAAGTTATAGCTCAGTACATTTTTTTTCACCAGAGATAGTCAAATTTGGGGAAGAAAATATCAAAAAGTTAAAAATCCCAAAATAGTCCTAATTTTATGATGGTTATGATGGTGAATTTTTCAGAACATTCTGACGTGCAACCCCTCCGGGGGAAAAGCACGACGCACGCCGTACAGGTTAAGATTGTTATAATAAAAATCATAATTTATCCGTTAAAATCTGATTTATGTTTTTCCGATCAAATTAAACGGTTATATAATTATTTGTATTTTTCGATCAAAAATAGTCGCTGTTTGGATTCTTATTTTTTAGATAAATTTTTCGTGCTTTTTTATTTTTATTTTTTTTTTGTTATTTTTATGTTTTAATTTTTTTTAAGACACAATTTTTTAAAACGGTCATAAAAACGCGGTCCATTAAAATGGTTAAAAATCATCGAAAAAACGAAAATTCAAAATTATTTTTGAACGAAAAAATCAAAAAACGAAAAATAAAGATCTAATGAGCTAAAAATAAAAATCTTGATATTCAATAAATTTCGATGCAAATTTTCGGCTATTGAATCATTTTTTTTAATTTATTTGAAATTGCTGCTAGCCCATTAAATTTTCGCATAAAAACTGCAAGTTTAAAGTTTCTAAAAGACCTCGTTAATTTTTGAGAATTTTTTTCTTGAAGGTGTTTCGCATTTTTTCCATGCAAAGTGTTTTCGAAAATTGTTTTTCATGGAAGAAAATGCCAGAAAAAATTACCAGAAATCACCGGTAAGTCCTTACTATTTCAAACTTACACTTTATTTTACTTTATTACATATTCAAAGGGCTACCAAAACGCATATAAAAAAAAATGTAAAATATCTGATCTGAGTTGAAAATTAGCATGACAATTTTTATTGAATTTTCCTAAGTTTTTCACAAAGTTCAGTAATTGTATTTTTATATTATTTGTTGTAGTATTTAGCATATTTTTATAAAAAATCAGCGGGAAGAAATTAAAATAAAAATGTTGTCTGGGCAAATATCTTGGCGCGTAGTGTATGAATGTACTAACTCTTACATTACTCATACGCCATGGAACTCATATTTTAGTGTAAGGGGTTTTATTGCCCAATTTCAAAGTCAGTACACAACGGTAACTTGATTACATAGTAATATACAATGCATCTAATACAAATTAGTTAATAAGGTATATAAACAAAAATTTAATAATTCAAATTAAAAAGTATGAAGATAAGTCAGAAAACCATTTTACCATTTCACATATATTTGTGTCGTAGTTTTACCGCCCGTCATAACCGAATACCTAAATACGCACTCTTATCGTAACCTAGGCTCGAAGACAGGTCGGCGCAATATTCAAATAGAGGTGACCTCCCTGACAAGGAATGGACATTGTGTGAATACCTTTGCAAAGAAAACAGTTTTTAATAGAAGACATAACATAAAATGGAGGAGAAGTTCGGCCAAACAATACCAAATACATGCAATTATTTGTTATATATAGACTATACTACAACGATAATCATAAGATTAAAACAGGTGAATTCTTGCCAATTAATGCACTAGCAGAGAAGAGGTATGATATGAGACATTTATGTACATACATGCATACCATATACATATGTATTCTCAACTTTTACATAAAAACGAAAAGAGCTAGAGAAAACTTGAACATTAGCCCTCTATATCGGCTTTTATCAATCTTAGTATTATTTGAGGGAATACATGCGTTACGACTTACATATGTATGTATGTATATGGATCTATGTATTGTGGTAATTCTTTAAACCCAAGGCTATTGATAAAGCTAAAGGACGGAAACGATATCCGTTCGTCGAATTGTATTCATCCTTGAGCTGTAATAAGTGGGAAATTGCATAATATATGAGGACATGCGAGTCAGAGGTATCTATCTATATACCAGAAAAGGTGACAAAAGATAGGCATGTATCTGCAATGAATTTCTTAGGTTTGACCAAATAAGTTTTTATAAAAGTCTTTGGTTCTATAGTCAATAATGTTTAAAAAGTCGTAACGTAAAGAGTAACTCGTAGTGTCCTGTCAGAGAGTTCAGCGATTTCTTTGGAGGAGGTTATGCATTGCCTTTTTGCCTCTGTCATTTGTCACTCAGGGGAAACCTGAAACATCAGGTATGTGAGTGCTTGGCAGTTATGTTGTGCATTGAAAAAATCTTCACTTGTGGCAATAAAAAATGCAAGAAAGTAGAAATTTATTTTTGAAACAAATTTGCATCCAATTTCTCTGATTTATTTTAGATATGTATGTATGTATGAAACGTTTTCTGCTTCGAATGTCATTACATCATTTTTTAATTGATATGTTACGGGTATCATGCAAATACAGTAGAAGCGATCGATCGTTTGTCCAACATCGGCTCGTGGAATGAGTGCTTTTGCTATTAAAATGCCAGTAGCTGCATGTGAAGCTGATCGCTGCGACGAACACAAAACTACTCAAAACGCAACTGGCATTTGTGACCATAAATTACATGGAAAGAAACATTTTGCCGGAACTCGAGCGCAGTAGGGCGGCATAGAATTTCAACTTATTTAGGATTTTTTTTGTTATTAATGTAATTTGTAATGCATACAATCAGGTTTTGATTTTTAATTTACTTTATCTACGTAGTAATTAAATCGTTGTTCGCCTTTCATCTTCATATTTTAATGGGACAATTTTTCATTGTTTTTTTTTTTTTAGTAGTTGTGTGTCTTCCAACATTTACAGGTCGTATTTCGCACTTTTCACTTTCTTCATACAGCTACTTAAATAGAATATCTTCCAACAAAACAAAATACCCCCGTCTACTCCGCGCGTTTGCTAATTAAATAGCAATTATAGTAATTAAGTTTAGTAAAAATCGCCAACATAGCAAATACGAGACTTTGTAAGCTACACACACTTACACACACACACACACACACACACATACACTCATACACAAATAAGATAATACTCTCTATTTACGTTGCTGCGCTTTACCGGCTCGACCCGCTACCCCTTTGCAGCTTGTCCACTTGGTTATTAGCTCATTTGCTGTTTATTCTAATGGGAGGTATGTATGTGCGCACTAGCATTTGTAAGATCAGCAATTACCGCCTTCGTATGTATGTATGTGTGTGCGCTTTTAAATATGCAATATGTAGTTTGTGTCTCTCAAAATTACATAATATTTCTTTTCCGCGTTCAATCGAATGCAGTGGTTTGCGGCTTGCCTTTCGCTCCTCTATTCGCCCCCCGGCAGCTGAACTGCGTCGGGCTGCACTTGAACTGTTGCACTTGACGAAGCGAAGGCTGTGCGCGCGTTGTGAAGCTTTCGGTTTGTACGTTTAAGCTTACACAGCGCACTGTTTCGGTATGCACAGCTACTTGTGTAGAACTATTCCGCTTTGCCGTTTAGAAATTAGAAAATCGATTGCAAATCTCTCTCACTTAGATTTCTATTCAATTTTAATTTGTTGTATTTTAAATTTTTCATTTCATCGTGGGTGGTTACATACAAAAATATGCCAACTTATTGGGTAATCAATCGCACTACTTTCTGCATTCTTTTCGGAATTACAAAATTTGTTTTTTTTTTTAATTTGCGTGCATCAACATACTAAATATTATTCTCACACGATCGCATGCGCTATTAATGCCCGACGTTGAAGTTGAGTTGTCGTCTCACTTTGACTCGCACTGATCGCTACCGCATAGCTCCAATAATATTGATCAATACCCTTGTACATATGTTTTTTTATTAAAACCGCCACCGTCAACGCAACTGTAAACGTTTCGACCAAAAACGCTCTACATATGACCTATAGCGGTCACCGTTACCGTCACTGTTCGCTGTTCACGTCGTCTTCGCGCGTATTCCACTAAACAAACTAAAGTCGCAAATTTCTAAGCTTATGCACTTTTTACCAGCCGTCGTTGGCTTTGGTAGAAAAAAAGGTTCTCACTTCCACATTCACACACATCCGCAAATTCTCAGGCTTTGGTAGAAAAGCACTCACCGCAAAAAAAAATTCTCGAGCTTCCAGGTATGTAGCTGCATATGATGGGGGTAGGTAGGTAGGTGCTACATAGCATAACCTTTGCGCTGACTGGCTGGCTGGCTGATAGCTTTTGGGGAGAGGGTGCCTGAGCGTGCGATTGAGTGAGATGATCGGAGGGCTGTAGGCTGACAAAAATGGAAGAAACTAAATAGATGTTTTCGAATTACATACATACATACATGAAATGCAGGAAGTTTAGATGCTGCAAGTTAGTCGAAAAAAGAAGACTAGTAACTATAATATTATTTTTTTGGGTTCACACTCAAGCTTATATTGATTTTGAGATTAAGGAGAGTGCATTTCATAGAGTGACTCAATTTGTAGTTGGCTATTTGGTGAGTTGTAGTTGGTAGAAATTCGTTGAAGACGAGGTAAGCAAAGCTTTTGTTGGGAAATGGCCTCAAGCTCAATAAAATGGTACATATAAACATTCATATTACAATCTTCAATGCCCTTCTTACTCAATGTGGTTGCGTCCGTTTGACATTTTCTGGTTCTAGTTTCAATCGTTTGGTCAACGGGTGCGAGTTAGATGCTAGATTCAAAGTACTCACCTTTCGATGTTCTTTGAAACTTAAGCGCCACTGGGTCTAAGCAGATTCCACTTAACATTCTCTCAGGAAAGGACTGCACTGAATTGAAATTGAAGTTCTGATTGCCGAACAATAATGAAGACACTGGATGAATGACTGATCTACGTGAGACTGGTCAATGAATGCTAATCTCTATTTCGTAGTCATCAGCACACCCCTCTCTCAATCTAAGTTGGCCACCAGGCCATGGTATGATCCGTGTTAGAAGTGTCATCCCGGAGTGGAACAGTTCCTCTGTGCAACACAGAATTTTAGACGTACTCCATTAGGGGGCGTCCTCTCTACCTTTCTCCACATATATCGCCGTTACACTCTGTATGATCTAAGGAAGGAATAATTAATAGCAATTTGGTCGGTCAAAATCGTTTAGGCGGTTACAGTGCCAAATAAGAAGAAGACTTCTTCTAGCTCTGAACTTTTTACTGATCCTAAAGAAACTGAGCTCGTCTTGATCACCAGGAAAAGTGAAGTGATGAATTTCGACAGTGTCAGGTAATTAAAAGTCGTATACCCGATGAGCGAGTCAAAACCCAGCAGTTGCTTTAAGCTGCTGTAAATACGTCATCGAAAAGCGACTGTCATTACAATTTTGGTGCAGAAGATAAATGTCAAATAATTTCCACGGGCGCATGGAAGCTACACATAGCCCTGGCAGTCTGGTAGTAACCATCAAATGCTTATTTATTACAAAAATGGAATAGAATTTATTTCTGACAAGTCTCTAAATTTACTTCCATGAACCAAAAATTGGCGATAATTTTTCGGCATATCTTCCAATGAACTTATGTCCAGGTTCCGCGGAACTTAAATCCATGAAAGTCTTGTCGAAATCCTAGAGCCAGCGCCGCGAGATCTGTCATTCAGCTTAACCAGACCATGATAAGGTCTGGGTGGATTTTATGAAATTTAGCTGAAACCCCATATAGCCAGCAACAAATCAGGACGCCTCTCGTACTCTCAGACTTGGAATTTTTATAAGAAGCATCTACCTAACACGGCTTCCTTGATAATGAAAACAACTATTAAGAGGCATGCAATGCTCCCTAATCCTGTTAATTGCAAGTAGCCAATTAAAATGCAATTTTTCTAAAATACTTGTATCTACATATGTTAGTAGCTTTGAAAGCAAATTACAATTGAGCAAAATATCTCACCGATCATATTGGATAGTTCGCTATATGAATGTGAGTTCGTGTGAAACTTAATACCTGTGAATATAATCGCCGTAAAAAAAAACGAAAATAGGAAAAAAACGAATGTGAAATAAAAATCAATTTCAACCGCGGTATCATCTCCATTTCCAGCCGTTAACAATCAGCGTTGTCAGCTCGAATCGTTTCATTTTTGTGTTCATCGCTTGTGCGCCAATCCACCCGCTCGCACCAATGGCACTCGTGCCTGAGCGGCGTGCGATCAACTCATTTGCCGATGCAAATGAAATTCAGTATGACTCGACGTTTTTTATTTGTTCTTTTTTTTAAAGGCATGCATTCACTCTGGCCAACAACAAAAATAGCAAATATTGCATTTGACTGACTTACGTGAATTACTTAATAGTATACGTATACGCCACACAAACACATACATACATACATATGTATGTACCTACGAACATGCTCATACTGATTTGCTTTGCCGCCGCCAGTGTTGACTCAGAGCTTTCGACGGCTGGACTTTTGTAATGCATTTCACTGCAATTGAGTGCACTCAGAATTTTTTAAAGGTTTACTACAGATTCTAGTGTATTGTGTGCGCTTGTATGTGTGAGCGAAATGACTTAATTTTTTTTTAATATAATAATGTAATAGTTTGGCCCGCTGCTCCGCTCCCGTGTTGTCTTTATCAGAGACTCGGCTATAAATCGCGTAATAAAATGGGCCGGTTTGTCTTATTGTCTGTAAGTTAGTAGTTAGTTTTTTTTTTTTTTGTTGCTGTAGCTTTCAGTGCACCCGCGATCACTTCTGCTTGCGCTGGTCTGGTGGCTTGTTCCGGCACTTTGTTCAACAAAGTGCTATTCATGGGGTGTGTTGGAGCTTTTTGGCGGCCGTCTAATCCGGTTCTCCAACGCGGATTCCATTTGTGAGGCGCCGCACTTCCCAGCAGCTCGCTTGCTCGTTTAATCTATTTATGCCGCTGATTTCAGTGTACCTGAGTGACTTCGGAATGCGTACACTTTCTTGACCCGGGCGCCCGGTGTACGGTTTAGTTGTTTGTAAGCATTGTCCATTTGTAAATTATGTTCTCATTTTCAAACAATAATATTGGATAGCTTCAGCTAAAATTGTTTATTGCCTCGGTAATTTTAGTTGTTTCGATGCCTATAAATGTTGAACTGTTGTTGTCTTCTATGAAGCGTTTGCCCGCCTTTTGCAAGGCGTCAATTTTCAATTACTATTTCAATGGATGAATTGCTCATGCTAGATCAATAAATATTTATTTTTAACAGTGAGGATGTTATTGCTGCTTATAAGAAGTACGCACAGCTATCGACAGGTTTTACTTGCATGAAGTAAAGAATGGAGAAAAACCGCAAGTTTTTGTTTAAAGGTTAAGTTTAGACTTATGACTAAAGTACCAAGGGCTGTGAGTAAACAGCAAGGAATTTGCTGAAATTTTTAATGAACGTCAACAGGAGATATTAATAAGTTGTGAATGTCTGGAACTAACAGAGTACTTTAAAACTACTACTAGTGAAACTACCTAAGAAACTAACGGTGTTTCTCGAGCAGACAGTGTATGGCATCAAACAAGTAGTACATACATAGAGCGGTCTAACAATCTCTGTAAAAATATAGCAGAAAGTTTAGGTGTGAACCTTATTGCTTGTCCGCTGCTCTACGATTGCAGAGCTCTGTGTGTATGCCTTCTCATAATTCTGCGTCATTCAGTCCTTCTACCTTAGCTTCTTATCCGGTGCTGCGCCTAATAATTTATGGCTCAGTTATGCATACTTCGCACTGCACTGCCTAGCGTGTAATTTTTACGCAGAAATCAAAAACTAACAGACGTTCTACATATGTAATGCTGTGCGTTGGGTAACCGCTTACACGCTAAGCTCATTTAACAGATTGCTTATGTAACAGCTCTCGCGCAATGCCAATTATGCATAATTGAGCCTTTAGCTTTTTAGACTTATGCAGCTTCGGTGGAGTTATCGGCGGCGTCGGAGTTACCGGTGCGATTACAAACTCCACTTCAAGTTGCCATTACTATACGAGTATTAAGGAATTTTTAGTCTGTTGTTTACAAATACATGCTTAATTTTTCCAAATGGCTGTTGTTTGTAAATTTTTTGCGAATTACATATTTGTTTTTTATTTTTAATGAAATTTCACGAAGAGTTTTCGTTAAAGTCTTTGCATGATTTTATTCATTTGAAATACCTTTGGTCTATCCACTTTCAGTTCCGTATGAGTATCAGTAAAAAAGAAAGTATCGATGCCTCAGTCTCAAATAGAGTTGTTCAGACACATCGGTTTTTTTTGTGCTACTTCAGTGTACGTTCCGTACTTTCTGACGAGCTAACGTTATTCTATTGTAAGACATATTTGTTAAGGAGGAAAACTTAATCGATTTGGTACGGGATTACTCAGAATAATATAATTTGTTTCACAAAAAATATATCGATGTCGGGTTTAAAAATCAAAACAAATATTTGGAATCTCGTTAACCCAAGCCCTGTGAACCCATTTTCGTTTTTTTTTTTACTTTTTTACTCATCCTTTTTCTCATCCTTTTTTCTTCACTGAACTTCACTTTACTGAAAGCCACGGACGACATACTACGGATAAATATGTATGTGTGAATTTGTATCACTGGTCGATACTAATTGGCCCGCAAACGGTACTCTGTCGGCACTGTTGTGTGTGGATGACTTTAAAGCATTTTATGTTGTTTGCATAAATAAAATTTTCTAACGGCTGAAAGAAGGCGTTTCCACGGATTTTCACACATTTTTAAGCTTGTTTGGTATTCACAACTTCAGAAGCAGTTTTTTGTGTTAAGGTTAGTAAAAGAGTTAAATATCGTTTTGTATTCCAAATTTCTGTATGTTCCAATAAAAAATTATGTAGCTTTTGTAGGGGTTAAGATCAGTCCTTTTCACCAGAGGCTTTCACATCTGAAAAAATGGTAATGATCCTTGGGCTAACTTACCGATACGCTTTACGAAGCGATTTTCTACGACAACCATTGGTCTTACGAAAAAGTGACTGAAAATAGGGAACTTTCTAAGCTGCAAAATCCGTAACCATTAATGAGACTCATTTATGCAGATAATAAATCAGTGGGAACTTTTTGTGCAGTTTTAAAATATATTTTCCGTTGTGAAATTTCTCTATTCTCCGATTATCGAAAGTTTTACTTACTTAATAAGTACATATCTGTGGACTTTTGACAAAACCAACTCTGTGCTTTCTATAGGTTGCAATTTAGAGTAAATTATAAGGAACTTCCATTTAAAAATTTTACATTTTTATTTAACTTTCATCAAGATAGCATCTTGAACTACTCCTATTAATGACTTAACATAAAAATATCATTTGAGAACTCAATGAATTACTGCTTTGAAGAGGAAATATCCACAGATTGGGTATGTATGTACATACACTGGCGATCAAACCTGAGTGCATGTGATTTATTTTTTTAATATTTGGAATGTTTTTAAGGTACAATTTTTTTCTGGTTAGTTTTTATAAAATTATGGTTCAAGCTTTAACCAAAACCACGTAAGTCAAACTTTCAAACTTTAGAAAAATTTAAAAATTCAACAAATTTTAGTCGAAATTTTCAACTTTTTTATATGAAAAAAAAAACAAATTTTGGGTATACAGTTACATACAAGTTTTGAGCGGCTAAAAATCGCTTTGCTTTTTAATATTTCTTTCGGACGGCTTTTGCGGTTTTTTCATAATGAAAGTGCAGTTTATAAAAACTAGCGTCGATTTGTTAAATTTCTTTTTGCAAAGTTCTTGCCTAGTTTCCTCTACAAGCCTATCTAACTCCATACCCAAAATTATGCAGATTTATTGAATTTTTCAAAAATTTCTGTACAAAGTTGGAAAGTTTGACTTATGTGATATTTTTAGACAAAAATCAACAAAAAAATTTTACCTGAAACATATTCTAAATATTTAACAAAAATCACCATGCACTCACTTTTGATCGCCAGGACTACATAGTAACTCCGTTCGCACATTAATCAACGCTTGGAATATAGAGCAGAGTAATCGTTGCTTGGCCGCCACAACGAAAGACAACCTTCAGAGTACATTGCACACTAATAAATATGGACATTTATAGAATGATTAAATTGTTTATGTCAACACCACACTTCAATACGAGAGCATACTACTATGTACATAGTACAATACTAGTGCAATATGAAAATCAAGAAATTTCCGCCATTAATATTTCAGCAGTTGCTTCTAAGTAAACTAAGTAAACTCCACTGCAATTTCAATGAAAACGATCTGTACCTACTATGGGAGCAGCGTAGTTTGCATGGATATGCGTAAACAGTCGAAGATCGCTGACCGACCATCAAGAAAATGCTTTCAAATTTATGCGCAATGTTGAAATCAAAGCGAATAACTTTGTTAGCATTATCCAAAAACAAAACAAAAACAACAAACAGCAAACTGTGGTGTGAAAATAAATAGCGAAATTGCAACATTCGCAACAAATCCTGCGTAATAAATACCACATATCGCACATCATCTTCAAAAGGGGCATAACTCAAAATTTGGCATTTTTCAGATTATGCGCTAAAAATATGCACAGAGCTTTTATTTACCTTAAATATCATGTGCTCTAAGAAATTGTTTTTCGCATTTTCTGACAAACGTATTATTTTGAGTTGTGACTGTTTTGCAGACGGTGTGCGATATGTATGTACATATGTGGGAGCAGATACAAAACTTATTACCTTCTCAATGCCCTCTTATGCACAAATATTAAGGATATGGCAATGCAAAAGGCAACAGTTTTTGTAGAAAAGAAAATGCCATACACGAGTGATGCTATTAACAACTATGATTTTGAGTTGTGTGTGCATCCACAAACCCTTGCTTGCTATGCTCTACACTTTGTTTATGTCTGTAGGTGTGTGTATAGTAAGCAGCGCTGAGGCACATCATCGCTCGCATATCGTAACTTTTTTTTTTGATTTTTTTTTTCATTTACTACTTGCAAATACCAATCGATTGATCGATCGCTCGCCAAGTCGTTGCATGCATAAGAAATTGCGCATAAAAATTGTGTCGCCGGCTAATTTGTAAAACAGCGAGCTGAGATCTTAATTAAATTCGTATATTGTTTACGTCCATACTGGGTATATTATAAGTGCATTTATATGCTTGCAGGTAATGCATGCGCGCCGATACACACGAAATACATATCTGTACATATGTATGTACCTTTACAGCAATGGTGTGTGACGCATAGCACTTAGAAAAGTTTAGGCCGAACTTAGTAATGGGACTATTCTTGAGGAGCTTTTAGCTCATGTCACTCGCCTGTATTGGCTAAGCGCCACGCAAATGCAAATCGGCTACCGTATAGCCACACAAATTTTCAACACTTTCAGCAGCTATCAGTTGAGCTACCGCAGAAACTATAATATTATCACTGTCGTTTTCAAATTGTTGTTGTGTTGCATTTGACGTAAGCAATTATTGTATTCCAATAAACATTTATACACAGAATCACACATACAGACATACATGCATACATACATACATATCTATGTAATTATAGGGTGACTTAATAAGTGCGCAGATTTTACAATGGTGTTAGATTGTAAGATGTCGACGGCCATTTTTCCTCGTTGTTTCGTAAGTTAAAATGTCCTGGGAACTTCGTTCGCAATAGGACAATTGTTTTATCAGTTATGTGGTGAGTGGCGCCATCATTTTCAAACCACTTATCGTCATTTAATTCAAACCATAAAAAATTTCTTATCAGGCCATGATAGCATTCAACGTTCACCGTAAAGCGTTATCGGCATCATTTTCGAAGAAATACGCTCCGCTGAATTCGCCAGCCCAAAGGCCACACTAAACAGTGACTCGTTGGCTCTTATTCACTCAGTTTCTTCGAATTTCTGTACGAAAGGACTGATTGTTAACTCAGATATGGCCGGTTACGCACGCAATGCGCGAACTTCCAAAACCTATAGTGTGATTTGTCTGAACAAGTACGAAAATTACTTAAATATCACAAATAATTGCTGTCAAAGATCTGCAACACCCTATACACGCTTGCCTACATTTCAGATACTCCGCATTTGTGCATATGTATGGGCATACATATGTAAATATATGACTTTTTTAAGTACTTGGGGTTTCTATTTATTATTATTATTATTGTTGTTGCAGTAACATCATTTGCAATTTAATGGCTAAGCGAGTACTAGTAATGATTGACAAAAACGGAAAAAAGAAATCAAAAGAAAAGCAAGAAACTAGTCTGTAAATTTATTAGCAAATAACTCAATCGACTTACAAGAAAACTTCCAATGGCCGCTACTGCTGCATCTCAGCGCTTATGAGTTAACTTGTTTTGACTGAAGTGGTTTTTACATTCACCACCTTAAAAGTAACTACGAATGGCATGCGGTTTAACAATTATTGAATGTTACGGGTAATCTTCTCCTTTTTTTTTGTTTTCTTTGCCACAGAAGGTATGCATGAACGTACATGAACATTTTATTTTAAACTTACGAAATTACCTGAACTATGAGAGGTATTTTCAGAAGCAGCCCACCTACATACCAGAGTGACATGCATGGTAGGCGGAAAACATAGATTTGATTAATTTCCCCATTCTTACGTTGGTTTTACAGAAGAATATTTAATCACCAAAATAGCGTGAGATCCCCAGTCTAAATGACATTCAGTCCAACCAACCACAGAGGTGTGAAGATACTCTGTGTTCTAGTTTTGAAAAAAGGGTTGTCTCTAGAACAAAAAGATATAGCGAAATAAGTGGGATGATATTTTAAAGCTTTTGTGATGTAGAATTCAGCTAATATTGTCTCGTTTATCTTTAAAATTACCTTGAAATAGAAAAGTTTAATTTTTTTCCGTTTTTTGACCTGAAATTAGTATGCGAGAAATTGTTAACCATTTTCAAAAACATATTTTTGCTGTTCTCGCGGCAAGGAATTCATTTCCGCGGTTGCAAAACACGAAAAATGCGTTTAAATTTGTTTAAGTCTTTTTTCGACACTGTTTTTGGGTAAAAGAAAAGAGAATAACTCAAATGCTTTACTTTTGAAGGTCGGTTTTGCGGTGAGGGTAATTTGTGACTCAATTAAGTTTGAAAAATTAAATTTCAATTTTTATCTCTGATTTTGTAAATTTTTTCGAATTAGAATATACATATGTAAGTGCCCCAAAGTGTTAGCAGTATCAGGCCTCTTACTCTCTACGAAAAGAAAATTTTGGAGAAAGTGTTGTTGAGTTTACACTCATGACAACGCCCAATTGTCCATTGATCACTTCTGCTTATGCATATATCCCTAAAACCGTTATTCCGTTTGTGACAAGACTATTCACACCAAGTGTACAAAGGATCTCCTGTATTTGGTGCTATTATTTCATTTGAAGTTGCATTTGTAATTCACCAATTCCCGAAAAGAATCTTACATATGCAAATTGACAAACACCACCCTTTCATCAATTTCTAATCCGTTTCTTATAGAACAAGAAGCAGATATATGTCCGATGTCCTTAACAAAAAGAAAAAACAAAAACTTTCGGGCCATTCCAGCGAAGAAGACACCTCATGTAAAAAAGTAAATTGAATTATTTTGTAGAAATAGATTTTTATCGATTTATTTTTCACTATTTTCTCTATTTTATTGTTATAAATCTATATATAAAATGCTGTAATTTTTTTGCATCAAGTTTCCAAGGCATTCCTAAGGCATGCACTAAGGTGACAATACAAAGAATAGTTCTCCAAAAAGATAGAACAATTCACGAACCTTAAAATGGTGGAAAGTTATTAGAAAAATACATTTATGGCGAGAAGTTAAAAAAAATGCTTGGTGAATGTCCCACCCGCCACAGAAAAATATGTGTTTTTTAACGTAACACACAAATTCTTAAATTTCGCATTGTTTAAATGAGGTCCCCTTGTCAAAAATATAATAAATATTCACATCAAACCAGCAGTGTTCATTTTACTAACGAACTATGTGGCCCTCAAAGGTGACTCGTCCCACCCGTCACAAGCTAAAATATTAATTTTTTTTTTATTCTAAAATATAATAACGCCGTTAAAGGATAAAATGGTACTTTACATTCTATTAACTACATTCGAGAAAGCCGATATGAACGAAATATTTATAATTTGTCTAAAATTGGAAAAGGAATCCAAAAAACTCAGAGAAGCGGGTGCCATCGCTGTCCCACCCAGCACGCTTGGGAAAATGTTAAATTTCTGTGTAAATTATATTATTATGTTTGATACTTTAGCAGTTTCGTATTAAACTAATATCTGTCTTCAAGTGTTAGCAGTTTGATACTTGTCAAATTAATAGTTAAAGAGAATTTACTAACAGTTTGAGAAAAAACGAGCTACAATTATAGTGAACACAAAGTTTGGCTCTATCCAAATTGGGAAGGACCTCTCCGCGCTGCTCAAGGACAACCTTATTTAGACAGGACAGTACAAGCTACCCGTGCATGAATACAATATAAAGTCATTCTGGCAACAAAAAAAGGGTCTTCGCGCTTTCGGTCACACGCCACTTTTTAAATTTATACTTTTAAGGTAGTGAAGACCGGTGCTAGGCAATTTTGAGGCGGAGCTCTCTTCCAGCGAACAAAAATCGTAAACAGTGCTGCCGTTTATTAATTTCAGAGCAGAGATTAATTTCAAGCATATTGAGGACTTCCTAAAGAAGCTGTAGTATAATTGGCTAATAAACAAATGAACCACTTCGTTCAACGTCAATACCTCCGCTCATAAAAGTGTGCGCACCTCTTCGATTTTCCGCAGAAGAAAATGCCACACACAGCAATGACTTTAATTTGGAAAACTTGGTGTGTCGGTAGTTTTAAAAGACGTGCCGCAGTTAATAAAGGAAAAAATTTGCAATCAGTATTCGCTTGTGTTTGGCCAAAAGGGCGTACTCCAAGTGAACTAAAATTTCAAGTTATTGTTTTGTTATTTTCACCATATTCTATATATTCTATAATTTGCATTGCAAAATGTTAATATCGTTCAAATTATTAAAAAGTAAAATATATGACACACTTTTTTGAATTTTCGCACCTGAATACGCTCCAAAAACATAGCCAGCAACCACAAAAAAGTAGTCGCCTGTATACACACTTTGTAGCAACTGCAGTTGTCAGTTGAAAGTCGCTCTTATCCATTCATACTAAAATATCGATACTTAGATATAAGAAGAAGGGATAATTAGGGATAAAAGAGAAGACCGTTTTGAAATAAGACAAGTTTTATTCTTTCCTAGAAAATGAAGGCAACCTCACAAACGAGGTTTTGTACTTTAAACGACGATATGTATGTATGTATGTATATCGCTAGGTTATACTGAAAAGTTGCTAAGTCCGCTTTAAGTGAAAACTCATATTTTGATAAAGGAAGCAAGAGAAATTAGAAATGCTTCGTTTCTAAAAGGATTAAAGTGCTCGCTTTATTTCTTCCTGTTTATATTCAATTGAACGCAAATTTGCAAGCTCAAAAAAAATTAAAAATCGAAGCCTTTAATCAACAACGAAAGATTCAACAAGAAGATTCTTCTTCTGATTTAGCTTTGCCTTATGGCCCTATTATATACGGCGACTGGGGTCTAGTTGCTGGTCTAGTAGCCATGGCTACCGGTATCGTAATTTGTATTATGTATAGCGATTAATCTCAGTATAAAGAAAAGAGCAGAAAATATCCGTATTTTTTGCGTAATTCTTGAAGAAAATGGCTATGAGTAGTTTTTTTTCCTCTCCTAAAAAATTTCTAAAAATGGACTTGGCAACTTTTCACTCTATGCGAGGCGCGATTTATGTGAAAAACCCCATCGTGAATAAATTATAATTTTTCCTATGGACTCTCGACGCCCTTTGATTAAAGAAAAACATTAAATGAAGATTTCATTTTTTTTTTAGAGAATAGTTATTTGATTTATTTATCATTAAATTAAATTGTTGTGAAGTAAAAAAGTGTGTAGGAAACATTTTACATTTTATGTTTGTTTGTTTGTTTGTTGGTTTTTATAGCGATGCATTTTTTTGTTGTTTTTCATTTTTGTTGATTTTTCATACATACTCGTATGTATACATTAATTAATATTTTATACATATACATATATGTATATATATATATTTTTAAATTTATTTGAAGAAATCGTACAGAAATATAAGCGTTAATGCGATAGAAATACAAATACAATTACAATTAGGAATATATTTTAAAATTACAAAATACATTTTCGCTTTAAGTAATAAGTATGTATGTAAATATGTATGTAGATAATAAACATATAATGGATGCTTGATTTAAAACTACGAAACATACATACATACGTACGTACGCATACCACGCACATTTGTATGCGTGCGTATGTATGCATCTGGTACGTATGTATGTACATAGGTACGCAATAAAAAGTGCTCGTGTTTTTTTTTTGGTTTTTGCAAAGCGAATAAGAAACTTTACGCTTAATGCAAATTGAGAAACGTTTACAGCCAATTTCACACGATAGCAATTTAACTGAAAAGTGATTTTGCTATTTTGAATTTTATATGGAAATTGACAGAAAATAAAAAATCATTTTTCATTTAAAATGCTGGCTGTTGTGGTGAATCAATTGAAAATGAGTGCACAAATATAGTAGATACATACATACAAACATACATATGTATGTATCTGTATGCATCAGCATTGGAGTGAGCATTTAGCATTACAAAGCTTTATACATTTAATGGATTACTTAGCTTAAATGATTTATTATGCATTGAAGCTTAATTGAAAACTTAAGTTATGCATAACTAAACTTAAAGTATTCACAGCTTCACTGGTTATTGTTTTGTTTGTTTGTTTGTATGTTGAAATGTTTACATGCATGCAGCTCACTTTGTGTTTAAGCAACTAAATAATATGCATTTATCAGAGCGCGTGTGTGTATGTGTGTGTGTGTGGTTTGTACATGTATGTATGTGTGTGTAATTGCAGTTGCAATTAATTGTAGCCGAGCTTCACTTGTCTACATATATGTATGTATGTAGATAATTACAGCGACAAAGTACCGGTTGCATGCGCGCGCGTTTGTGTATGTGTATCTTTGTGTGGGTGTAGGTGTGTAGCTTAGCTTAACTTTAGCGGGAGGAGTTTCGCCGAAGTGGCTTAGCAGAAACTAATTTGAACCATTTATTTTTGTAGGCATCGGGAATTATACAGTTAGACGCCACAATGCAAAAATGGTAGGTGTCATTAGCGGCAAAAAAAAGAGAAAAAAAAAAAAATTAATGACTAAAAAATGACAAAAAAAGAGATAAATGTGCTTGTGCAGGGCAGAGCAGATAATTAGAGCGCTTTAGTAGCGGCGCAGCAAATGGCGTTCAGCTGAAGAACGAAAAAATTTTATTTTGACAAACAAAAACAAATTTGAAAAATTCTAATAATTCGAATAATTCTATTGCGGCTTGAAAAATTTGTTCTTGTAAAAGATAATTGAAATTCGTTTAGAAATAGTTATTGTTACGAAGTTTGTTGTAGAGGAAGAAAACTGTCTGCTATCTACACATACAAGTCTGTGTTTAATATATGTTTTTTTTTTTAAATATCTAATTATAATGTTTTCACTTTTTCTAATTGTAAAAAATAACTATTTAGTTTTCATTTTCGCATTTGTATACTTTGCAAGTTTATACTCATTTTTTAGTTGCAACTTTAAATGTGTAATTAATTATTTTGTTGTGAGTTGCAAATGTTTGTCGTTTGCGTTATTTTAATTTTGTTTTCGCTTTTTGCTTCAGTTGGAGATTGTCATACATTTCCAGCATTAGATGATTCTAACAAATTTCCTTCAGTTTTTTTTTTAAATTTGCTTTATTTGCATTATTTCATGCGCCTTTATGCACTGTATGTATTATATATATACGTGTTAAATTTCATTAAAAATGTGTTTGAATAAAATCTGAATTATAAATGTTTTAAATATTTTTTTTTTTTTTTTAATTTCATTTCATGTGCTTATTTTGGTTTGCATAAGTATATTGCTAAGTCTGTACGTCTATGTAGTACTCGCAAAGTTCGTTTTAAAGCTATTTCCATTCAGCTTAAAACCTCCGATATGAATTTTTTATAAATTTTTATTTGTATGCATGTATGTATGTATGAATGCATTTTCGTAGTTCGAAATTGCCTAAAAAACCAAGTCGGTGTTTGTTTAACTATTGTTCGAAACCATTTTTCGTTATTTTGTGTGTATTTAAAAAAAAAAATGATTTTCTATGATTAAAAGATTTATGCGTATTTTTGGCGTTTTTGAAAAAGTGCAGAAAACTACAGTAGTGGTAGGTTTTAAATAGCAACACTTATTGCTACTTTCACTTGTGAGGTTTAAATTAAAAAAGAAAAATTTAAACTTTTTTGCTAAATTTAGTAAACGATTTTTTAAGTATTATAGTAGATTTAATATTTTTCGAAATTATTATTCAAATGTTTTTTTTTCAAACATGTATTATTTTCAATTTTTTTTTTACAAAAGGAATATAAAACCAACTAATATCCAAACCAGTGTGTAATAATTTAAAATTTTTTTCTGTACGGATTTTTTTTTAGTAAATATTAACTTTTTTACAAATTAATAAAATAAAAAATAAGATTTTTTTTTTTGGAAATTGTTGTTTTTATTTTTTCGACTTTTTTAATATCTTCAAATTTTTTATAGAAGGTTGCTACGCAAAAAATACCACTACTCACGCCTTCTTCAGCCTTTTCAAAAAAGCTTTCAATTATTAATTTCATTTTATGGAATGTTTGTGAAATTTACTGGAATTCTTCAATTTGTGTTCATGTCTATGTATTCTTATCTGCGTTTTATTATTTATTCTTTTTGTGAAAGATATGTACATTGTACATAAACATTTACATAAGAATATTAATTACTCAACTTAGTAGTACACAAAACTACATACATCTTTCACAATAATTATAATTTTTTTTCTGCTACGTTACGCTGTGTTGGTTTACTGTTACAGCCACATGACATTAAAAACACCTCACTAGATACTGTACAATATACATATACATACATATGTGGGTATTTTTTTTATTTCAACACTAGTATTTAATATATATTTTTTATTTTCATTTTAAATTGCTACCTACATAAATTTAATTTTTTTTTTCAGTTATTTTGTGTTGAGTAAGTGTAAAAAATAGTTTAATCGTTTTGTGTTTAAAGATTCCATTTTAATATTATTTTTACTTTTTATTGTATTAGATTTTAGTACTTAGTTTCGGAAAGCGGTTGGTTGGCCTTTTCTTTGGTGCAGTTTGTTAAAAATTTAAATTTTCGCTGAAAGCAATCAACACTTGTGAATACTTTAATTTTTTTCGCATTTATTGTTTGATTTCATAAGAAATTTTCAATTTTTATAAAACAAATTTTTTTAGTTTTAAAATTTTCGGCTCTTAAAATAATAGAAAATTTTCGTCCAAATATGTACATATATATATAAAAGTGTTTTTGAAAAATGAGCGAAAACATATTTTCTCACTGATGAAACTTTTTCAAATGCATTTTTTTAATATTCCTCTTCGGAAACTCACACCGCTTTGAATTCAACGAAAATTTAGTTTTAATTACCAAAACCCAAACAAAAAAAATTTGAAAAATTATTTCATCATTATACTTTTTCAGCACGTAGTTTTTAACTTCTGTCTTACACCGAAACTATTTCGATTTATCTCTGATTATAATTTCAAAATTCCCATAGAAACTTTGCGCTACACTATACATGCAACCACACATCGAATTTCTACTGCATCATAGTATCTGCATTAATTCATTTCAAATTTTCTATCTCCTACTATTTTTGGCATCTAACAATTACGGGTATTTAAATTTTTCGCATGAAATTTACAGCCAATTTCACGAAAGCAATATAAGTGAGAAATGATTTTAAGTTTTTGAATTTTATATGGAAATTTGACAGAAAATAAAAAATCATTTTCCATTTAAATTGCTGGTGAAACCGGCTGTTAAATTCTCGTATGCCTGCCTTTGACATTTAATATTTATATATATATATATATTTTTTTTTTTTTAATTTTTACTTTGTATGATTTGATAAATTCCCTCATTTTTAGCGGTATAAGACAGGTATGTAATTACATAGATTAAATTTCTAGAACTGCCTAGGCAACATTTAGCTCGTTTTTTTTCTCCTCCATCATTACACAATTGCTTAAGAATTAAACTTTCTTTAGCTATTATCATTTACACACACATACATATACAATTGATTAAACAATTACAAATTAGAAAAAAACTATGTAAATCTAAGTCTGGCATTCTTACAGGGCTGCCACATAGTGTTGTAGATCGCAAATAACGGTACACATATGCCCTAATTTTGGGTGCGTGCCCTTTAGATGTGTATCTTTGCATCTGCTTGTGTATTCGGCGCCGCGCCGTGTTGACGCATGCGCCATGCGCCGATCGCATATTTGGTTAATTTTAGTTTAGAGTGTATTTATTAATTCATTTTTGAAATGATTTAAAGCTTTTGGTGTTTGTTGTTTGACCTTATGCCGTGTTTATGGCGCACTTTACTCTCACACACTTTGCCTCTCCCTCTCTTCGCCTTTTTCGTTTGCTTTTCCGCTTTATTTGCATTTTCCTTTTTCTTCTTCTCTCCCCAGCATCGTTTGTGCTCCTCAATACTTCCCCGCCGCTGTCACTGTTGCAACACTACAACAACAACTGCTGCTCACTGCTGCTCGCGTGGTGATGATGATGATGATGATGATGCGGCTCGCCGTTGACAGATCGCAGCGCGTTGGTTGTTGTGCGTTGACAGCACTCATCACATTGCAACAACTCATTTTCGCATTCTTCCTGCTGTTCCTGCTGCAGCTGTTGTTGTTGCTGCTGTTGTTGTGGCACGACCACACTACAGTCATGCTGCTGCGCGCGCCGCAGTGTGCCGGACATGTAGTCGAGAGTCTTTTCGATGGCGCGCAGTCTCTTCTCCAACGAAGTCGTCGCTAGAATGTCAACCTGTGAAACGAGAGAGAAAGAGAGAAATTAATTAGTTCGTTTGTCCACAAGACAATGTACCAATGTGTAGCGCTTACCTTCAGTTGCTGATTGAGCGGCAGCAGCGCAATGATCCACCAAGCCCACGCTGGCCCATCGGCAATAGTCTCCCAGTTTTCCTCCACAGCCGGCATCTCACCCAAACTCTGCAGTATCTCTTGTTTCAGCTCGGTGCTGAGACTTTCGAACCAATCAATCGCCTTGCCCAGCACGATTGCGTGCATGTTGTTGACCGTCTTAACCATCTCGTCGGGTATCGTCTCATCGTAAATGTACTCCACTTTGGCCGTCTCGTACCCATCCTTCTCGTTGCGCGCCAAAATCTTGAAACGCTTGCAGCCCACTGTGCTGAGGATGGAGCAGCCGTCGCCGAGCAGCACACAGTCGCGTATGTCGAGCATCGTGCCAACGTCAAAGTAGCGCGATTTACCGCTATTTGGCTGCACAATGCCGAATTGCTTCTCACCTGATTCCACGGCGCGTCGCACCATTAGTCGATAGCGCGGCTCGTAGACAAACAGCGGACATGGCACATAAGGGAAGGCGGTTGTGCAGATGAAGACCGGCACCGAGGGCTCCAGGTCGATCTCCTGGCGGAAACGCGTCTCGTAGTTGTCTGGAATGAATCGTTTCATTGCGGCTTCAAGGAATTTGGTCACTGGCCGCTTGGCCACAATGAAGGGAACGGGCGAGGATGAGCCCTGATACATGGTATTGACATTTGGTTCCACAAGTGGCGACATGCACAATGGACACGAGGAGGTGTAATCCATGCAACGATCCAAGCATACCCGGCAGTAAGTGTGACCACAGGGTGTCACCACCGGCTTCCAGAAGGTACGGCAACACAGCACACAATCGAAATCGCTGGCATCCACCAGACCGGCGGGCACTTGTAGTAACGGTTTCTGCGGTGCGCCATTTACCAAATCGAGCTCTGCAATAAAATTCTCATGAAGTCACATTTACAATTCAGCGATCTAAGAGAGTACTCACTTTTCAGCCGCTGCAACTCTTGCTGCACCCGGACCAAGGTGTTGCGGAAGAGCACGCTGTAGTGCACCTCCTCCAACGTCGAATTCAATGTAGGCATCAGCTCCGTTTCTTTTTGCGTCCATTTCCGGCGGAAATGCTTACGTGACGTTTGTCGACGTAATTCAATGTCAAAGTGCTTCTCCATCCCCGCGTAAATCGAGAAACGCTTATCCATGAGCGTGTCGCCGATACCCGATATGTACTCGGTAATATTAGCGCCGCTGCCAGCATCACCACCGAAACCACCACCGCCAGCGATGGCACCATCCGTAGTGGCCAAGTAATCGCTATCCGCGATAATATCACATTTACTGTCGTACGGTATAAATTCGTCGTCGATGGAACTTAAATTATCGCCATTGGCATTGCTGAGCAGTGCGATTTCTTTGCGCCGGCGCAAGTGTTGCTCGGCCGTGAGCAGCTTGTAAGGAACAGCGGCAATGGCGGAACCTGAGCTGAAGGTACGCTGAAGCAGCGATTTACTTTTCGGAGTTTGGGCGAGGAGTTTCTGCAAATTCTGCAAGTGAAGAGGAGGAGATTCTAATTTAATTGGATTGGTTTAGGAAAGCAAGTCTTTTAAAATTTGATTTGGACTAAATGGCTGTATTCATCACCAATTGGAGAGCCTGCAATGCTTTCAATTTGATTTCATTGACATTTTTGTTGTCTTACCTTTGCGAGATCATGTTGAAAAAGTTCCGAACTAGTGAGTAGTGTATCCTTGTCGAGACATATGGCCAAACAGTTGTCGTAGAGCGCCTCATCGCAACGACCCAAATCACTCAGCGCCAGTGCGCGTAGATAGTGAGCCTGTAAGCCGAAAATTTATAGTAAATAAGTTGGTAAAGATTGCATGAGTGTCTGAGGGTTATTCGCATTACCTTCGCTGATGTGTAGCGCGTCTTTAATGCGTTCTCAGCATCGGCCAGTGAGCTCTGGAAATGATTTAGTTTACGCAGAACTTCGGCGCGTAGTAGTAAACTCTTGAAATTTGCGGGCGCTGTAAAGAGAAGAAAAAGGAAAAAAATTAATAAATCGGTCGATAAAACTAATTTACTTAAATTATTTTTAGAAAGAATTGATTTAAAGTGTTGAAATTTTCATAAAGTATGTTCAAGTATGTTCAGCAAGTCAAAGGATAAGGCGCCTGCCTTGAGGAGGAGGAAAACATGTAAGGAACTAGAAGGAAAAGTTTAAAAAATGTTTATCAACAATGTCCCTAAACAATTTTTAAGCAAAAAAAAACACCACCAAATTCAGTTCTCGTTTATAAATTTTGAGGTACCTTTAATTTTTTCATAATACAATGATCGGATCTAAACCATATTACGGGACAACTCTTGAGGTACCATCTTTCCGATAAAAAAAAAATAATTATTGAAATCGGTTTACTCTCTGGTTTTTTGAAATCGGTTAAAAATATTTGAGTTCTTTGTTAATTTTATGCAAATAAAGTGCAATTTTTAAACTTATTTACAATTACAATTACAATTTATAAAAGTTGAGTGGTGAACCATAATAGGGGCCTTACATAAATGTTTTTTTAAAGAGCATTTTATCTGATGCAAATTTTCAGCATTTTCTGGTGATATATAACTTTAGAAGTATAATTCCCCCCAAAATAAATTCCTGGGTGCGCCCCTGTATGTATTTATTGATATATATATTAAGCTGAAACAATTTAATCAAAAAAGCCTCCTTACTTCGAACATTCGAGAACATACATACATACTTACATACATATGTAGATATGTACATGCATTAACTCAACAGCCAATTGTAGTTTCCCCAAAGTTCAGAGCAATAACACCTCCGCGCTGTTATCGCGCCCCCAACCAAAAAAGAAGAAAAATACTACAGAATTTTCGAACGTTCCGAGAAGGTGTCACTTCAAATGAAAACGCCAGAAAAAACCTGCTTTCATTAATGCCAATTTAAATGGAAATGTCAAAAAGGCTAACAAGCACTCGCCCGTACACACACTTTGTGCCTTTGTGCTGCTCAACTAGCCAAGTGTGACGTATGCGGCTTTTATTATTAGCACCCGCACACAAACGCCACAAACGATTTCGGGTGCGCGGAGTGTGCCTGTCAATATTTGAGTGGCTGTGGCTATCAGCAAATACGCTGCGCCCGTACCTCCTCCGACAAGGTGTGCCGCAGGGTGCTGGCGGCAATTAGCAGCCGCTTGACGCATTGCCAACAAAAGTAAACGAGCAGCCGTGAAATGTCGTGGAAAATCGCACTGGCAAAATAATGATAAGCCGCATGGCCACTTATGTCTACGAAATATTGACAGAATCCATTTCGTACTCATTACACTAATCGTACAAAAATTAAAAAAATTTGTTGTAAATGTAAACAATGAAGGCACTCAGACATCTACATACATACGTGTGTATATGTATATGCGGGCTTCGGGCGCACGGCAGTGGGGTAAAAGTTATTTGAACAAATGCATGCCTGTCCACGCGCCATTTCGCCCCACTCAGCATGTAGGGATGAGAGGTGGGGGCTGGCGGCAGCGCGCGGCCTTACGAACAAATCACTATTACGCTATGCAAAGCCAACAGCAAAGGCGGCGAGTGATGTTGCAACAGTCGAAATTTGTAAAGGTAATTTGGTTTTATTTAAAATTGTCGCCGCTATTTGTATTGCGTTGTTATTTTTGCTGTATTGCCTGCCAAAACCCAAGACTCCTGCATGCGGGTGTGCAAATTTGCAAATTGGCGCAATCAACGATCTGCATGACGTTCGTTGTTGACGCTGATGCCACAGCGCTTGTATTCCTCTGTAATTGTTTTGTTTATATTTCAATTTATTTCTATTGCAGCTTAGCGCCACCCATCGCCAGCACTTACAGCATAGCCAATTGCCGATTGCGCGCAACCATTGCAGCCCTTCTAGTCGCTCACCGTCCGTTGAGTGAGCCTCCAGTTGCTGCCGCAACGACTGTTACGTTTGCAGGCGTTGGCGTCAGTGTCGCTGGTGGCGTTGGTTGCGGCGCAGCGTGCGTGCAACCGATTACATCGCCAATAGAGAGTGCAACGTATTGCACAAGCGATTGCGGCATAACCTATTGCGCTATGCTTGCGGCGCTTGGAGCATTTGGAGCTGCGCGACTGTTGCGACTGTGATGGGTGCCGCGCGAACGATGAGCATGTCGTCATACTCGATTTATATTTGCATTAGCGATGGCTGCTTGGCTGCTTGGCTGTGTATTTATTAGTTGTATTTTAGGTTTTTGTCGCTGCTCGTTGGCGTCCCTGTTGCATATGCGCGGCATCGCTGTGATCGCGGCGCTCAACTGGTTTCGTGACGATTCTGCGGTTATTTAAGAAACATTTTTGTTATGTCTTTCGATTGGTGGGTGGTGCGGCACCGGCAGAAGTGGCAAACTGAAAATTATTGGTACGTGCGTCTGTGCAGTACGGGTAAGTGAGGGTGTGTGTATGTGTTTTATTTTATGCAAATGCGGGTATTTTTATGCAAATCGAGTGCAATTCGTTTACGTAATTAGAAGCAAACCTTCTACAAAGTATTTGCAATGCAGGAATAATTTGTACCTTTGAATGATTACCATTTGCGTACAATTTGTATCTGTTTAAAACTACTTGGGCGACAACAATTAAGCCTAGAATGGAATGGCAGAAGCTTGGCAATTGCGATTGCAAAACGAACTAATTTGAATTTTTGCATTAAGTAAGCTCAATAAGCGTCGTGCCGGAAACGATCAGAATCTTCATTAGTTGTATAAGTAGCGAACGGTAGGCGCTATTTTCAGTCAATAATTTGGGCGATGACGCTTTCCCCAAGTTACGTAAAACAAGTTTACAATTAAACAAATGGCGGCAAATGCTTTTAAATGAGAGAACTAAGTCTCTCCTTTGCTCGAGTAATTCTCATCTTAGAGAATATGAATCTTTGTTTAGAAGACTGCTTTCACAAAAATTGGCGCAGCTCAAGGCACTTTTCTTATGTATTGCAAATAGTTGATACAAGTCTTACTAGCTTCGGGCACGCTTACTCAATTACTTCAATGACCATCCGTGAGCTCAGCGAAGTGTTTTCTCCACGTATTGATGATCTGGTCGTCAGACATCAGCCCGGTATTCTTATCCCCACAGCAATTTCCCCCGGTCTTGAATATTTAGGTTCCTAGGTAAAAGAGAATCCCTCTAGGCTCTTTGCTGTTCATATTTAGTGACATGGCACTCCGCACCGTAGCAATTATTTCTTCGGCTGTCCGAGAAATGAACCCGGCATATTAGAACTCGGCAAGCGGATCGCTGTGTACCGAGGCTAATGGGTGTATGGCACATTGGCAGGCGTTGGAACAGAGGTCCAGTAAACATATTCACAATTGTGTCGAATTTGGATAGTAAAGTTAGCGAAGGCGATCTCTGTCAAGAATGCTCTTAAGTTTAGGTTTTAGGATTTCAAGCAGATATTGTAGTCACTCTGGGATCGCTTAAAGTGCAACTGTGCAAATTCTTCAGAAAATACATGATCCCCCTTTCGCTTGGCTCGATTAATTTCCAAACCATGCGGATTTCGCTCGCAGGGCAGGAAAACACTGCAGGAAAAGTTGTGGCTAATGAATTGCCTAGACAGAGCCGCCAGGGTGCTCTTCACCATTATAGACATGGACGGTCACAATACTTAGTTGATAAATCATTCTGATCGGCACTTCAGTTCGTGCGGTCAAAGGAGCTTCTTCAGCTACTTATCGCCACCTCTCGGATTTAACACGAGTCTACTCGGCCACTATACAATAGAAACCCATGCGGTACGACTTAACGTCGTTTTGGATTCCTATTGTTGTAGCTGTATGAGGGACGGCGATGTACAGTCATCTCAATATTTTTGGTTTTAACTGTCCTGCTTTTGGAAGGCTTAAGTTTAAACATCTCAGCACGTATTTCAAACAAACTTGAGTGGAACTCTCTGCGATGACCATCGTCCGCCACCGGAACTTCATTTTGATCACGCAGCGTATGTTATCTACGGCTGTGCTCGGGTGGGCGACGGGAACTGAAAATGATAGAAATGACAAACTGTATGAGCTTTTTAACGATTTGGACACAGATGAGCACCTAAAAGTACGAAGATTGCCCTGGCTTGGCATATTGTACGCATCGATAGCGACGCTCGGGACCTGTCTGCACTCGGGATGAACAACTGCCACCAACTCACAAAGGAGAGAGGTAATTGGCGAAGTTTACTGGTTTCGGACCAAACCGAAAAACAGTTGTAGTGCCAAATAAGAAGAAGAATAATCTTTTTTGCCAATACTTTCACGTATTATCTGCAGTAACCCCGTTCCAGGAAAGGTCTATTAAGTGGTAGCACAACGCACTATCTGAACTGACCCCAGTCAAGCTTATATCCGATTTTTTCTTATCGATGCATGGCAAACGCCGATTTCGTTGCCGCTTCTAGAGTGCGCTTGGAAGTCTTGAATGAGAATAGATTTGCAAATATTTTTACAATTCATTGAAAAAGGTCATATTTAATTTCGTAATAATTGTTCCACTTAAGGCAATTCAAATTTGATGAAACCCTGTGAAATTAAAAAAGGAACATCCACTAAAAATAAACAAATTTAATTGTTTGTATCGCTTTAAAATAGGTATAGACTTCATTGACATTTTAGATACTAACGAAAAATAAGTGTTGTTACTGCTTTAGAACTCCCACCTCTACGTTCAATATATCTTGCAACAATAAAAATATATTTGCTTATTTAACTCATGAATATATACCTTGTTTTTTTGAATATGCTTTTGATGTTATTAACAGAAATACTCTGGAGTAGTCTGGAGATGGTTTTGTAAAATAATAGCTAGAGAAAATACCGCCTATCAAGGCAATGCCTCCAAAGAAAACTCGTTTTTCCGTTCTCCTTTAAAATTTGAGTGCCGTAAGATAGGCGGTTTTGCCAAAACATCGACGATATAATGATTTTACTGCCTTCATACAGTTTTGGAAACTCTAATTTACGAGTATTTTTGCATTGTATGTACTTATATATGTATATAAATATGAAATACAAATATTTAATTGTCAACATGATTTCCTTTTATTGAACATTTTTAATTTCAATATGAATTGTATGTAGAAGTTTTGCGCATCATTAATGTGGCGCTATTTGCGCGAATAAAGTCACGTAGGCCAGATGTTATTTATTTATAGGCACGCCAGAAATTCACACTTTTAATTTCATATACTATGTACATTTTTTAACATGACGTTTGTAGAAAATGTTATATCATTTGCCTTAAAAATTATGCAACTTTCCATATAAAGGTTTGTCAGGGTTAAAATAATTCCCCGCATGAGGGACATTCAAACAATGTCTCTTTAAATCGACATGCAATTACTTTGAAAACATTGAAATAGCAGATGCAGAGCATTTAACAGCCATGTAACAGTAAAGAGAACGATATTCTGTTAAGTGAACAGAGTATTTTCAAAGGTGTGTGTGAAAGACAGCACAGCTAATATACAGACATACATATAGGGGCTGGGCCTAACGTTACGCAACTTACATATGAATATATGTATGTATCTATGTAGTTTAGTTGATGTTGTGGATTTTGCTGTTGCACTGGCTGCTATCGTTACGTTACGTTTAACGAATGCTGCTGCTGTAATTGCATTTGCTGTTATTTGCTCTGCGTTGTGAGAGCAGAGAATGTTAATGTAAATGTGTTACATTAACATTCTCTGGTTATGCTTGCTGAACTGTTACCGAAAAAATCTACATTGCATATCAAGGCTCAAAAATGACATTCATTTTGATGTCGTTCTTTCTTAAGCGACTTCCAAAAAAGGGGGAGGTTATCATTTCGTCGGAATATTTTTTAAATTTTTTTGTTATGTATGTTACCGGATAACTTTGGACCACGTCAACCGATTTCGATAATTCTTTTTTTTAAAGGAAAGGTAGTGTCTTAGAGGTTGTCCCAACTAACCTGGTTTAGGTCGTTTTTTTTTTTGCTAAAAATTACTTGTTTCTATGGATTTTTAAGCATCTCACACTAAGAGGCATTTTCTCTAGAAATTTTGAGATGCGACTTCGTAGCCATTTATGTATTTAAAAGCTCTAAACATACAATTGTACGAGTATGTGTTATTGCATATATTTTTTTGCTTCTGCTGTAAAAAATGGAAAATCTCAGTTAAGACCTTTCTACATTCAAAACAACGTTAAGGTGTTTGTTTTTAATTTACAACTGAAACAATAAACGGCCAACAGTTCCAGTAGCAAATGCTCATGAATATGCATAGAATGCAAATGCTAGTTTTACGAATGATTGCGTTTTACACAACTGCAAGCGAGCACCCAAACGTAAGAGTGTATTTACATACATACATAAACATACATACATACATAAATGCATGCATACATTCGAACATTAGGCGGCACACGCCCCATACAAAAAAATTACGTGAAGAAAGGAACATAATATTAAATTTATTATTATTTAATTATTACCGTCCATATATTTCGGCTTTAATCAAGTTGCCACAAAATTCTCAGAAAAAAATTTTAACCTAAATATGTAAAGAATTTCATTGCATTTTTTCTTGTTTGGCGAAGTCCAACAAAGAAAGCTAATGGTTTCACCTCTGCACCAACTGACGCCAATTGGATATGCAAAAAATAAAAATTACAAAAACGAAAACTCTATCTGCACGATCAAAGAAGGTAAGTTTTACTATGATGCAATTTGGAACAATTTCGTAATGTAAGTTTTTTCGAAATACGAACAACTGCGCCATTTTTTGATCAAATTTTGGTTTGGGGGAAAAATTAATCCTTCTTCATCAAGCGAATAGCTTCACTATTGGGATGCATGATTAAGTTAAATGAGTTAAGTTTTTAAATCTATACAGGTTTTCACAAAAATCCATAAAAAAGTTAAATTGAATCAAAAATGTAATTTTTTTAAGCCTACCAGGGTAGCTTTTAAAAAGTTTTCATACAATTCGTTCAGGCGCCATTTATTTGCTGTCTAAGTGCAGAGAAGAAACTTGAAACTTAAGTTTATTTTCATCCAAAAATTATAAACTCAGAAATACCTTAGCATTGAACTAGAATTTTAGAAATAAAAATTTATAATAGAGAGAAAAGTAAATACCATCCCGTGGTACCTTGAGCACGAAAATTGTTCACATAAAGGTAGGCTTGTATGTACATACATATTTACATAGTAAAAGATGAGTAAATGGTTTTTTACTATTAGAAATAAATTTAAAATGTGTATTACATATTTCAAATTATATTGACTAATATAAATCGAGCTAACGCTTACAAAAAATGAGTATTTTTATTTGTAGTTCTATACTCTTTAAATACTAAAAAAAAAAGTTAATTTCAATTCTTTCATTAATGGCGATTTCGTTTCTTCCAAAAAAAATGTTGCCCTCCCCGGTGCAAAATGTGTTTGATGTAACATCCAACCCTGTAAAAGGGCATTCTTTCGCCTACTTGTCTTTGTCTGGCTAACGCATTTGATAATATTGTCGTTTTTCACAGCCATCTGATTTTCAGGGCAACCATCTCCTCGGACAAAGCTTCGAAACGTTAAGAAACGAACACAAAAATTTTCCACTGTTTACCTTTATTTTAGAATCGAACGCGAAACGAAAAAGGGGCAATCAAAAGGCGGCATTGTTTGGTAGAAACGGAATCACATTAAATTTACTTTGATCGTATACATAGGTATTAATTACAACACAATTACAACAATTACTTATGCTAAGCCTTATAAATTTATTTAGCAATTTAGAGGAGATTACCCAACAGTTCAACTTTTAATTTCGACGGCAGCTATATAACTAAACATTCAGAAAATATCCTTTGTAATTATGCCGCACACCTTTCAACACGTTGTGCCTTATCAACAAGCCGCCAGAGAAACACCAAAAATAAACTTAAACCCGACAAAAGTACACACTCACGAAATAAAAATCCATAAAAGAAAACTCAGTTTTTGTGCGACCACAAATAATTTTTCGGTAGTCGCTGCAGAGATTCGGACAGTAGCGAGCCGCAGACATACATACAGGATCGGTCATATCTATAGCACGCCATTTCAAAGTGATAGTGTGTGCCACTTATGTTTATTTATTTATTTTTAAGAATTTTCAATTAAAATACAGTTCTTTCTCTAACAAACCCCATTTAAACCCAAGTTTAAAAATTTTTAGAAAACTTCAAAAAAGTTAAAATTGGTTGGGCTATAAACTGTGTATTCAGAAAAATTCAAACACTTCTGAGAAAAAAGTTTGAAATTTAGGTGAAAATTTGTTGTACTTTTTTGAAGTTTTCTACAAATTGTTAAACTTGTTTTTATATGGGGTTTGTTAGAGAAAGAACTGTATTTTAATTGAAAATTCTCAAAAAATAAATAAATAAACATAAGTTGCACACAATATCACTTTGAAATGGCGTGCTATAGATATGACCGATACTGTACATACATACATTCAAACCTACTGATGAATTAAGTTATCGCTAAGTATGTAAACAATGACAAACAAACCGCAAAAGCCACCAGCCACCAGCCCCAACAGCAGCGCAAAAAATTTTGGCTGACGGCTGGGCTGCTTTATTTTTTGTAGTTCTATTTATTTATTACCCATATTATTCTTAATTTATTTGTTATTGCTGTTGTTTCCACTAAATAAATTTGTATGCATTTAGTTGTATTGAGGTTGCCGACGGTCAACTGTCTAGTCAACTGTGGGATGATAGGGCGACAGGCGGCGGCGGAGGCAGAGCAGTGTAAATGCTTATTGTGTTGAACAGCGCGCACGTAAACAATAAACAAGTGGGTTGAGGGCGTCGTATTTTGTTTTTTTTTTTTTGTATGTAAAGACTGAAACAAATAAATAAGAGAGCAAATGCAAGTGAAATGTCGGAAACAGGTTTATTACTTTATCTCGAATTTTATAAAAATTTTGTTGAGTAAAAAGTTGCGTCTGAAAATTTAAAAAAAATTAAGACGTCCAAATTCTTTGCGCAATTTTATATTTATTAAGAAAATTTATTTTATTAAGCAATCCGTTTAATTCACCGAATATTCCCCCAGCAGTCTGACCTAATTTTGAAGATCAGGTTCGTTGAACTTTCCTACGCTATAGTTGACGCAACTGAGTGAAAAGTTATAAAAATATGCATGCAGAGCCATAAAAACAAAAATGTGAAACAACAACACTCGATTATTTAGTTGGGCGATAAATTTAGGTGCCAGCAGTGAATACACTGATAACAAAGGATGACATTCAATTGAATTTGTGCTACATACAGAGATACGTATACATACACAAATGCTCAAAATAAGCTTTCAAGTTAGTGAGAGTTGATAAAAATTTGAGTGTCTTGAATTAAAAAAAAAAAAATTATTTCAACTATTTAACGAAAGAAAAACTCTGCTTTGAATTATTTTTGTTTATTAAAAATTAGTTGATTTCGCATAATTCAAACGACACCCATGTTCCGTAATAACTAAGTTGCTTTGTTTTTGTATTAAAGAAGTTTTACAGTTTTGAATTCGTTGTTATTCCTATTATCTTATCAGTTTTTCTTTAAAATGTGTCCAGAACTGAATTGGTTGGTCACAGCGATCCACAATGAAAAACTCAGCTGAGTCATCGTGACTTGCCAGCCAATTTGAATGCTGCTGGTCTAGTTTGGAAAAGGCATGCATTTAAGAAGGAAAATTCAGTGTTTTTCGATGCTGCTCCGGAAATATTTTCCTTTATATCGAATTGAAATAGCTAGCGCTTGTCGTTGATCTTTAGCAATTTTTTTGCTGGTGGTGTGCAACTTCTTCCATATAAAGTATATTCGACCATTTTTTTTTATATGAAACAAAAAAGAAAAAAAGCCAAAAACCAATGGCAAGTCCTAGCTACTTCGAACGTTCTTTCTAAGAAAAAGCTCGAAATTTAAAAAAAAAAATTACGATTTTTTTTAATATTGCACAAATTTTGAAATTTCGATTTATATGGTTTTTTGTGTTAAAGAATAAATAATATTTTTATAAAGAAATGACTAATACCTGATGCGCCTATAATTATGACGCGGGGTTTATTCCTAAAATAAGTCAAGAAGAGAAGAAATTAGTACATATGTACATATTTCTATGCGATTATATGTTAATTTGGTTACTTAGCAGCTAGTGGAATGCAGTAATTTATTCAGATAATGTCGACAAGTCAATGTACCTGAGAAGGAAATACCCACTCATTCTGTCCAATTTGTTTTCTCTAATCAAATTGTAAGCAGGAAATGGCGCGGCATTGTTGTACATACATACATATGTATGTGCGTATATTCATATCGATAATTACTAGAATAGAATATAATTATTTAATATGATCTTTGTTCTTTTTTCAACTCAGATGCTTTTATAAATAACAAATTGTTCAATTGAACTCAATAAAGCGGTCCATGTAATTATAAAAGTAATGCATGTAATGGAATTAGGTTTCAGTATTTATTATCTCATATTCATATCTTTAATAGTGGTACAGAAATTAAATGATTGTTAAATTCAAATTGTTTACATTTAAATTTGGCATTTGCATAGTACATACAAACATACTATCCAAAAGTTATCGGATTCCTTTACTTGAATACCAAAACTTTATTGTAATAGATCGAATAAATAGTTCAGGTAAACTATACGAAAAGAAGAATTAATTTCAACCAATTTAGCGATCGAAGCACTTAACAATAATATTTTACGCCTTAAAATGTCGCAAGAGCGCTTAAAACAGACAAAAGTAGTTTGGAGTGATATCGGAGGCAAACTAATTATTTATTTACTTAAAAGAGATGCGATAAAGTAATATATCAAGTGATTGGTATTTTATAACTATTATATCTAGACTTTCTTTTCAATAAGGTTACCATACACTACTAAAAGCTATCCATTTAGCATGGGTACCAGGTCACAGGAGGATAGTGGAAATGAGATATCGGAGCGTCTGGCAACACTCCAAGTCCTTCTTTTTTGTATGCGCCAATACTATTAATGCGTAGCTCAGGAAGGAAAGGAAAACATTGAGAGAACTTAACTGGCACAAACATGATTTGGAAAATCCAGTTTTCTAGGACGGTATAAGAGGAAGATATTCCCTATTCTGTATCTATTTTAAAAAAGGCTAACGATAGAATCTTTAAAAGATTTTGAATGCAGCTGTTTTGATGGGGATTTCCACTTGTTTAAATATTTAACAGAATTTAACTGCTAGTTAATAGGAAAATATTTTGGTGTCGAATGAGATAAATTTGGGAAAGCTAAAACTCAAAGTTATTCTTAATAAATAGTGTTGCCACATACATACATACATATGTATGTACCTTAAAATGTTACGACTAAATTAAAAAGTTTTTAATTGGAAGTAGTGATGTATGGATGTATTTTATTAAATTTTTATTACAAAAAAATCAATAGGGTTGCGAGCATCAAAAATATAATTTAAAAGAATATGTTAAGTTAAGAACAAATAATTGTTGGAAAACGTTTTTATAAGTCGGAATTTTGAGTAGGATTGCCATTTTAATATTTTCTTTCTGAGTAGCGACGTAAAGCGTGCTATTCTATTGCCAACTAAGTAAATTTAAATAAAAAGCACGTATGTATGTATGTACATAAGTTGTTAATATTCAGATAGAAGAGTTAATGTTACGAAGGACGCGGACTATTATTAAGTATTTACTTATTATTATTAACGTTAAATGTTAATCCTATCACTTCAATTCAACCCCCACTGTGTAAATATTTAATTACTTACAAAGTAATATTGACAATTAGCATTGAGCAGATGCATTTATTCAATTAGAAATTTCGTAAATTATTTGTTTGCTCTTTTAGATAGCCGTAAGTAAATGGATCTCATTAAAACTCACTACAAAACCCGTTATACATATATACATACATATGTAGTTAGGAGCTTATTATCATTGTATAAATAAAAGTTTAGATACTTTCTGTAGCCATGTTTACCGCCATGCTTAGGCACATAAATATTGCAAATAAATTAATAAGTCTGTTGCAGTAAACAATTTACATATTTACCACTTAATTTGCATAAGCCGTTAAATCTATTAACTAACAAGTTTTATTTGCTAGTTTTGTATTCCAAAGTAATTCAGCAAGTGTGAAGAAGTTGCCTGCTTGTTTTATGATCTCAGGTAACTATATAATTAGATAACACTAGTAAAAGTTACTGGAACTAAAGGAATAGATTTACAATTATGTATTTTAAGCAAATGAAAAGTCAGCTTAAACTACAATAATATTCAGCTAAATAATCAATAAAAAATGCGAGTTTTATTATTTTTGATAAAAAATTGTGTCTTGCTAAAGATGTAATTAGCAAAAAATTTATTTTTGCTTAACAATATAGGACTAAGTTTCATATTAAATTCATGCAATACTTTCCTACCAACCCCTTTCACTCATTGTATGTGGCACTCCATTGCGTATGAGTGACTTGTAATCAAAGCAAAAATTATGCGGCACCTTTCATGGCAATTTTAAAACCATACAATTGAAAGGCTTCAAAAGGAATTCAGCCACACTAAATAAATTCATACATAAGTACATAATTAAGTAGAATATATGTACCTATTCAAGTCTGTACTGAACTCCACTACGACAGTTTGCTTTCATAGAATTGGAATTGCTTGAAGATGCGCGCATAGAGGCAATCTCAGCATCCTCCAACCGCCACGAATAAATCAATGAAATGATATGCAAAGCAAAGCGCAAATTCATGGGCAGCAAGCGAAGAAATTATATAAGCAAATACGTATCGTAAAACCGCGAAACGAATTCAACTGAAATAAATAAGCTTCAGGTGCAAGGTTTAGTGCTGTTCGCAAGCAAAAGCATTATATCGCTGATTCCCGTAGAAAGAACTTAAAAAAAAAAGTTTAAATTAAAAGAAACCGAATAATAGAAAAATGTACAAACCGCAGAAAAAAAAACATAAAAACCCAGTTCAAATGCTTGAAATGAGTAAAAAAACGAGAAACATTAAAAAGCAGATAATGGCAAATATAAACATAGAAAAAGTGATGGTGGGAATATAAAAGTTCTCACTGCACTTTGTAATCAAGCGCTCACTAGGTTATCTAAAGGAAAACAGCAACAACAAAAACATTGAGAAAGCAAAAAAAATCACATACAAATGTACATACATACATATGTACATATACTATACACAGAATGTACGAATAAACACAGAATGCTCAAATGTTTACACGAAAACGCCAAACAAACTTTGCTTAGCGCGAGAGCAACGCGCTGTTTTCGTTTACACTCACACACACACACACAAAGCCCCATCCCATCCCATCACACACACACACAGATCAACAAATTTACAAACGTCGAGCGCGAAACAAAACGCGTTTCGCGTTCTCATTATTCTTGACTATGTATTCAATTCCATGCGTTCTCATTCCATTTCATTTCATTTCATTTCTTTTCTTTTAGCTTTACAATGAGCGTTTTGACGCAAATGTGAGGTGATTGACCGACTGGGCAGGCGAAGCGTTGATGACCAAAGGGATGGGTGGAGAGTGAGCACTCTGCGCTGATGGAGCGCTGCTGTTCCACAAAAAAAAGGTAGCGGCGTAGACCAGGAGCTAGCGGGGGTGGCGAGCATACACAAACACCCGCAAGTACATAGAAGAGTGAAACAAAAAAAAAATCTAAAATGTTGGGCGTTCGTGTTTTGGTTAAGTGAGGGCGGTGCGTAGCTTTTAGAATTTCTGCGCTTTACGCCAGCTGGTGAAATGTTTAAAAAGTGTTTAATAGCAGTCCGGCTGCTGGCGTTGGCATTAGGTGGGACTGTACTGTGTTGGAAACGCTGTCATTGCTGGTGTCTGGGAAATTATGGTAATTGCCAGCCAGCTGCCGAGTGGCAACCGCAACGCTGTTGATGAAGTGCAAAAGAGCAAAGGTGTAATGCGACGCGAAATGGCTATTAAACGCACTGCACCCCTCCGAGCCAATGCAAGCCAATGCGCACGACTCGTTTAATGAACGCCGAAAGTTCAGAGGGCAATGAATGTGAAACTTTCTTTGTTCTTTTCGCCGTCGGGCTTGTTGAGTAGAAAATTAGAATTAAGTGCCTTGCAACGAAAACCAAAAAAAACTTAGTGCTTTCACATTTACTGGAATTTCTAAACGGAGAAACTAACCTATTTTTATTTTTTTAGCTTTCTCTTTGCTAATTTGTGCTTAAGCTATTTTGAGCTTTTTTAGATCTGAAAATTCGTACAAACGCATTGCTTTTGTTTTGTTTTTGGTATTTATGAAGATGCTGTTGTTGGATGGTATGGCTATCGATATCAATTCACTTCAGTAGTTACTGATTTATCACAGATCTCTGCAAATTACCGCTACACAGCATGTGGGCGTGGTTATTGTCCGATTTTTAACATTTTCAGCCGTTTCATAGTGTGTGTTAGTAGGACCAACAACTCCGCCAAATCTAGCAGAAATTGGTTAAGGGGTTATCGAGATATTTAAAATGCTTATTTTTCGGCTAAAGATCATTGTAAATATAAATTTCAGTAGTTATATGACAGGTAGGCGTGGACCGACCTTGGATAAAAAGCGACCTACTTACCAAATTTCGTTGACATATCACGAGTTTTTCTCACGGACGGACAGGCAGACATGGCTGACTCGATTTCTCTTTTCATTCTAAGCATTTATGTAGACATTTGTTGTTCGAGCGCATTTGTGCACAAGGATATAAAAAGAAAGGGAGAGTTTTTTTTATATTTGAAAAAGAAATCCCAATACTTTCCAGCCGATGCCAAAAAAAAAATTAAATATTTCGTGGGTTTACGACTCTATGTAAAACTTTTCGAGACTTTTGATATATTTTTAGGGCTTTTCGATATTCTCCGCTTTTGATTTTTGGAAATCTTTTCAAATAGATCCGAACTTTTTAGGGTTTTTGTTGAACTTTCAGATAATTTTCGGATTTTTTTTCAGATTTTTCGAGAATTTTCAGGTCTAAACATATCGTAGCTCTGATTTCTTGCTCAAAATATTTGGTTGTTATTATAAAACACTCGGCAAAGTGCTGCATACTTTTTACCACAAAAAATTTGCTGACTGCCTCTTTACGCTTAGAAATACATACATACAAATTGCACACTCTTCGAGGTTCTCAAGATTTGTATACACACACACATGCGAAAAATAAAGTTTGTAGGCTTGTAGGTTTATGCGGCTGTATGAGAGTAAGTACACTCGATCAAACGCAAAATATATTCATTATCGTAATAATCACTAATACAAAGCAATACATTCATAATACACAAATATGTACACCCATTAGATAAGAATGCCAATAGTACTCACTTGGCTTTTTTTCAAATGCGATTAGTTAGAACTTTTTGTGCCCATTTGGCGTATTAAATAACAAAAAAAAAAAAAAAAAAAACACATCCCGGGCGTGTGGCCGATCGAATTTGAGCTTTAAGAGAAATATTTGTATGTACGTAAGTAATAGCAAAAGCTTTTAATATGCACAATATGTATTATTTTATACGATTGTATATAAATACATACATACATATGTACATACATATGTACGTATCATTTGTTTCGATTTACTTTCGAGCAGCTAATATAACAGACAAATAAAATAAAGGACAGTCATGTGTGAATATTCTTTGTTCAGTATATTGTTGCATACACACATACCTACATACGTGCAGGTGCTATATCTTTATCAAATTTTCTGGAAATTTCCTAGTGACGCAATTGGCTAAGGCTACATGGCCAATGAAGTTCAAGTTCATGGCTACTTGAACAGCAATACAATGAACTAAACAAATTTTATTGCATTTCATTTTGTAGTCGGACTCAACATTTAAAAAAAAATTGTTTAACCAATTTTTGATTGTTTTAGTGAATGACTGAATTATTTTACTTATTGTTTGTACAATGAATATAATTCTGTTTTTAGATGTTAGTGCTCTGAATACGTGATATAACAAAAAATATTAGATAAAAAGAAAAGTTTTAAAAATGTTATACATTCTCTTAAGGACTACTTAAGTTCAACTTAGTTAAGTTCAGTCTTGCTTACAATTTAACGAAGCAACCCTACATACATTTGGTAAAAAAGAGACCCGGCCTTGTTGAAATGCTCATAAAAAGGCAAATTAAATGAAAAAATTAAAACTCTGTCCAAGTCAAAGCTAACAGTGGCAGCGCCTAAATCTTCTACACAAGCAAAATGTTATGCAAAAAAAAAAAGAAGCAGCTCACGCATATGGAACGCTGCTAGCTGCCTTCCAAGTACAAAGAATCAACAAGTAAATAAAACAGCTAAAACAATAAACTTAAATATGCAAAACAAATAAACGAAAAAATAGCCGAAAGAGTGGCGTTTTCTGCGCGCCAAGGTTAGCATTTTGTTGAAACAAAAAAAAAAAAAAAAAAATGTAACAACAAATATTTATTACATAATTCCGTGTAAGCGTGCATACATACGAACACAAGTACGAATATTTACACAAATACGGAAAAGTGAGGTGTGTGCTTCAGTGAAATAATGCGCACAGCCTTACGTAAGCTGACCTCCAACGACAACAAAAAATAAAAACTGGAAAAAATAAAAACAAATAAATAAAACAAACCAGACACATAGCAGCTATGGCAGCAACGTAAATTGGAGCGATTTTTAAAGCATGATAAATATGCCATACATAAATACATATATGATATACAATGCAGCGCAACGATAGCCAATGTTTTTCAAATAAATTTTTAAAATTTATAACAAATAATATTTACGTGATTATGTATGTAAATAAATAATAAAAAATTTGCATTGGCACACGCAGCCTAGCTACTTTGTGAGTACATAGAGGCAATTAAAAAGCTGTGCATGGACAATACAGAGCGCCACAGCACACTCCCACAACAGCTGAAAGCAAAGGCCACCCCATACGCTGAAATGTGTGGTTACCCAGCAGTGAAATGCCAGTAGTTAAACTAAAAGAAATCGACTAAATAGTTCATTAACTGGTATTAGCTGCTGCGGAGCGCTATCAGTTCAACAATTTTGAACACCCTTTCATTTCCATCTTTAAATTTTCAATGTCAAAATCAAAGAGTAAATTATTTGTCTTCTTGGGTATACCAGCCGTGACCGACTGAAATTAAGTAATATTATAAAATTAAATTCATTTCCCAGGAATAAATTAAAAATTATATTAAATGGAAGTATAAAAATACCTTTATTTTGATAAAAAGTGATATCAATTACAATAAAAAATAAAAGATTTTTTTCTGCCCAAGGATTCGAGCCGCACATCTTTTGAACTGTACGGCAGCGATCAGCCCAATGGCAGTAAATAACGGTTATATTTCCAAAACGGCGGATCAATAGGCAAACAACCCTGTTTCTGGCATTATGCTACTACTATTTGCACTGGTTAGTGCCTGATAATTTCATGCCTTACCTCAAATCAAACTAGTATATAGTAGTTATAGTTCGCTACCAGTAGCTTTTCTTGCGGGTATCCGTGTCAAACATTCACACCCACAAGGTGCGGGAGACTCAAAGCGATGTTCCGGGTGCGGTTAAGCAGCCTTTATAGTAAAATTTAGTACATTAAATAGAGTGCAATAAATATATCAAAGCGTGAAGCATAGAAATGGGTATAATTGAGAAAAAATCAAAAATAAAAATAAATGAAAATAAAAAACTGCAAAGAAATTCTAATGATTTTGATATAATATTCACGTTAGCTCATATGGTAAAACTTATGCAGGCCGGTGGTCGAAGTCTTACACATATTACAAGTAATTTTCTGTCTCATAAATCCTTGAGAGGTTTCGGCCGAGATTTTTGCCAATCCTTTTCATATTATACCCTCTTTCTTTTGTGCGACAAATAAAGAGCACCGAACAGCTACATATAAGCTGTGTGAAATATGTGGTACCATGCCATTGCTAGTCCTTTGATGATACAAGTGAGAGAAGTTAATGGAACATAACCGCGATCTTCGAACAAATAGCTAATGTACCACGCACAAGTGCACACAACTAAATAACTACACGCCTGACCACCACTGACTACCACTTACCTCGGTAATAGCATTAAAACCAATACCATAAACACTACCACCGGCAGCAGCCGTGGCACCCAATGAAGCACATGCCAACAATAGCAATAAAACGTAGCGCAACGTACGTACGTACGTACGTACATATACCGCAAAAAACCAGAAAAGTAAATTATTGTTATTTTTTATATTCAAGGCCAGTGAAGTGCACAACGACCCATAGCAGCAAATAACAACAACAACAAGAACAAAACACAGTACAAGTAACAACAATAATGATAATAACAAAACAACACTTCACTGCACATGACTTTGCAATCACAAAAATAACAACATACAATTGCATTTAAAACAAAACACACATATACATTTTTACGTTTGTGTGCACCTGTGTGTGTGTGTTTACTTGACAAGTATGTACAATATTTTACTGTTGTTTGCACACTTAAATATGACTGTGAATGATTGTGCTGCATGTCTTTGTTGGCACTCAAAGTAAAAGTAAATCTCTTCAACTTAATCATATTTGTATTTGTATTTGCATCTGTATTTGCTTATGAAAGTCAAAGTAAAGAAACTGCAATGAGCTATTCGTGCAAACCATTTCTTCATTGATGTGCACAAATTACCATTAAAATAAATCGATTTGGCAGCCATAACGATAACAATCGATAACTATAACAATACCAATAAGCAAAACCATTCCGATAATCCTAAAAATATCAATAACGACAACAATTTCAAATTAGATATCGATAGCCTTGATGAAATTCAAATCTGTGCCCATTCGATGAAGACAAATTGATATCGATAGCTGTAGATAACCACAATAATCGATATCGTTAAAACTCGAAAACAAAAATATCGATGACAGTATAAACAACGAAATCAGCTGTATTTATAATGTCGATAACAAATATCGGTGACGGCGTGGTTTTTAAAGCGATGATATAAGGAAGATAGCGACTGCATTCCGGTTACACTGGACCACAAATTTCAACTTTTTCTCTTTACCAGAAACGCCGTTATGAAATTCTTATGTAAAATCACCCCCTGTTTCCGAAAATCAAGGTTATTTTTAATTCTATGGTACCGTTTTTGAGATATTTGCAATTTACCGTTTTTGCAAAAAAAAAAAAATTGGGTCCACTTTATCATATATATCTCAAGAACGAATTAAGCAATTCCAAAACGGTTTGAAGCTTTTAAAAGGTAATAAAATTTTCTATAAACTGTGCATACAACACTTTTTGCTAGGCCCTGTAGATTCAAAGATAACGAACAATCATTACCGATTTTTTCAATTTTTTTTGTAAAAATATAAAAAAAAATTGTATTTTGCGGGGATGATCTCGAAAACCTTTTATTTTTTTGCAGATTTTTTTTTTCTCCCTAAGCTCTGTTGTATTACAAAAAAAGTAAGCTATCATCGAAGAAAATCGATGCAAAACTACGTAAGTTATAAGCGATCAAATAAAAATACCCAGGTTGCGCAACTTCAATGTATGTACCTATACATACATACATATATTAAAGGTATAAAGTGCAAGTGAGATATTATCCGGATAAACGAATAACACCATAACAATGATAACACTTTTTCTTTAAATAAATCAAATAGTACTTTTAATACTCGAATTGTATTATAGTAGTAGAGTTGTTGCATCGAAAGGAAGAGTGGTTGGGTTCGAAACCTGCTGTAGGCATGTAGTTATAAACATGTATTTCCGTCAGTTATGGGTAAGTATGCAGGTAGATTTTCAAAATTATAAGACACAGAAAATTTCTAAAGCCTACATCTAAAACAGGTAGTATTTTCTTTTCCCGGCTTGTTATAAAAAGGAACCTTTCTGTCTAGGTAAGATTTGATTTTTTCAATTTTATTCTTGTTCCGAGTATAAATATGAGTTAATGCGCTTTGAAAGTTCATAACATCTTCAAGGCTCGCCGGAGATAGTTCAGTTCATAAGTCTAATTTCAAAACCGTGATTTATTAAAAAAAATAAAATGAGTAAAAGGACGCGAGAATTTGAGTGTAATAAGGATCCAGATATGTTCTGTTTCATGTGTGGCCAATATACTATCATAAGGCGACGACGAGTGTTCTCAGATCATATCAAAACTTTATACTCCAAGTATTTTGGAATTGAGCCTAAAAATGCTGAAAAACCATGGACACCGAACACTTTGTGTACATCGTGTCGAGTAGAATTGATTCAGTGGGAATCAGGACAACAAACAAAATTTGATACACCAATGATATGGAGAGAACCTACTTGCAATTCAATAGAGTGTTATATTTGTCAAACAAAAGTACTTGGCGTTGGAAGATCAACAGGAGTAACCTATGCTAGCGTACCTACAGTGACATTACCAGTACTACATTCAACGGCAATTGCGGATCCAGTTCCATTGTCAACAGTAACATCTGAGTGCGGGGGATCAAGTTGTACTGAATTTCGCATGGAAAACGAAAGAAACGTTCTGTCACAAGCACAACTTAATGATTGGATAAGAGATTTGGAACTATCCAAGGAAAAGGCCGAGATCCACACTTCTCGTACGCAACAATTTAAATTTGTGTCATCCGATGTTAAGGTGACATATAGTAGAACTCGTCACGAACCATTTTCCAAACACTATACCAAGAAAGACAGTATATGCTACTGCAACGACATCCTTGGTTTATTCAAAGAGTTTGGTCAAACATATGATTCAAAAGAGTGGCGATTGTTCATAGACGGCAATAAACTGAGTTTTAAGGCTGTATTATTGCATATTGGTAACAAAAAGCCTTCTATCCCGATTGCACATGCAGTAAATAAAAAGGAAACCTACGAGGAAATGCAAAAAATACTCAAATTTATCAAATATGAAGCGCATGATTGGAAAATATGTTCTGATCTCAAAGTCGTTGCAATGCTATGCGGTCTACAAAGTGGCTACACCAAGCACTGCTGCTTCCTCTGCAAGTGGGATAGCTGAGCTCGTAAGGACCACTACGTCAGAAAGGATTGGCCGGAAAGAGTCGAGTTTACCGTTGGTGTGGATAACATCAAATACACCCCTCTTGTCAAGAAAGAGAAAATCATACTTCCACCCTTACACATCAAGCTCGGTCTCATTAAAAACTTTGTTAAGGCTTTGGACAAAGAAGGCGAAGCATTCGACTATTTGAAAACAGTTTTTCCAGATATTTCTCAAGCCAAGATAAAGGAAGGTATTTTTGTTGGACCACAAATAAGAAAGTTGATCAACAATAATCAATTCAAAGGACTACTCTCATCAGTTGAGGCAGCAGCGTGGGAATCCTTTGAAAAGGTCGTTGCTTCTTTTCTCGGTAGACACAAAAGCCCTAACTACGAGCAGATAGTGAACGACCTAATCAATAATTATGCAAAAATGGGCGTAAATATGTCTTTAAAAATTCACTTTCTCCACTCACATTTGAGCTTTTTTCCGGCAAATCTTGGCGACGAAAGTGATGAACATGGCGAAAGGTTTCATCAGCAAATGATATCAAGGATTCTGGGACGTCGCAATGATGGGTGATTACTGCTGGTTTCTCATAAGAGAAACCGATCCTAAACTGAATAAGCGTCAAAGTAGAACACATAATTATTTCGACAACATAGTAAAATCAAATTAAGATAAAGATTGTTAGAATATAGTATAAACATAAATAAATTTAAAAAAAAAGTTAAAAATATGGGTAATTTCATTCATAAATTGAACTTTTAACTCAATAGAAACAGAGCATAGCTAGATATTTCACTCTTCTTTATACTATACATACGTTTTGAGGTATACGTTGAAATTGCGCAACCTGGGTATTTTTATTTGATCGCTTATAACTTACGTAGTTTTGCATCGATTTTCTTCGATGATACCTTATTTTTTTTGTAATGTAACAGAGCTTAGGGAGAAAAAAAAATCTGCAAAAAAATAAAGGTTTTCGAGATCCTTCCCCGCAAAGTACAATTTTTTTTATATTTTTACAAAAAAAATTTAAAAAATCGGTAATGATTGTTCGTTATCTTTGAATCTACAGGGCCTAGCAAAAAGTGTTGTTATAGAAAATTTTATTACCTTTTAAAAGCTTCAAACCGTTTTGGAATTGCTTAATTCGTTCTTGAGATATATATGATTAAGTGGACCCAATTTTTTTTTTTTTTGCAAAAACGGTAAATTGCAAATATCTCAAAAACGGTACCATAAAATTAAAAATAACCTTGATTTTCGGAATCAGGGGGTGATTTTACATACGAATTTCATAACGGCGTCTCTGGTAAATTTTGGCCGTCGACCAGTGTTATTTGCGTCAGCAAAAGGGGTTTTAAGGAACCAAGTGTCAGCAATGATTAACAATTCAAATCTACTCTGTGGTTGTCGAAACATAAAGAACGGATACCCATTAGCGTCACAGAACACAAAGCGGTGCATAATTCTCAGAAAGAGTATGGCAAAACAGCTGTGGTGAATTTAGTCATATGTATGTATGTATAATTTACTTGTGGAGGTGTGTATATGCATATGTATGTGCATATACTCAAACACTGCATCAGATGTTCGTTATTATTTGCAAATAAACCCGAAATGAATTATCTTTCTTTTCGAATGCAGAAAACAGAATCAATGACAAGTGGTTTTGACGCTTCCATGCGCTACAAACCATTTATTTGGCTCAATGCCAATGAGGTGACTTCGTCACGTAGGCCATAAAAACACAACAATAAATTGTATATACTAAAATATTTATCAGTGCCTCCTCGATGAAATTGAAATCAATGTACCTAAGATTAAAAAAAAAAGAAATATTTGAACATTTTTCTTCGTCGGTTTCTTTATGAAGTGCCATCAAAACAAAAAAAAAAAACTAAATAAGATTAAAATCAGGCACATACATATCTCAAAGGTCATTATCACAATACTTTGCCTATTGCGAAAGTTTCCATGCTAATGAAATTATGTGTAATGGCAACCCTCGTCATCATCGACGCCATCAGCGCGAGTCAAAGAACGCATCAGAAATCATTCCTTTTAAGATCATTTATGCCTTTTTTTGTTTTGCCAGCTTTACTGGCTTTATAAGAATTTTCGTGGTATGTATGTATATATATGTCGCTTTGTTTGTGCTTTTCGCTTTTATCACTCCTAATGCAATAATTCCTCTCATAAATTCGCGCATTTGCAGCATTAAGAAGACTTTGTGGCATTATCATCGACTCGCTGACTAAATAAAACCCAATGAGCCACACAAAGCGACTTTTCACATTTTCATAAATTTTAAGGTAATTTGATTCGATTACTCAGACGTGGCATATATGTATGTAATTAATTTTTAAACGCCTTTTAAATTTATAAGCTATCAAGGACCAGCGTTCCATTGAATTTTCCTACAAGTTGTCTCTTATATGTTTTGGAATTTTATTTGAGATTATGAAAATATGTTTGCTGGGCATCTTTACTGTGGCAACGATTTAGTCGTTTAGCTGCTGACTTTTATGTGGTATGTCGCATAAGTACAAAGCTGTTTTACTGCTTGACTAATAATAACACCGACTTAGTGAATATTTAAGTTAACTGCTGCGTAGCAGTGGCAGCGCATGGAAAATTGCTAAAGCGATTCATTAGGATGGCTTTCACAAATTAAATAAAAAATTGTTCTTGGTAATGAAAACAAGAGGTAAACACTAACTGGAAGGAAAGGTAGCAGGTTTATGCAAGCGCTGTAAAAACGGCATACGACTGAGGCAATATTTCCACCAACTTCTTGGATCAATTATCTAAAGGACATGCTAACAAGGATTTGATAAACTCAAAAATAAAAAATTTTCATTTTTCAGATAAAAAGTACATATTCTAATTATTTCCTGAGGCTTAAAGCCAATAAAATAGATACCTCTGTTTGTTGATCGATAGAGTGATATAGGCGGCATGCAGCTAATATCGAATTTGCTGCCCTTTTTTAATACTTAGTGTCCTAGAACAAGCCATATGAAATGTGAATAATAGCATGGGATAATCATGTGGCCACAAAACTATCCCAAGAAGCACGCCATAAGATACTCAAACAAAAATATTAAAAGACGTCCTTCTTAGAGCATAATTCAAGTCCAAATGTGACTAAAATGACAATTGAGTAAGCCCCTGCGGCCTACTGTGTGAATATTAAACTTACTTAGCTTTGTGTAATTTCTCGATCAGCCGCTGAAGTCATAAAAATGGTGATGGAATTATTAAACAGTAATTCGTGTGGGAGAATGAATCTTAATACATATATATTGACAGTGAAGCTGCCAAAAGGTATCATTTTCTCAGAGCACTTCCTAAAAAAGTATAGTAGACTGCAGGGCGGACATGGCTCAACTACACTCTGATACGGAGGTACGCCTGAACTGAAGTCCGAGGCATGCTTTCTAGCGTAATCGCAATGAAAAGGCAGACGGAATCGCCAATTGAGGTAATCTTCTTCTTCTTCTTTTTACTCTCACTTCAGAGATTATTTTTGCTGTTTGACAATTTTACAGAATTTTACACGAAAAGTATTGGATCAGAGCGCAAACGGATGACAGGTACGGAAGGGCGCTCTGTCGGTGGCTGGTTGAGCTTTTTGATTTCTAGATGCGTATACGCCCTGACAGACCGTAAATGCTATGGATTTTTGCATATTGCGCAATGATATTACAATTGCAAGGAGCCCTATTTTCAATGCTGAATCAGTCATTCTGTTACCAACTGCATGGATAGCCATTAAAGGGGTTAGAACAACAGCTGGATGAATTTTTTTAATGACACAGCTTATAATTGTAATACATATTTTCTACAATAAAACTAACTCTGTTCTTAGTAAGAAGGAGACTGAAGAAGAATATGCGAACTAAATAAATTTAAACTGCTTGATCTAAATTTGGCTAGTTGCAACATATCATTGCAGTTCATATTTCACCTAAATGAAATGGGTTAAGCAAACTTAACCATTATAAATTGTTTATTCGGTGTGCTACAGACATACCTACATACATATGTATGTCTCCATGTATGTATGCACTTACATATATATGTATGATTGCGCAAACGTCCTTTCGAATTTTCCATATTAGATAATCATCCCAGCTAGCAATCGTCCCTGCCTACACACATAATACATAAGTACATATGTATGTGTATGTCTCAACAGAAACACAAACACACACACATGCATACCCTTACGCCTGAGAAATGTACTCATTCCAATGGTCAAATGGATTTTTTAATTATTTTTTACTTTTATTCAAATCTGCCATGGCTGTTGTTTGTTGTAATCATAGACGTATTGACGCTGGCTAGCTTTAATGCTGAGCGTTTTTTTTTTGGCAGTCAACGCTTATGTAATTTAACGCACAACGCAATCACAGCAACAACAACAATAACAGCAATAGCAACAACAGCATCAGCAATTACAACCGCGCGCCAAGTAACTAAATAACATTTGGAACAACGTGGTCGGACGCCGCTTACTCATTCGCTGGTTGGCTGTAACTCGCCGCTCGTGTAAACGTCACTTAAACCGGCTTTTTGCGCAATATTGTTGTTGTTGCCAGTGCTGCTACTGTTGCTAGTGGCGAAATATGTTGCGGCGTTCGCCACCATCATCTGTGTGCGCTTTTATTTTCGCTTTTTGTTTGCTGCCATTATTACGCCACCCTCTGGCGCGCACTCGCCGGTGTTTGCTCATGTAATGCCAAACACTCTTCTAAATGTCTCATTGATAATTTGGCCACAAACATTTTTACGAGTACGAGTACGAGTATGTAGTGAGTGCGCTCTTTGCCTTACTTTCGGCACTTCTCTGTGCGGCGGAGACGAGCGCGCGCGCTCTTTCTTACCTGCTGCTGAGACGAGCTACGAGTTACGAGTTACGAGTTACGAGTTTTTCTTAGCCAAATATTTTGTCTCTTTGTTGATTTATTTTTATTTGGTATTTGCTCGCGATTTCTTTCACTTGTTTTCGTATTTTTATTTTTTCTTTACTTGTGTCGGTATTGGTGTTGTTGTTACCTCGCCTGTTATGGCCTGCGCTTTTGGAAAAGTATGTCAAAGTCAAATGCTTACGATGGCGGCAACTATGGCGAAGATGATGATGGCGATGATGACGTGCCGAAACTGTTGCTGGGGGACTGGTGCGGCGGATGGTAACACCGCTTGGCGCTGGCCTCGACGCGACTCCGTTGCTGCTGCCGCTGTCGTTGCGGTAAGCGACGCTCGCATAAGTGGGTCTGTTACATAAGAAGCGTCTGCGCAACAGTAGCAGCGGCTATTGCGCTCGTAACTCGGCTTGTTGGCCGAGTAGCTTCAGCTTCGTCTTCGGCTTCGTCTTAGCGTCTTTGGTGTTGAGCGCTAACGGCTGCTTGATGGGCCTGATTTTAAGCGTAGCCAACTTAGCCGCAGCTAGCGCTGGCTGAACTTTTGCAATTTAACTAAGGCGTATTTTAAGTTGTTGCTCTTTTGGCTGTTTTTACTGCTGACTCATTTGCTCAAACATTGCTCACCAGTGTCGGCACTCAATTGCATGCCAATCATTCCCGCTTAGTAGACGATTTTTGAGAAGGATAGGTTTTTTGTTTTTTTAAAGCTTGTTTTTTTTTTGTTGGCGCATCGTTTGGCGCTTGACTTGAGTTGCTTAAACAAAGCTAGGAAACAACGCCAAACGTTTTCTAAATATAACCCCGTATTTAGCAGTTTCTCGGCTTGTCGCCTGGTTAAGCGTCTCATAACAATTGTTGTTGCCTTGTTGTAAGTCACTTTATTTGCCATTGCTGGCTCACTGCCTTCGGCGGCGGGCGATCGCTGGTCGGCATTTGTGATTGCATGCTGATCTGGGCTTCGTCGCAATTCTCTGTTACATTTTATGTTGATTTTCGATGTTGTTTGCTAGTTGTACTCTTTTTCTTTAATAGTAAATTAAGTCGTGATTTGTAAATGCCCCTTTTGTTGTGGCTCCATGCCTTTTCGCATTAATAGTTTTTTATTTTTATTTTTTTTTTGTGATTTACCTCTCCCTCTAAGCCGATTTAAATTCGATGTTCGCCAATTTAGGTGCCTTCGCAATCGTTTGCTTTACTTTTTGTTGCTGCTATTATACATAGCTATTGCTGCAATTTTATGCTGTAACAATTTTGATTGTGTACTACACGGCGGTTACTTAATCAAATATGGACAGACCAAAAACCAATCCCAATTTCAATCCCAAAGTAGACAAAATAGATGCGAGACGAGGAGACTTGTGAGCGATGCGATTGTGCAAATCGTTATGTTTGTGGCCATAATTGTTTGGTTGTTTGTTTGTGTAGTGGTTGCGTTTTTTTTTTTTTTGGTTGTTATGGATGCCTTCGGTTATTGCAGCAACAGTTATGTTAAGGCAGGGCTAGATAGTTTGCTTGTGGGTTTGTGGGCGCTTATTAGAGTGTGTCGTTGCTTGTTGTGTAGAGCACCAATTTGTGGCAGAATTGTTGGAGCGGCAGAGGAGTTGGGCTGTCGCTTGTAGTCGACTGACGCTGGATGAAGGGACCGACCGTTTGAAGACGGCGGAGTTGGTGAGATTTGCATATATTACATGCATACATATGTATATATATGTATATGTATGTACATGATTTAGTAATGTTAAATTGTGTAAACACTCGTGTAGCCCGAAGATTACGCTCTTGTTAGGGGATTAAGGATGTTAGTATGTATTTGCAAATAAATTCAGGTTTGTTTTTCTGTGTTGGAAAAGAAAATTTTAGTATAAGTAGTTACGTGGGCGCTTGTGTAATAAATAAGTGAGCGCAATGTGTTTACACGTATAGCTTATAGCAGCGATTTCCAAGCATTGAATTTTTTTTTTCTTTACATATTTCAAAAAAGTTATCATTGAAAATGTATGTATGTACAGTGATACTTACAGACTACGAAGCGAATTATAGATAAATTAGAATACAGGCTAAGTTATGCGTTCATTTACTAATGACTTAAATGAAGTCTTATCAATAGAAAAATCTTTATCTAAGGAGTTTGCAAAAATTCTTTCAGGGATCTAATGATTATTCTTCATACATTCAAGGCCATGCAGAATTCAGAGAAGACAGCTAAATTTGAAACAGTTGAGCAGCCAGGAATGAAATCGTGCTGGTTACTGGAGACTCGGTGCTTGAATGAGACATGCATTTTCTGTTTTACCAAATAGGCTGCCAGTTGCCAACATTAGCCTTATTGCCGCTCTTGTGAATTGGAGTAGTAAAAGTAACCTTCCATGCATCAATAAACTCCTCACACTCAAGAAATTTATTGAAAATCAGACTGCCTACAATGTGCAATGTGTTTAAATTGGTCAGCGGAATTTTAATCAATTATTTGTATTAAGTACTCGATGCATATTGTGGACGAACCCCCCAACTAGCAGTGCCACGCTGGGATATAGCCTTTTTGACTTTGACAATCTGAGTATATTTCGATTTCAACAGATTTTTTAAAATAATTATTTTAATTTGTAGGTTTAGCGCTTTGAGCTTTTACCTTTCAAGTGCCGAATTCAATAAGAAAAAATCGTCCCTGTAATTGTTTTTTACGATTTTATTCTAAGAACATGTAGCCTTCGTCTATTCCTAAGTATCCAAGATCTCTGCAGCAATATGGTGGTTGTACCCTAGAACAGCATACTACTGTTGAGACCTTCTATGCGACTCTGCAGCTTCTGTTTTTCTTGGAGATGGTGCTGAAAGCTTTCGTTCGTCGTGAGGGAAACCCAGAGTAAATATACATATGTACACATACACCTAATTAAAAAGTCTGAAACGAAATCCTCAACGCTATAAAGGAATCTAACCAAACCATATGAAGAAATATAAATTATATTCCTCCTCATCATTTTCCTTCTGTTAATAATTTAATAAGCTATACACTAATATGTATCCTGCATTTTTTTTAATAACCAAAAAAAAAAAACTAAAAATAAATCAGCTGAAGCAACCAACACCCACCAGCGTCACGTAATAAGCGGATATTAGTGCTAAAGAAGGCATTTAAGTCGAATGCATTATTTAATAAATTTTTTTCCTTACATTCCGCCATTTCGTAAACAAAAATTCTACGTCCGGTGAAGGCGTTTGTAGATGAAAAAGTCAACTTAAAGCAAATAAATAAATAGCAAAAATAAGTAAATGAACTTTTTGTACAGCAATTACAATGAATGTGCCTATTCTAAGGCGGACGTAAGCGATCTCACAAATGCCAACTAATGAATGATCACGAAAAAGTGACGAATGCAGCTGCTAATAAAAATAGAAGTGACGTGACACACAACACATATGTATGTAGTAGTAGCTGTAAACAAAAATTTCATTTCAATAAAAATGGGCAACAGTATGTGCATGTGTGTATGCATGCATGCATAAATACATATCTACATACATATGTGTGCATTGTTGTGTCATTAGATGTTATTAGTTCCGAGCGAGACACTCTTATCGCACAGGTTCTAGCGTTACACCGTTATGCAATAACAGGCATGCACTTAAAAATTTAATATACAAATGTATGTATGGATGAAAGTATGTATTAAAATATGAAGTAAAGTAAGTAAATAGGAAATAAAAGCGCTGGAATACTTTCATTATTTAATGCTTAGTTATCTAATAGCGATTATTATACTCGTTTTTAAGAATAGCTCAGCAAAGGCAACAGTTATGTACACAAAAACAAACACGGCCAGAACTAAAGCAAAAAATAAAATAAAAATAAATAGCTACACAATTCAACTGAAACGGTGAATGCACACATAGATACATATCGTCGCCTGGGTAAAATATTGTCGTATGTTAATTTCGGTAGGTTGTGGGTTGTGGTTTTCTCCAAAGTCTCTGAAAACGCTACTAGTTCAAAAAACTCTTAAATTATTTAATTTTGTAATGTTTATTGTTAATTAGTTTTGAGTTTATGAAGGATTTTCTTTAGTAAAATTTCGTCGTAAGCGCCAATTGTCCACTTTGTATGAAATAGAGTAAAATGTGATAAAAATTTCTACTAAATTAACGACAGTTTTTACTCAATATCTCGGAAACTAAAGGAGATGTACAAAAACTGATAAAACCAATCGAAAGACCTTATTTCAAAATATATAACTGCATCTAGAACTAAAAATCGTCAAAATGGCGCTTACGACAATCTTTTACCCAGGCGACGATATGTACATACATATATTTACGCGAATGCACATATCTACAAATGTTAGACCCCATAAGCGCAATTAAGTATTTTCTTGACGCTCGTACTAAAGCAATTTAGAAGAAATTTTAGTTGACGTAACTGCAGTCACAGTTTGCAGAAAAAGTCGGTAGATGCTCGAGCAAGTAAATATAATTAAATGTGAAGTATCTATGTACAAACATACATATGTATGTAGGAACTACGTAAGCTTAAGTGCATTCTAGCGCAATTGCTGCGCAACTACACGCAAAACGTACATACATACATACATACCTACATCCTAGCTATATTATGACATGATAATTATCTCTCTATTACAAGTAATTGTTTTGCCCGCTCGGCCCGCCAATGCAATCAAAGTTACACAATTATTACGTGATACGTAGTAGATAGGAATACTACATTTATGCACCTGCATTAGGGCGGGTTAATTTTTTTTTGACTATGCGCGTAATTCTAAGAAAATTTACCGAAGAAACCATGGCACTAAAATCAATTTAGATTTTGCCAAATTGAAAAAAGGTAAGCGCATAAATGGATTTCGCATACCAGAAATCCCGTATAGCATGTTTTTATACAAAATTCAAGCACTTATTTATGACACTACATTTTGATGTAGCTAATACAGCCGCCCATCCTTCTTTGCACGAAAAACTTGTGCGCTTAACCGAAAAAAGGAAGGTATGCGAATTCCTATGAAACCAAATAATGGACGAGTACTTACTACGTAAAAAATTATTGGAAGCGAATTTTTTTCCAAATGGTATCTAATTTATCTATATAACTACTTAAAATGTTAGCCGTTTTCGTTGTTCTGCGAGACGAGCAAAATAAATAATAGCTTGTAAAACTAGGGTTAGTGTAGAGCCTGTGAAGGTAAACGTAATACTTTCTTTGATAACTGAAAATAGTGGCAAATTTTTAAGACAGATATCGGAGCAGTTTCCTTATAAATGTTAAAAATAATGCCGCTGATGCACATTTTGGGGTAGGTATCTTAAATGTGCACTTAAGCACAAAGGCAGCAAAGCAAAATATACTGTAATCCATTTTCGCAATTCGGCAAACTCCAAATTGATTTTAGACCCGCCCTAACCTACGTACACACATTTGTGTGTATTGCGACTCGACAGAATACAGGCGAATGTAAAATGATTTGTTTGCTTAGCAGCAGCAAGTCGAGTAAGCGAGCAGAGCGTACGGTTGCCACCTACGGACGGCAGCAGCCAGCATCATTCATTTCATCGCACAGGAGCAGAGCAGCAGCAGTAGCAGCAGTGCGATAATTTTGTCGCAAGCACCCATTCATACGTAGCATCTGCAGTTGTGCAATACACAGCCCACGTAACTATGTACATATGTATGTACCTGCATACACATGTATGTACCTGCATACACATGTATGTACCTGCATACACATGTATGTTTGTACACCTACGTGCGTTTATTGCTTCATACAAATATTTTATAAAAAATCCTATTTAATTTCTGGTTATAAATTCATTCTCTTATACATGTGTGTGAAGGAAAATTTGTATATAATTTGAGATACATACATTTGTACCTATAAAATGGCTCCAGAAACAATTCTTGTCTTCCGAGACCTATAACGCAAATACAAATGGTAGTTTGCGGGTAAAAATGTTCTAGTGAATTGTTAGGCCCTGAATGATGCCGCCACAGGCAAGGAACCAATCAATAAGTAGTAGTTTCTGTATCAAATTAAAAATACCTCACCAAAGATTAGATGAATGACAAAGAACTATTTTTGATACGAATGCACTTAGACTTACTTAGTAGTTCAGGAATTCCTCGAAAATTTTCGGGATTGCTATGGAAAATTTCTTATTCTATATTTGGAATCTTAAGAAAAAATATATTCTTTACTTTTCCAAGGTTTTTTCTGAGTACCAAATGTTTTATTCTTCTGAATCTTTAAAATAATTCTGGATTTTTTGGATTTTTTCGGGAATGTTCCGGAACTTTCGTAGATCTTTCGATATATTTTTTTCGGAATTTTTACGCAGCTTCAAGAATTGCTTGGAATTCTTAAGAATACTTCCTATTTAATTTATCGGGGTCTTTGAAAATTTACTACGGGATTCTTAGGAGCTTTTCAGAATTTTTTCGTGTTTGTTTTCTAAAGTTTTCGGAATTGTTCGCGTTTTACCTTTCGAAATTTTTACATTACCTTTTCCATTCCTTTAAGGATTTTTCCGCAAATTTTATCTACAAAAGTAGATTTAAACTTGAGCTTTGCTTTTTTTTGCTTTTTTTGTTACAAAGCTAGAAACTTTGAGTTTTGTGGATCTCGTTGAAGGGTGACCTATATTTTTGTTCAAAATTAATTAATTTTATATAAAAGAAAATGGAAAAAATATTTACTTCACGGTTTTAACTGACACTTCCTGTATGCACAGACTACTCAGAATTTTTATAAGAGTTGTATCAAGTTTTCAAAAAATTACGTTATTGTTTTTAATATGACATAACTGCATTAAAAAAAAAATAATAATAAAATATTAATTCCGCATAACTGCATACGAGTACGTTTTTTTGTTGCTGAGAATACCAATGCGATGTCATCGTTTCATATTTACAAAGTTATGCAAGCAAATATTAAAAAAATACATATATATTTTATAAGTTCTACGCCAATTATGTCCTCAAATTACATACGCAGTAATTATGACATCCAATTGCAGCTGCATAATCATATTCTTGATCGCAATTGACGTAATTGAAATGCCAAAATCATTGCTTAAGCATGCACTTACCTGCTGAAATGCCAACATACTCATACTTACATACATACCTACTATGTATGTATGATATGACATATGCTGTTACTTTTACAGGTAGCTGCTGCAATCGTTCCTATGCACACGAGTACAACTTGATTACGACGATTGCCGCTTAGCATTGCATAAATTGCCAACGAAAATGCTTATTGTTCACTTCTATATGCCCGAAGCCACAAATGAACATACATATGTATGTATTACACTCGCATTAATATACATATATTCGGGCCTCTGTTATGTTACGAGTACTATGTCTGTTTAAGCGCACCCAGCAGGCATTACTCAATTTTCAGTTTTCATTTTGATCTGACTGGGCTTTTTACGGCTGAACCGCAAAAACAAAACATCAAAATCAGCAGCAGCAGCAGCAGCAGCAGTCAAACACTGCACGAAATTGCAAGCAAACAAACAAACAATCAGACTAGGTAGTTGGCTGACTAACTAGCTGCCTCGATGGCTAACTGACTGACGAAATGCTTCACTGCAGCCTGAATTGGCTGAGTAAGTTGCTCGAAGGCACTCTTTATGCTCATATTGCGACATTTTTACTGCCGCTGCCAGAAAATGAGGACAACATTACACACACACACACACACATGCGAACGCTTGCACACAAAGCTCGCCAAAACCACAGCAGAGGCAATGCAATGCAGCAACAGCAACAGCAACAGCGGCAGCGTCAGCGCCAGCAGCTACAGAAGCGTCGAGCGGCATGGCTAGCAACAAGCAGCAGCTGTTCACTTACTTACATACATATGTACATATGTATGTATGTATGTACGTATTTGCAACAGTTGCACATCGAGTGCGGCGCGCAAGTAATATTCGTAGTATCTATCGTGTTGCCATCACTGCTCGTACAATAAAAATGCTACGCTGCCACTGCTGTGGCTGTGGCTGTAGCTGCGCCTGCTGCTGTTGTTGTAATGCCGGTTGCGTTGCGTTGCGTTGCGGTTATTGTTGCGACCGCGCCGCTGCTGTTGCAATCGCATATGCAACGCCAAGCCAAGCCATGCCAGTTGTTGCTCATAGTGCAGCTGTTGCATTTAAGTTGCAGTTATAAGCATATTTTGTTTTTTCGCCTACGGAGGCAGTCCCGCGCCGCTGTTGTCTTGGGTTATGAAATGTGCACCGCGCTATGGAATGAGGCAAGCGAATTGCAATTCACTTAAAGTAAAATATCAAAAGTCCGCACAAAATGGCAAAACGAGAACATTACGAAAACTTACCAGCTCGAAGTTTATTAAGTATGCATGTATGTATGTATGTGGGTATGTGCAAATATTTACAGTTACATTTGCCGTGTGCTTGAGTTGAGTAAGTAATAGCTAAATGAGTACCGTGCAATTAAATACGGTTGAAATGGAGCGCACGAAGTTAGCGGAGTCGAGTGGTGGAGCAGCGGGCACTGTGTGTCTAATTTCTTTAATTAAAGCGAAGTATAATGTAAATATTTTAATATATAAATATTAATTAAGGCCTTTATAAATAAAGTAATAAAACCGTAAGGCCGTTTATAAAAAATTGAAAATATTCCTTTTTGTCGAAGTCTTATGCCGGATTTCTACTAGGCATTGAAATTGCAACTTTGTTATTAAAATTTCGTTTTCATAGAACGACCAGTGGGAATTCGTCATTAGTTTGCAAAAATCGTAGTTCTTTCCCATTATTATTTTTTATTAGTTGCCAGCTGCTTGGGCGTTATCTCTCTCTCTCTCTCTCTCTGAAACGGAGATATGGATTATGCTTAGAAATGACATCGGTGCAAATCTGGTGAGTTATATTGATAAATATGTATATCGATAGCGGTATCTACATATAAATTCAGCAATAATTATATGGATAGTTAAATTAAAAGCAATATCACAAAACATTAACTCTAAAGAGATTTTAAAAAACTTATCATTAACAATGTAGATGAATATACATACATACATACATAGGTATACTTACATTTATGAAAATTTTCGATATTTTGATTTTTTTCTTAAGATCACTGCTAAGGAGATTTCTATTGTTCGATCATATTTTTTCTTTGATTCGTGAGTTTTTTTCTTCAATAAAAAATAATCGTTATAAAGGAGTTGCATTTTTTTTGAATAAAAAATCGTTATAATCGATTTATATTTTTTCGATAAAAAAAATCGCAATAAACTTTTTGGACAAAAATAATCCTCGTTATCGTTTTGTGTTCTTTCTATCATTTTTAATCGCTGTAACTGAAATAAAATTTCGATAAAATTGCACTTTTTTCCACAATGATAACAAAATTTGATTTTTACTATAGCGATCATGATCGGTACGATCCCTGGAGTAAAAACTATTTGAATAACAATATTCAATGGCGCTGTTATGGAGTTTGCTCCCGATAGCATATGTTAACTTCTGGGCGATTATTTTACTTAGTACGTCGATAAAAATATCGATGTAGAGATATTCGAAATTAGCACTTACAAATACCTATTGAATGGCATATCAATCTTTTAAATTTGTTTGCGCATAAAGAAACCTTGCAGAAGATTTGTTTTTGGTTATCTTTCGATCGTAGCTAGTGCGGAAACTTTAACGACCAGGAAAATATAATCAAAGTAAGCTTACCATCTATAAGTAATAGGGATTACAAGTATTGCGATCCAGCCTGGTGGACTACTATTTTTTTTTGTAAATAATTGGTCAATTTCAGCCCACCGTGCAAGTCGATGACATGGATTTTGAGCAACAAAGGCAGACTGTTAGGCGAGAAGGCGAAATCTTATATGTCTAAATTAGGTGCGGCATTTTGAGTGGTGTTTCATTATTGTTGTTGCCGCTGTTGAATTAAGTGTATAGATATGCAACAATTGTATATTGCCAAACAACCACAACAGCTTGCAACTAGAAACTGTTGCGCCTTCGAAAGTATGTAGTTGTGTCGCAAGGCGAATAATTCGCAAAGGAGAACTTTTTAGTAAAGGCGTAATTTTTCGTAAAGAAGTTATTTTTGCTTGGGTAAATACAGCTTAGAATTTGTGGGCTAGCCCCCATCAATATTTTATTGCCAACATGCACTTTATGAACTGCTTTCTCACGCTGTCATGTCTGCTGTGAAAGCTTTTTCCCGAGCGCTGTCTGCGCTTAAGAACTCGAAGCAATCATAAAGAGTTCTTTACTCTGTTGATTGCAACAACATTGAAATATATACATTCGTAAGCATGTATGTACATACATACGTATCTAGCAGTGAACTCACTCATACATAAGTGGCAGTGCAATGAACTCACCAGCCACGCGCGTGAAAGTGCCGTGTTGATATGCCGTCACCGTCACCACAGCCGCCGCCGTCCGTCGCTGTCGCTGTCGCCACTAACGCCCACTCGAATGAGCTAAAAATAAGCGAGTAATCAAAGGAATATGTACATATGTATTCTATTATGTAGGTGTGTATGTATGTCAGTGACTGCGTGTATAGCCAGCCATTGCCATTGTAGGCGAATCCTTTTCAATGCAGCCGACAATTTTCCCCGCTGTAGCCTACTTGGCGAACAATTTTAATATATAACAACCCACTTTTGTGGCGCTCCCGCTGAAAAAATTCAATTTAAAAAAAACAACAACGGAAAAAAAACGCCAACACACGCGTCCTGAATTGGGGCGAAATGAAATTACCATAAATGCCACAATGGCGTGTGCATGCGCTGCCTGTTGCTGTTAAACTGTTGTTGCGGTGGGAGCCTGTGGCAATTATGTACTTTATGTATGTACATATGTAGTATGTGCATATGTACGCGTGTATGTGTTTGCGTCTTTAAAAGTATTTCTCTGTGGAATTTTAATGAAATAAAAGGATATACTTTGCAAATTTCTATGTATGTATGTATGTATGTACATACTCGTATGTATTAAACGTAATTTGTAAAATGGCACACCCTTGAGCATACACACACAAACACGCGCAGTCCTTTTTGCTTTTACGGTAACAAAGGTGTTGGCTTTTGAATGCTCACTATTTAACAGCGGCTTTGTGTCAGGTGTGTGTTTTGTTTGGCGCGGTTAAGCAATGTCGAAGCTTAGATTTTCTATAGAATTTTTAACCCTACGCCGCTACAAAATAACTCGAATTTCAATAAAGCATAAAAAAGGTTTCATGAATGCATGGAACGACGGGAGCTCTGTGAACGAGCTACCAATCCGCTTAAACCCAAAGTCCACAAGTAAGTTATGCAATGTCTGGCAATTTGAAATTGTTTTCTGAGTAAATTACTTTATGTTTTCTTTAAATACATTAGTACAGAATATAACAGCACGAAGCAAGCACTGGCATAATTAATTCGTTGACCTATGTACACATGCTTGACTTTTGTGTTTGTAAAATTCTAGTCATTTGGAAGATGGATATGGAAGCAATTAAATATGCAAATATTACTTCAGCGTGAAAGTTATTGACAAAAAACACAAACAAAGTGACGGTGTGTGAAATGCACAAATTTACTTATGAGCAGACGTTTTCATTAAATTTAGTTTGCTTCTTTTTTAGTTTTGCCATATAATAATAAATTGTGTTTATTCATTATATGGCAGCAAATGCGACAAAAAAATACCACAGATCAACTGTGTTTTTGGCGCTTGAATTTTGCACTTTATCTTACTTAAAATAAGTGAATTATAAAACTGAATGCCCAATATTTTTCTCAAACTTCTGTATAAAAAGTTTGAAATTTTTGTGAAAATGTGTGCAATTTTTATAATTTTTGTACAAAGTTTCAAACGCGTATTTACATATATGCAGTTTATTTAATAACGAGCTAGACTTTCATGAGAAAATACCAACCATTAAATAAACAAAAGAAATGTTACCCAAACTGATCAAAGAAAGGCGTTTCATTTAATTCTGCCCCCAGTGCATTTGGGGCATTCCATGTCGACTGGATATGGCTACAATCAAAAATTAAACAAGAAAAAGCATAATGTGTCTGGCGCACACTACGGAAGTGAAACTACTTTCATTTAATTTGTTGTTAGTTTGATACTGCGGAAATTTGTAAATATTAATCTTGACCTTGGTCTTATGACCTTTTCTTTTCTTGAAAAAAATGTCACCTTCTTATGTGGCAACATTATCAGATTGCAACATTTTAAAGAAAGAGCACGCAAATTGCATGTGAAGATGCTGAGAGAAGAACACGAAAACTTGAAGGCCCTGGCGCAGGGCAAAATAAATGCAACATTATTTCGAGAAAAGAAAACGCTATTAGTCTTAGCCTTTGTCTTGTTTCGTGTCCTTGACTTAGTTTCTTTCTTTGTCTTTCGGTCGGTTGTGTTGGTCATTGTACTTATCTTTCCGTATGCCTCTCTCTCTATCTCTATCTCTATCTCTATCTCTATCTCTATCTCTATCTCT
>NW_023458566.1:22393188-22408710 GCF_013731165.1 Rhagoletis pomonella | reverse complement strand
TCTCTATCTCTATCTCTATCTCTATCTCTATCTCTATCTCTATCTCTCAGCCATCAGCCACTACCCCTTCCTGCTCACCTATTTCTTGCCGCTCTTTCAAACAATTTCCTAGTAATGAGATTACTCAATCTGAAATGGAAAATCTGTGCTATACGTGCGACGTTTTTTTACGTCAACGATGTCTTTACTATTTCCATGAATTTCACCTCTTCATACGAGTATTATCCTAAAATTTTTATGCAACTACAAAACGATGCCAGCCACTTTTTCATGCTGTCAGCTTGGGTGTACAACAATGCGCCTGCAACGTAGTAAGGAATGGCATGTAAATATGTAATGTTATGAGGTGACATAAAGCCATTTGAAAGCCCACACGCACACATGCATACTGATGAGCATATAGAATAGCCTTACGTAAGTACGCATAGCACCGCTTTGCTCCTTGGAGAGGGAGGTATAAACGTGTAAATTCATAGCCACCAATTTATACATCTTTGTATAAGTACATACATATTCGTAGCATATACACATACATATATTAGACCGTGTATGTTTGCATACTAAAGTAAAGTTTTTATAATCACCACCTCTACTTTGAAAACTATGCAGCTTCGAGTGGAATTAGGCTTCGTAAAAATTTCCGCCCTATTCATTCACTAAACACCGGCAACCTTCCAAGTCTTCTTATTAATGACGACCCGTAAAAGGTGATCTTGAGAGCTATTTACTTAGGTACCTCTTCCAGGCCTTGGAGAAACATACAACTTATGCCGAATTTCCACTGGGCATTATACTGACAAAAAAATGTATGCCGTTTAAAAAATGTCGTGTGGAAACCGACATAATGATTATTTTTATGAACGTATGGCGCTGGTATTTTCTAATGTCCAACATTGTCATTGTCAAAATTTTGCCATTTAAATTTTAAATTTAATTACAACAAACGATTTACAATCAAAATTTTCTTCGCCGACATATCACACTTTGAGTGACGCCTAAATTATTTCGGAATAAGCTTTCACAAACGTTTTTTGCGACCCAGTCTAGTGTAGATGTATGTTTATATGTACATCTATGCATGTATATGTGTCCCCATTGCTCGAGGGTTTGCTGAAAATTGCGCATTCCCTTTTAAGCTAAATAGCTGCAGAATGCTATTTCTTTTGACATTTTCGCCAGGCAACATATCGCCACACAGAGCTTTAGGCGTTTTACATATATACAGCCTTGGCCAAAAGTATTAGGATGATTTTAAAATTTTTTTGTTTGTTTATTTAGTGTTTAATATTTTTTATACCAGCCTATGTAGCTCATTGTCTAACAAATAATGTATAAATCCAAATTCCATACTTGTGCATAAAAATATAAAATATTCTACATGTTTGACACCAAAATTTAAAACTTTTTATTCAGGATCTTTAAAAAAGAATTTTGTTTGCAGTTTCTTAGCCTATTAAATTTTAATATAATAAAGTGCAAGAATCTGGAACTATATGTTCTTTGTTAGACAATGAGCTAGGCTTGTATAAAAGATATTAAACATTAAATAAACAAACCAAAAATTTAAAAAATCATCATATATTGGTGCGCCTGATACTTTTGGACAAGGCTGTAACTACGATTTTTTTCATATGAACACACATACCAAAGGATATATGATTATTGTATTAATTCTTCAACAAAATTGTGAACTTGTTTATCTGAATCTTTTGAAAATTTTAGTATAACAAAGTGCAAAGTGTTTCGAGCAGCTAAGAGTAAGGGTTGATTTTTAAATACTTTTCTTTTGCCGCCGGTCTTGTGTTGTTTTTTTTTTTGTTTTTCATATAGCAAGTGCAATTTATAATAACTAACGTTAAAACTTATATGATTTTAGAAAAAATATAATATTTTTACTTGAAAAACATTGTGAATGTTTAAAAAAAAGGCCAATACGTGAACACTTGTTTGAGTCACTGCATGTGTCTGGTCTGTTGTGTTCTTTTTGGCCACTACTTCCAAGTACACTTCAATTAACTTTTCACGCGTTTGTTCTCTCTTTGCTTCAGTTATTTGTTTTAGTTTATGACTCTTTTGTTTTCTTACATTCTTTACTCTTTACGCAAATCGCCATTTTGCTGGTTATTTATTAAGGGCTTGCTGAGAGTTGGTAATACATTTTGTTCTATTGTTTGTAATAAAGTAGACCCGCATAAAATGCACTGGTCGCTGTCCTATTTTGCCTGTTAACTGTACGAATGGGTTACTTTACGTATTTACGAACGAAGGGTTATGCATTCTGAATATTCGCACTTTTATGTAGTTGTGGGTTAAAATGTACAGATTTTTCAAATAGGAAGCACTTCCTATGCTAACAAATATTTACTTTTAGCCAATAATATATTCACGCTGGAGTGTAAGTAAGGTGGACGATGGAGTGTTTGCTAGAAGCGATGTTATGCTACAAAATACATACGAAACAACAACAAAAAAAAAATAACGAAAATCTTAACACAAAATTGAAGACCTTTAACTGACCTTTCCGCTGGGCATAAAGTAATTTCCTTCACGTTCACATTACCAATTACCCATAAATAAATATTTAAATACACACCCATACACCACCCTTCTGCGCACCCATTTTTTCTATTTTAAGCACAATCCATAAAATTCTGTGAACTCATTTGTGCGAGTTGTTCAGCTTTACATTACTTTCGCACAAAAGAAAAACCAAACTTCTCAGTGAAGTACAGTGAAAGGGAATGCCGACAATAAATCCACCACTGGCGCAAAAAGCGCAATGAATTATTTTCCATTTTTATCCGACCAGCGGACAAAGTGCGTCAACGGCACTCAATGCCGATGACAAGCAGCAATGGGGCGGCAATGGGGCAGCATTGAGCGTTCGAGGAGACGAAACTGTGAGATGAGTGAGATGAGTAGCGGGCAACAACAGCCTCCAGTTTTTATTGCCACCCCTTTTGTGTGGCAGGCGTATTTGCTACTAAATAAATACACCCGCTTTTTTTTCGTGAATTAAAGTGAAATTTAAATCTATTTCAAGCACAAGCGAATTCCTACGAATAAGCCGAAGGGCGCGAGCAGTGAAAATCGCCTGAATTTCTTTGTGTTGCCCAGTGCGCTGGTGGAGGTCAGCTGCTGAGTTGGAATCGGCACTGTTTTCAAGGAATTCACTGTGATTCGCGTGACATGCGGAGAAATTGAATTTAGTTATGAAAAAGGTTCCTCATTTCACGTCACTAATTTTTCTAGTACTCCAATAAAGAGCGGCGAGTGAATGAAAATAGCGCTTGTTTAATATTAGAGCGATCCGTATAATTAGTGGATACTAAAATAGAATGGCAGTTTTAAAAATGCTACATTTATGGCCCATAATTTAAGGTCTTTTAATTTTTCTTTTAGGTAACAAAGGTGTTCCATTTATCAAACAATTGCAAATTTTCCTCGACCGCAAACCTATTTTGTAGTTACTTAGGTATTAACTCGAATGCTAAAGAAAGATTTCAAAAATTCACTAAAAAATTTGCGCAAATTTTTTCTCTGATTTCAGCAATTTTTTTGTTGTTTTCATTTAACATTCACTTAACAAAAATGTCGAAGTCCAACATTTCTGAAATTCCAAGCGTTTGTACTTTTCGCTTGACGTGACGGTGACTGCAGCAACCAATCACGCAAGCAAATAGCATTCAATAATACAGGGTGAGCAATAAGCGACGTATGAAATGTTAAAAATGTAAGTAAGAAAATACTTTGATAAATTTCGAATTTTCATAGCAACCGCCAGATTTTCAAAACCATTTTTAATTAAAGTTTTTTATAGGAATCAGAACAATCGCAAATAAAAGTGAAGCAGCGACTACTCCCTAGTACAGATACTTCTTATGACAAAACTGAGCACTAAGTGGAACTTTCTTCGTGAAAAAAAAAAAATCTATATATATATACATGTATACGAGTACTGAATACTATACAGACTTTTTATAAATTGTTATGAATATCTTTGGCCTTTTCTATTTTTTTTTTGTCTCAATCTTCACAATGCACCCTATACGATTGCATGCAAGGACCCAGAAATTCGTTGTGGCAGGCGTACATACATACATACATGTGCACATGGATACTTTAAATATTTTCAAATAAAAATTCTTTGCTTGCAACAAATTTCGCACATAAATGTCAACAGCCAATGCATACAAAGTATCCTTTGAGGAAAAGTAAGCAGTACCAAGGAAGTGGAGATGAGTTTTCAAGTACATAGCAGTAAACTAATATTGCTACTAAATATTTATTGACAAGTAATAGCATGTACGTGCAATCTTACACACGTTCAAGTTGGCATATATTTGAACAAGCCATTTGCATTGTATTTTAGTGAAATGCCAAAGATTTTTATTTTTACAGCTGGTGAACTGAATTTAATTGAATTTGAAAGCATAGCCTTTTAAAAAATATTTGGTCCTATTTTATAACAGAAATTTTAATTGAAAGGAATGAGTGCATGTAAGACTGTTGTTGCGTTGAAGTATCTCTACTGTAGTGGACTGAAATTTTGTTCTCAAATTAACATTTTAGCACCTGTTCAGCCTTTAGCAGCTGTAAGTTTTCACTGTGCGCGCTTAAGGCATCAAAATAAGATCACTAACATGAATAAGAAACAGTGTTGATATACCCGCCGATATCGATAGCAAACAGAATGAAGAAATCGATAACGATAACAATATATATACCATAATTTACCACATTTCGAGGTATTGATATCGACTACTAAAACGAAATCGGTAACAATGATTGTACATAGATATACAGTGCCTCAAACAAATGACCACGTGTTGATTTTTTTTTATTTCTATTTTTTTTTTTGTTATTATTCTATAAAAATACCATCCAAGCTTTAACCAAGAATTTAGAAATCATAGTTTCAAACTTTATAGAAAATTTACTAAAGTTCAAAAAATTTTCAACAAAATTTCAACCTTTTAACATTTTTGTGTATGCAGTTTTATAGCCCATCCAATGAAGTGCAAGTTTCAACCGGCAAAAAGATCGTGGTGGTTTTTGAGAATTTTTTTGGAGACTGCTTTTGCGGTTTTTTGAAGTGTTGTTGCTAACGGTCTCCCGCATTTTATTCCATAAGAATTCATGCTCAAAAATCAACGGGATTTTTAAGCCGGTTGAAACTTGCACTTCATTAAACAAAAACGGTATAGATTATAAAGCCGTATACTTAAAAATTTTCTAAAAATTCAGATTAAAAAGTGGAAATTTTGATGAAAATTTGTTGAGTTTTCCTAAATTTTGTACAAAGCTTAAAACTTTCATTTATATGGTTTTGTTTAAAGCTTGGATAGTATTTTTTATAGAAAAATAACAAAAAAAAAGTTTAGCTCGAAAAAGCAATATTAAAAAGTTCAACACGCGGTCATTTGTTTGAGACTCTGTAAACTTAAAAATATCATTATTATAATCCATATAATTTTTAGGTATCGTCATCGATAGCTATAACAAGAACAGTAACTATACCGATGACAATATTTTGAGACATTAGAGTCTATAACATTTCGAGATATTGGAGATATACTGGGGCTTTCGTTTATTGAGGGAAGTATGAATGCGCAAACATCGGGGTTTCATATGTATGTATGTATGTATGTACCACATGTGACGAATCGAAGCTACATATGTATCACCTACCTGATAAAGAATAATTCCATTTCAAAGCAACTAACCTAAGACCTTATGACGTTTTCACTTTAGCTTTCACTTTAGTATGTTCTCCTAGTTATTATTTTTGTTTTCATTTACTTTTGTTTACCCCAGCGCCAGCGCCTGCGGTAACCACCAGTGATTTTATTGCAACTAAAAGTATGATAACAATACACAAGAACAATCGTAATAAAAAGCAGCTGAATTTACGTGCTGATAGCAAAAATCATGCATTGGTTATAAATATTTACGTGTTTTTCAAACTATGCTAATCGTAATTTCCATAAGCTCCATACCAGCTAGGCAAAAGCTTTAAACAACGCAGTGCGTATGATGTCATTGTTGTTGGGTTCAATGCCATCGCAGCGCTAAAACGCAGAATTTATTCGCAAATGTTGAAATACAAAAGAATGATATATTCCGTACATACATACATATATATTTGAACATGAGCTGGCAGTCGGTAGGCGTGCCGACGCAAAACGTTCCACTCCGCTACACTCAGGTACTAACGCTGCTGAATTGGCGTATATTCGCACATCTGCTCAATTGTTTGTACATATATATACGCATGTATGTACATACATACTTACGTGGGTATGTATGTTCAAACATACTGATAAACATGGCATTATATCACGGAAATAAACATAGTAGAATATTAAGCTACCCTGTAGGAAGTTGAATGCTTCGATCTAAAATAAAATTTGGGCACAACTTGGCTGAAAATGTCCAATTTAAAAAATTTTTGGATAAACGATAGCATTTATTATGGTATACATAATTTGTAATCGCTAACGTTGTCATTATCGATATTGCTTTAGTTATCGTCATCATAATTCTTCTTGCTACTTTATCGTTTGTTTCTTATTTTTTTTTTGTTATTATCTGCTATCGATAATTATCGATTATAATCGAAATCGTGAGTTTTAAAACCACCTATTCGCATTTGCATAAATTTTTTTATCGTAATTACTATCGATATTGTTATCGCTATCGTTATCGGCATCGTATAAATACATATTTTTAATGCTACATACTTTTATTTTTATCGCTTTTGCTATCGATATCGCCAGCTCTAGCATTATCGGTTATCTTTAGGCACTTCTTAGCAAGTTGTCCACTTAGTGCAGTGTCTAAATAGAAATTTACACATTTATGTTTGTATGTACATAATTGCTGAACTATTTGTGTGTGTGTAACAACTGGCACCACCAGGCGTATGAGTGACAGTCACGCTGATGCGATTATTGTACAAGATTAAGTTATTAAGCTTCCCAGTTGCGGCGCGCTCACGAAATGACAAATGAGTTTAAATTTACTAAAAGCTACGAGTCATCACATTGTTAACTGACGCAGTTGACTGTACAAACATATCTGTATGTATGTATGTATGTATGTACATTTATACCTACATACATGTTTGAATATTCGTCGAGGTGACAGGTAATTTGAATTATTAAGTGATCTAAAAGCTTCTCTGTGTGGTGTGAAATAAAAACAACAACTTGAACAGTGCATTTCGCCAACAATTTGATGAATCAGAAACAGCAGAATCATTTACGCAATAATGAATGTTACAGCTGAAATAACGAATAGTGGCATGGCTGTACTGATGGCCGCCACCTGTACTGCCAATATGTACATACTTGCAATTTTAATGTATCGTACATATGTATGTATGTACAAATATATGGGACAGCAGTTAAACCAACGCTTATCCTTGACACTTAAATGAATTTGAAATTGTGTGAAAAAATGTTCAGCACACATGCCATATATGTATCTATTTCTATCTATGCATATGGCTAATAATATACAGGGTGTCCAAGAATGAGACAACTTCTTGTGGTGGCCACCTCTCTCAAATCCCAGAGAATAATATTTCAAAAAAATAAAAATAAATTAAACCACCACACCCACAAAACAGGAGTTCGGCGCTCCTCGTAAACGTCGACAGGAGCTAGAAACTTCTTCTCAATTAGAGCCAGAAACTTCTTCTCAATTGGAGCTATTGCACCGCCGAAATCTGCTGGCGCAGCCAAAATCTAACTACGAAACAAATATGTATTAGCACTAAAGTACCCCCAATCCTTGGTACAGGCAAGGTCTTCTCACCAAAGTGTAGCAAGTCGGGATTGCGAAAGGACATAGGGCCAGCTTGATTACCTGCTGTGGGGCTAAAGATTTTACTCGAGTTCACCTTAATGCGGTCATCTAGCCACACCGATTGAGAGTGAGTCAAATCACGGCGTATTACTTCGTGAATGTGCCAGAAGGCATTCGACGGGTAAGGTCAATAATTCTCGACTTCGAAATGGCATCATACGGAAAGGCCGTGGAGTTCTTATAAGATACGATAGATGAAGTCACCCAAAAGCTCGCCTGAGAGCCTTAAGATTGCGATACATCCCCTACCAACAGGCCAGCGTCAATTTTACACATAATTGGTGAGAGCCCATTACAGAGCAAATCGATCGACTAGCAATGCAGCCATTCTACCGAAGTTCGCCAACAAGGTGGACTATTTCTTTATAAAAACTACCGCCGCGGAAAATCTAGTTAACTTTGTGGCATTCTTTTAAAGTTCGATATCGAATAGACGCAGGTTATCGTCATCATTGACCAATAAAAATATGTATCTACAGTATCGTTTATATCAATAGCACGCCATTTCAAAGTAATATTGTTTGCCACTCATTTTTATTTATTCCTTTTTAAGAATTTTCAATTGAAATGCAGTTCATTCTCTAACAAAACTCAAATTTAAAATCTTGTAGAAAACTTAAAAAAAAATCTGCAAATTTTCATCCATTCTTAGAAGTGTTGGAACATTTTTGAGTAAGCAATTTTTAAGAACGTTCAATTTCAGTGTAATACGTTTCAATTGACGAAAAACTACCGTTGAGTTTGATATTTTTTTGTCCGTTTTGCTTCCATATAACGAATAAACACAGCAAATTTTTTTTATGGAAAAAAAACCGCACACCTTCGGCAAAAAAACAAATCTAAAATATCAACGGTAATTTTTTGCCGCTCCAAACTTACTCTTTATTGCACCGAAATTGAATGGGATATGAAACTTCATCCTCAAGAAAATGCTAACACTACTAAGAAAAATGTTTGAAATTTGCACGAAAATTTGTTATTGTTTTTTTTAGTTTTGTTCAAAATTTTATACTTGGGCTTACATGTATGGATGGGTTTTGTTAGAGAATGAACTGTATTTCAATAAAAAAAATTCCTAAAAATACATAAATAAATAAACATAAGGGATTCCTTCTTAGGATAAGGCGCAGTAATAAGTACGTAAAGATATTATGTATGTATATCAAATTTTATTAAAAATATGTTCCTTATGTTTTGGGACACCCTACTGTATCTATAGATTGTACGCGTTTACTAGTAACAGACATGCGGTCGCATGACATTGTACCTCCATTGCGGCATTACGCTCCAGCCTTTGCGTTCATAACACACTCGCTTGGCTTGACTAACGTGAAACATGCCACACTGCAGTACAGCGACTACACGGACTCACCGCTATGGCCAAGGATTTGTCGGAAATGCTGCTGGATATGCCAAGCTTATGTAATGCACACAGACGCATACACATATCTACATAAAGGGAAATTCCATGTCAAGGCGGGCAGTTCGTGAATTTTTAATGGCAGATCTTATTCTATTAGATGGCACCAAGAAACGAATGCCATTACCGAAGCCCAATTTCGAAAATTCCCTTATTGACATAACAGCAAGGAGAGTACAACCATATTTGCTGTGCTGTACAAGGTAATAATTTTCACTGTACACATTTATATGAATAAACATATATACGTATATGTATGTATGTATATGCTTGTATTTGTATTTGACAAGGATGTAGTAAATTTCAGACACTGCGCGGCGGACTAGAATTTTTATTGCTCAACACAACTCCATACTGACCTAGAGGCGAGAGATATTTATGGTCAATTACAGCATACATAGCGCAAAAGTATATAACAACTCTTTATACGAATATATATGTATGTATATGGAAACCAAAATACATATGTGCGCCTGCATATGCTGTGGAGCTACAAGTGATTGGTGTTCCTATATATACATAAGTTGTGGATAAGGCAAATATTTATGTAGAAATATAAAATAAATTTGTATAAAAATAAAGAACATTTAGCTCAAAGAGGAAGAAGAGTAATACATACATATGTATGTATATTTTACTAAACGATAAATTGGCAAAACACGTAACCAGCAAATAGGCTGCACTTTTTATCAATCGACACCTTCAGAAGGCGCAACAGCTCAGTAACTGTTGCGATTGCACGTTCTGATGATTCGTTTCGGATAATTTGAGACAACATGTTGGTGTGTACGTTTGAGAGTTGAATTTGACAGTTCAGAAGACGCATAACGATCACTGATTTTTTTTTTTAGCAACGGTTGCGCTCAACTGCTGCGCCTTGTGAACCTACCCACCCAATCACTATCGCTTGCCATTGCCAGAACTAAATACCTCAAAGCATACAAGTACTGCAAGTATTTGTAACTTGTTGCTCGACGCTGCTGCCAACTGAACGAAGCATATTTAGCTGGATGGGTGGCTTGACATGGCTTGGCTTGTCTTGGCTTGGCTTGGCTTGTCTTGGCTTGGCTTGGCTTGGCTTGGCTTGGCTTGCTTATGTGTAGCTAGCTGGCTGTGTACGTTATGACATCAGCATTGACATTGTGGGCGGCTTTGGCATCCACATAATGTTATGCACATAGCGTAAAAACAATAAAATACAACAAGAAAAAGAAAAAGAACGTCACCCACATCTGAACAAAAAACAAAGATAAAGCAACCACGGCAAAATCAGCACAGCAATGCGGCAGCAAAAACTGTCAACAACAGCAAAAGCGGGCAGCATCACAGCGAGCACTTTTGCGTATCTATTTATCGATTTTTGCATTTTTTTATTGCATTTGTGTATAATCAGTGAAGCATACGCACAAGTATGCACATACATATTTACTTACTAACAGAGACAGCGCGATAAACAGCAAAAGCAACAAAAGCGACAATGATAAACAAATATTCTTGCACAATATGTTACGCTCACTTTTCACATTTGTGTAACCTGTAACAACACCAAGTGATTGATGAGCTTTTAGTTATGCATTTATTTTATACGAATTAGGAAATCCCGCTCGCACACTTTTGTGGTAATTTTCTTTAAGCTCATTTTTTTGTGAAAAGTTTTAATTTAAATTTTTTCTTGGAACTTGTTGATTTGAGGTATTTGTTTGCCGATTATTATCAGCAGTTATTTACGTATGTATGTCTATAAGTATTTGGCTACGGAAACTTGTATTTTTTTAAGTTAAGAAATAAAAAGAATTCCAAAAGCTCTTTTCAGCCGTAAAGACTTTTTTTCTGCTTTGCTTTATGTTGGCTTTACTCATAACTCTTAGTTTTCAAAATCTTTTAATGTGGGAATTACATAAAAAGCTTTCAAAAGCTCTCATATTTTTAGTTATTTTTTTTTACCTATAGGCACTATACAAAACTTCTTTTGAAAGCTACGTTCGTTGAATCAGAAAACTTTTACCTAAATAAAGTGTTTTATAACCAAGACGATCAGAGAGAGATTTAACTCTATGCCCGCCAATGCAAAACCGACAGATGGCTTTAAAAAGCTTCTTTCACGGGCTTTTTTGGTGTTTAAAATATTTTTAGTAACGAACAAAGTTTTTTTTTTTGGACGGCGGTTATGTGGGCCAGTATTTGACAGCGAAATCTGTAATTCTCTGCCCGCCCTATTTAAATAGTACAAAAAGCTTTTAGATGATTTGGCGCACACGGCTCTCTGAAATGGCTTCAAATGAGATATAGGGACTTATTTCGGTATGACCTCTAATAGAGTCTGATACTTATTTCTGTAAATTTCCCTTAAAGCCGACGGAATGTCCACTGACTCAAAAAGCTTTTATTTTGAAATAAAAACATAAAAGCATTATTTAACTTGTCTTCTACTTACATTTCTCTAAACTGGCATTGCAGAATTTCAACGCGTCGTCGAGCAAGTTCATGTGCATGTAGCTGGCCGCGGTTTCGTTATTCTTCTTCGCCTGCAGGTCGGCGCCCCACCACTTTTCCACCAGACGACGCACCAGCACGTCCGGCATGAATTTCATATTTACTGCCGTACCAACTATTGAGGCCGCAGCTGCACCACCACCACCACCACCACCACCGGATGTCGAAGACGCCATAGTCGTAGTGGCTGTAGCCGTTGTTGAGGCAACGGTCGCTGTCGTCACTGTGGGTAGCGGCGCGGCCACTGGCGTCAGTTGCAAACGACTTGGTGCAACAGTGGTTCCGAAGCTTGCGCTACTGCCGGCCGCAATATTACGTGCTTGCAAGCGTCGCATAAGCAAAGGATTATCACTGCTCGGCGCCATTGCACGAACGCCCGAGGCAGCTGAGATAGCCGCATTTCGGTTGACATTCGCTGTAGGATTAGCGGCTGTTGACAATCCAGCACTTGTGGATGGCATTATGTATGCGTTTGCGGTGGATGCAGAGCTTACGCCCATCGACGGTGAGAACACTGTTGCCGTTGTAAGCGTTGTGAGTGTCGTGCTGGACGTATTCGTATAGTTGCGCGCAATGCCACTCGATACCTCGGATACGAAGTCGTCCAGACTGCTGCGCGGAAACTTCACATGGCAAATATTGCACTGCGTTATGGTTTCGCAACATTGCCGACAGAAAGTGTGGCCACAATTTGTGGTCACCGGACAACGCAAAATGTCGCTGCAGAGCGGACAAAGCAGCGGATCATAATCTTGGCTCTGCGTCGGGCTTGGCACACGTAATAGTTCTCGCGTAGGCGAATGCATGTCCGACAGTCCCGCGCCAACTACAGCATCCGGCACCGGCGGCGTGTTGGCGGTGACACCACATAGCACGCCACCTGCGGCGCCACTCCAGCTGGCCGCGTTGCGCGCATACTTCGCTTTCAGCGCCGACTCGAGCGCAGTACTTTCGGAGAAATTTCTCACTCCCTGTGCTGCTGCCGCAACTATTTCCGTAGCAGTTCCTTCCGATTGCGCGCCCATTTGACGCACGTACGTGATCAGTGCGCTCGCGAATGTATTGAGACGATCCAGCGGTATGCAGCTATCCAACTGCTCGCTGGCGATAAATGCGTAGACATCGAAGGCCTCCAGTAGGCTGCCGTAGCGCGTCAGAGACTCGGCCAACAGATAGTAAAACTGCAAATTGTTGCTGGGCGTGAGCGCGATAGCGGGCGCGTAATTTACACCAGCGGCTAAAAGTTGCGAATGGGATCCTAATGCTGTTGCGGGTTTGTATGCAGCGGCAAATTTGCCGTTATTACCCTTAACGCACTTATTGCTGTAGTTCGCGGCGTTGCTGTAATTTTGGCGCGCATGCAAATGGTGTTGCGGATTGAGATGCGCGAAGCGATCCGCTGTGGCGGATTTGCTGCGCTTGGCCGCCTCCACTTGGCGGGGAAGCGCAGGCTTGGCGGCGGTGCGCTTCACGGCGCCGCCGCACACTTTGGCGGATAAGCCTTGCGAAAGTGGCATTTTGCAGCTGGCTTTGCGTTTGCTTGTACTGAAAAGATTGCGGTTGTTGTTGTTGTTGTTAGCGCTAGCGTTGATGTCGCTGTTGTAGCTGTGCTTTCTTGTGTGCGCGCTGTGGGGTAACACCACCCGAGCGAGGTCACGTATGCAACACTGCCGTGCGGAGGCGGTGTTCACGTGGAGGTTATTGCACTGCGCGCACAGATGCGTCACAACAACGTCGTTCTCGACGTTGGCGATGCGGACAATTGCTTGCTCTGGATATGCCAATAACTTTATGCCGTTGTAGTTGTGTGGCAAAGTAAATTGATGTTGGTTTTGTTGTTGCTGCTGCTGCTGCAGGCAAATTTCAGTGAGCGTTAATTGTTTTATTAAAGCGCCGCCAGTAATGATTGGATTTTTGTTGTTGTTACTGTACACTTTGTATTTGTTGTTATTGTTATTGATTTTAATTTGATTTTTAGAGATTTTGTTTGTGTTTTTCACTTGGTTGCTACTTGCTTTGTTTTTGTTGTGTTTTCGCTTCTTTTTGATTTGATATTGCTCAGTGGCACTTTTTGACATTATTTGTTGCTTTTCACTGCAAGAATTTAGCTTGTTTGCTGCTCCTTATAGTAAGCAGAAATTTTTCACTTCACAGATTCACAAATTCATGGATTCCTCTTTTATCGAAAATTTTTATGCACAATTTTTCATTGTAGTGCTGATTGGAAAAAATTTTCACGTTTGTAGCCGCTGTTGAGAAAAAGAAAATAAGAATTTAAAATTTCTTTATTTAAATCTTTCACCAATATTTTATCAAAAATTTTTTTGAATTACGACGCGCCTGGCAAACACTGGTTGGCTGCTGGAGGTGCTCAGTAAATATTTTGAATATCTACACTATTTGGCTTTTTTCTTAGCAAAACAAAAATAAAAAAAAATCGCACAGTTACGTAAAATGTTAACCAAATACCTAATTTGAATTTTCGATACAGCCAATTGATCTAACAAAATTTTGTATTTTTTTTTTTTTTGCATTCCTGGAATTTGTTCTCGAAATCTTTTTTTACTTTAAAATTATTTAGAATGTAGCAAAACCAGCTAATTAAATACATATGTAGCTTTAATAAATTCGCGTGCAAACGAAATATTTCTTCACTTCGAATTTACGTAATATTTACATAATTCTTTTGTCACTCTGCTAGCATTTTTCTAACCACATTCTTACTATTTAGCAATTATTTAACCAGCATCACACATTTGTTGTTGTTGTTGTTATTGTGAACTAAGTATTCCAGTCAGTTGTTTGTCATTGAAGTGTGTTGTAGTCTAAACTATATTTCGGTGGCCAATTTGTCCAGCTGTTGGGAGTTTTTGCGTTGCTACGTCCGCTTCCGACGACTTCAGCGCCGTATTTGAACTCTGAAATGTTTGGAAAAGAAGAATTTACGTAACATTATAAAATGTTGTTTCAGTTTCGGTGGCGGTTGTTGAGGTTGCTTTAGGTGCTACAAATACAAATGCAATTACAAATACAACTAAAACTAACTGTATTATTTCTCAATTCCTATAAGTGTTAGTGCGCGTACATATATATGTACATACGTGTAACAGTTAGCAAAAGAGAAGCAGTGAGTATATTGGAAATGAGTACAGCGCCAGCCCAGAGTCAAAATCTCATAATCGTCAAAACAAGTCAAAAACCAAACAAAACAAATTCAAACAATCTAAATGTGTAGGCAAAACAGTCGCTCTTAAGTATACATATACAAACATACTAATTTCTTGGCGCGCATGTGAGGGTGTATATATGTGATAAAGAGCAACACAATACTTTTGCGAACTCTCTCGCCGACTTAGAGGAAATTCTCAATGAAAATGCATACCGCCCGCCACCTTAACAACGAAGTTAATGCGCTCGTTCATTTTCCAGCGCATGCCGGCAATACTAACGCATGCATGAAGCCAAACACTACGCATACACATACGCATATGTATGTATGTATGTAGAACTAACAGTAGCGCTTCTCTTTAACATTTAGCCCTACAAGACATTGCTGAGCACTTTAGGCAAAAATTCTCACACATTTACACTTTTGTTTTTGTAGTACGGCATAAATGAGTAGTTTGACTACCCTGCAAAAATCGCGACTACTCCATGCATGCGTGTAAGAAGTACTCCCTAAGGACCAACGAGTACTCCAAAATTAACCACAATTCATATAAAAAATATGGTCCAAT
>NW_023458566.1:22376434-22393178 GCF_013731165.1 Rhagoletis pomonella | reverse complement strand
TTTGTACACGCTTTTGTTCTTCACTTCTCAAATGCTTTTTCGAAATTAATAAAAACCAAGACAAAAAATTAAAAATTACATGTTGCCTCTGACGGTATTCGAACCCGAACATGCTGGGAGCTAAGAACTAACAGCGAGCATCTCTACACGTTCAGCTACAGCCAGACATGCAAATGTGCTTTCAAATGCTCAACTTCAATCACGTTTCGTTAAAAAACCGAGCAGTGATCGGATAACAAACAATAAGCTGGCGCAGAGACACGAGTTGGTCCGCTACAGCATGACAGAGGAACACTTTTGTAAGTACTCCAATTTGCCACAAAAAGACTACATGGTCCAACGATTTTTGCAGGGTATTAGTACTGAGGACTTTCTGATGACAACATTGAGGGGAAAGTACTCAATTTTTTCCCATGGCCTGAACGAAAATGAGGACTTTGATAAGCACTTTTGTGATTAGGGATAATGATAATATGAGTACTCATATGATACTCAGCTGTCTTGTAGGGAGTATTTGAACTCATATGAAATGCCTAACTAATTGCCTACGTGCAAGCGCATGCAATCAACACAAGCAATCCATTCTCATTTCGCATACACCAATACATATGAATGTGAGCACATACATACATACATACATACATACTCATGTACATACGTATTTTCACGGCACCGACATTAAATTGTTGCTTCAAATCCAGCAAATTAAATAATTAGCTGTTGGCATTTCAGGCGCGTCATGTCATCAATCAGTTCATGTGGTGCCAGCTTCCAATTTAAGTAGCACACACAAACGCATCTATTTTTATTATAACTTCATTTATATCGCAATTTATTTTTATTAAACGAATTAGTTCATTCAATTGAGACAAAACAAAGAAATCTGTTACTAAGCCTGGCATATAACTGCTCCATCATAACAGACATCACCATAATCAAAATTATTTAGGGGCCCCTCCCTGTTATCGATAATATTACAGAAAACCTTAAATTCGATAGCATTGTCGATATATCGATAAAATAACCGATAAAATTCTGATATCATAGCCGGTTTATTAACGATTCAATTATGGGTTTCAAACACTTTTTATCACTTTTGTTTTTTCTACGAGTATGTTTGCATTTAATATGTAATGAGGCTCCGAGTTTTGGGTTGAGGATTTCAGAGACAATACGGTCATAAAGATATTCTAAATAGAGTCGCCTTTTCTTAGATTTAACAAGACCTTTCAAAAGGAGTTCTTTTCTTAGTCGAACAGAAGAAGATCCAGAACAGACGGCGAGGACTAAATGTATATCGACGGTCCGTGTGGGGCAAGGGTGTTTTAAAGAGTGAGAATATGGATGTTGTGATAAACTCTTATGGCGATTTCGTTACTACAAAAAAATGTTGCCTTCTCATCGCCCTCTTCTTAGTGTTTGTGCGTAGAGGGCAAAGAGAAGGTTGCATTTTTCGGTAGAAATAGGCATTAGTCGGTGTTGAATGGTTGACTAAGTAGCTTTATTTGTCCTTGGTGCAACCTTTTAATGACATATTTTTGCAGTCAATGCCAAGTTTTTTTTTACCTTGTTTTCTGCATTAAAATCCCAAATTTCTACCTATCGGTTTATTTCATCATTCATACAACGAAGGTGTCACGTCCACAAAATGCAAAGAGCACCTTCATTCAGCTGCTTTCTAGCCGCGCATTCAGCAGCATTTACTCATATTTCATGAGTTCTTATCTTTATTGCAAGGAGTCATCGCAAGTCATCTGGAAAGCGGATATAGGTACATTAGCATTTCGACGCTTCCATTATTCAAAAAATATGTGTATACATTTGTTGTATGCCATAGATGTATGTACATACATATACACCACATATCTGCAAGTATATGTTATGTAAATGTGTATGTATGTATGTATATATGAAAGTAAATTCACAAGTAACCTAAAAATATCGTCAGTAGAGCGATTGGACTTTGATGTGTATGCATATGGATATGTGTGAGTCAAAATACATATAGTAGATGTACAGACAATCCAACAGACATACATATCATCGATTGTGATAAAGAACACATGGAAGTTTCAGAAACATTTTGAAGGTTGAGTTAATGGCTTGGAATTTGGTGAAATAAAAAAATAAAAATTAAATGAAGAGTATGAAACAGTTCCACGTTTGTGCATACTTAAAAGAACTGATGGCAAAAACGCGCGGGCAAGATTACAAAAAAAAAAAAAAAAAACAAGCGCTTATTAAAAAAAAAAAAAAGTACAAAAAAAAACTCTTTCAAAACGCCAAAAAACAAATGGAGCGTAGAGCTAGCCACATGTGTTTGCCAGACATTGATTATATTAGCAAAAATGCCTATAGAATGCGCACAAACACCGAAATCGAGAGCCACGTATGTACATACGCAAACATATTACATACATATATACAACAACAACAATGGCTCGCAAAAGCACCTAAAACCCTTCAAATGCCCGAGTGCTTACTTTTTATGTATATGTATATGTGCTTAGTTAAGAAACTGCTGAGACGTGAGCGCCAAATTTCTTTGTTCTTTTTTTTTCAACAGTTCTGGTTTGACTTTTTCATTTTCGCCGATTTTTGACTCTGAAATTGTTGTGGTTTTTATTATTGTTATGTAAACAAAACTTTTGCCGGGCATCAAAAGCAAATATAACGCGGCGAACTGGCGACGCACAAACACCTGCCTATGTATGTTTATATGTAGGTATAGATAGCTTTAGTAGTGTCTGGCAGAAAGCAAACATTTCGAATAAGAAACGTTAAGCAATTAAATTAGCCACAGAAAGATCCCTAACACTTTTAAATTTTGATTTCCCAAAATTTTCAAAAAATTAAATTGGTGCGCTACATCTGATGGAAATAACTGATGCATTTGCGTATATGTAGTTAAAAAGCTTCATATAAGACAGAACATGAGATCTTTTTATCCAGGTGCATAATGGAATTTGGTCTATTGAACGACACGGTTCAAAATATTTCATCTCAGTTCGGAGTCGCTCAAGCACTGGATGAAGATACGCGAAAATAATTTTCTAATGCATTTTTAACGCGATATGGCTTATGAATAATATGTTTTTAGTCTGAGCAAATATGAATTTAAAGTCATCAAATTTACCAATTTGGATGATTGATTTGGGAAAGCAGCAGCTTGAATTTGACGAGCCGTACTAATGTACACAAATTAATACACCCGTAATGTGCAAACCCAAAAAAAAACCAAAATATCGCAGAAAAAATATATAATCAAAGAACCCAATCAATCGGGACGACTGTGAGGTTTCAAGATCCTTGTGGCCGAGGCCTAGTAAGAGTTGTACTGAGGAACTATTGACAATAAACAAATCTGCAGTTAGGACTTTATACTGGCATTATGGATTAAGCTCGGTTGCAAGGATGTGCCTCCTCCTGGCACTCCACAGAGAGTAGAATTACGAGTCATTCGTACGCGCCTTCCTTACCTAATCTATCCTAACCTAACCTACACCCAATTACATGCGTACATATCCATACTAACATATGTATGGATGTATGTATGTATATCCCTGAAAAATTCATTCATATGTATGTAAAACTACATGATTTCTCACACATTTTATACTATTAAAAATTGCATTTATAGCACAGTGTGCCCTTATCGATGCCATCTTTGTTTTACATCTGATTCTGTTTGCTCTTTTATTCAGTTTAATTTGATTTTATTTACATGTATGTACATGTATGTACATGTATGTATGTAGTTCACATAGTGCGCATACTTCCACTGCAGTGAAATTTAGAGACAGTCTGGCAAAGCGCTAGTACCGAACTACATATTTCAGAGCTATCTCTGAACTGGTGCAAAACGGCTGCAGAGCGGAACAGTTGAAACTTGCGGTGTAAGTGTACAAATTCTCACTTTTCGTACCATATGAAAGTAGCGCAGCGAGAAGAGCTCCGACTCAAGCATCTTTGGTCGCGGAGGAGGCAATTGTGAGTTTTCAGATTTAATGATACTTTAATTTTTTTTTATAAAATATGTAACAAACATGGAATCTGTAAAAGAAAAGAAGAAACTGAAAACGTTTTCTTATAAAAGAACTGCCCGAAACGGAACCGGTTAAAAACTAATTGCAAAGTAATGCACCGGGCGACAATTGCCACCGCCAATGACATCGCCGTGTAAAACTGGACAGTTGAAAACAGTGCTTGGGTGTTGAGCTAGAACTAGTACTGTCGGCAAAGGGTCTAGTTCTACGCTGGTTCAGAGCTAGTAAGATTTTCTGCGGCGTCCAAAGCAACCAGTGCAGTTGTAGTTGTGTAATGTTATTGTAGTATTTACGATTATTGTGACTACGTGAGCAGCGTGCGCTAAGCAGCGCTAACAACAAGTAGAACGACTGCGAAAGCAAGCAGAAGCTTATTTAACAGCAATAACAAATGCGAGGAGGCGAATGCTGGAGAGGTTCTATAACATATTATGCGCCACGTAACCACTTCTAAGTGAATTGTTCTGCCTGGAGATAGTTAAAATGGCATAAAAGCAAATTCCTTAGGACAGAACATCCATATATGGTCACCATTTTTTGGAACGAGAAACGAGTAAAGTAAAATATTTCTCGACTCACACGTCACTTTTCATATAAATAATTTGTTAATATATATCTTAAAGCATCTAGAAACAAGTGGCGATTCACATCCAATGCATGCGGCGCGTGCCTCGCATGCGATCAACATGGAAATATAGCCAAGTGTACAAAGTAACATTGAAGACCGCATATTTCGGTTTATAGATTTGTCATAAACGTTTATTATATTTATTAAAATACTTTAGTTTTAATTTTAAACTTTGCAGGATTCGCCAAGCATTCCGTGCATGTGACGTCATACTATATAATTGACTTCCAAAAAGTGTAACGGTCTTTAACACTTAAAATCACATTTATCTTTAAAACAACAACTACAAAATATAGGGAACAAGTGTCGGTTTTTATACAACGTTTCCGATATATAGACATACATTTATTTTGATCAGCTGTACCAATGATATTTTTTTGAATGTGAGCTCTCGAACCCCCGACCCATTGCTTCGGGTGACTTTTTTTTGCTCTATCTAGATCGAAAGTTTGAAAACTGCCCTCAATAATAGGCCTAGTAAGAACTTCAATTCCGATTGAAATCTAAGTCATCCAATCAGAAGAATCTTCAAAAGCGATTAAAGCCTGACTTGTTGTTTTTTTTGTATTGCATTTCTGCTTATAGGCCAGGCTCAATATTTTTTAATTGAAAACCTTAAAAACCGAGCTTGCTGAGTTTTATTTTCAGTTTTGGTTTCAATACAGTGAGCTGTTACCAGTGAAATACCCAAAAGAGAGTAACTTTATACTATAAGTTTTATTTCATAGAATAATATTTTTCCTATCTACTTGCACACTCTGTGTCCATCTAGTCAGGGTCTTGGATCCGCTCTAATAAAGCTAAAACTCACGTTCTGTCTTACAAGCCTGGCTCTCTGACTATTCTTTTCTTGTCTCTTCTAGAAAACTCAAATGGATTTCACTTTACGTACATATATGTAAGTAGTTATATGTCTGAGCAGGCATCCCAGTACTTTGTCAAAAGAGATGGGGAAAGACTGTGCTACTGATCGTGGTATCAATTTAAAAAAACATTAGAAAAAAATTACTACTGCCTAATAAGCTTTCGTCTTCCAAAAATGATTGCAAATTTTATCAGTGCAACTGCACTCTCAGTTGTTCTATTCAGTTCTACAACGAAAAATACACCAACGTCTGGCGCTCGGGATAGTAGAAAGTGAAAAACGATAAGACAAAAAGTTAGCACACAAACCACATACATACGCATATCTATCACAGCACAACAAAAGCAAATAAAGAACGCCTAACAGCTAATGGTGTATAATAAAAGGCAACAAAACAAAACAAAAAACAATGGCTGCAACAAAAATTGCCTGTCACTGCACAAATTGATAATTACACAAGTCAATAACACCGCGCCAACTCAACGCTCATAACAACACAACAACAACAACAACACTCATAACACATGCAATGCAAATACAAATATGTATGTTCGAGAATGAAACACCAACACACAAATACGCATACACCTACGGCACATAGAAATTAATAGGATTACAACAAAACCGCTGCAATGAATGCCCTTATAACAGCGGAGCAGCGGGGCAAACGGCGAGCGCTGGCTGGGGCTAAGGGTGGTGGGCGAGGAGGAGTGCATTCGCCGCTCGATTTCTTTGCATGTACACAGTGGCGTAGCCAGGGCGCGGGAATTTTGGGGGATGGATTCCCTCTTCGTCAAGGAACTAAAAAGTTTTTACTTTTGATTTAATAGCGAAACGTCATTCTAAGTGCAATTCTGGGTTACAGTTTTTTTTTTTAGTCCAGATTAATGACAAAATACCGATTCATAAATATCTGAGATTATCGGTTATTGGACTTACATGCGAAAGTTTACCTACTAGGCTTCTCGGAGTTTAAAAATTGTTTATGCAAAGTACACATTCGTTCTGGTGCTAATAAAATATAAGAGAGTTTACTATGTTTGCGTAGCAGACCAAAGTCATACCGTAATTTTCTCGGTCTGAACTTGCTGAGGGAAAATTCTACTCCCTGCCCTCTCCCGGTTAGAAAAAAACCGAACTTAGACGGTCTGAAGATACTAGGTGTAGGCAGACTCATTAATTTCATTCAGAGAATATATCGTACGTTTATTAGTATAGAGAATGATTTCCAAAATTTAAATCTTGTGGAAAACGCATTCAAAGTTTGATCAATTCAAACGTGTGGTATCAAAAGAACAATATTGGAAGGCGACATATCTTCGGGAAGTTAGAGTGCGGTTACCCACGAACGTGTCCGTAGCATAGCGTAGAAGTACGTTGAAAGATATCAAGTATGCTGTTGATAGAAAGAGAGAGAAGCAACGTCTACGCCACGGTCATGCGGTGGTGAGTTTTTGTTAACATGCAGATCCCATAAGATAGATCGTGTCAGCTGACACGTTCTCCGTTTTTACGTCCGTGGGTAACTGCGCTTTTAGTTATCGTATGGACTGAGCGTATTCTCCTTAGCAAGCTTATTAATTGTTTGATGAAACCTCCTAAAACGTAAATTTTTTATTAATACTCTATGTTTTAAACGTAGGATATTTTCTTCATAAAATTTACTCAGCGCATCTCAAAAAGTATATCGCTAGCCTGTATCAGCAGGATGTATGCTACTTTGGCTCGAACAGTGCCATTTTTAGCCCCATTAAAATAATGACACCTTTTGAAAAATAGTAATATTTGAATACAATTTTGTGAAATTTTTTCAATATTTTGCATAACCCTCCTTCACCTTCCCGAAATACCGGCTACGTCACTGCATGTGCATACATATGTACATAGTAAAAAATGTGTTACGCAATCGTTATAAAACAGAAAAATTATAAAAATTTATTTACAAATGCTAATGCAGTAAAAATCGCTTTGGGAGAACTTTGTATGTAGTACAAGGGTGCTAGTAAATTGTACTTAGGTGCATTGTGGCATGTAATTGTGAGCGCACTAACGGGTGCTTGTGTGTTTTTGTGTTTGAAATTCCTTAGGCTATATAAAAATACTAAAAATCTTATTATGCAATTTCAAGAACACATTACGCGATCACACAAAAAAAACTCACAAACACACACACACACAGATCAGCCTAAAAAAACAACATCAATACTAGCAGCAGTAGTGCATCAGCAACAACAACACAACAAATACATACTACGTTGTCGAACAGACAACTGTGGAATAACAATGGATACTCGTGGTGGGTTGGTGGTTGTTCATTTGACAATGGCGCACAGTGGTTTAGCCCCAGACATTGTTTGGAGAAAATTAGGAGGAGTAGACGTAGGGCTTTGATTTTTAGTATGTAGGTTACAATCAAGACACAAATACAAAAAAAAAAGCCGAAAAACGGGTGTGATAGGTTCATTTTAAAGCATACCTCCCATACAAACCTAAGCTCAAAAACGCCTTAGAAATGCCAATTAATTTTAATCGTCAATCGCGATTAAAATTTTAATCGTTAATCAGATTGACATTTTGCCAGCACTGATTGGTAATATGTACGTATAAAAAACGACAAAATCTGACCTTAACCAAACCGAAATACGACTGTGTGGCGGCGCAGCCAAGTCATTCATTAGCCGAGTAGTATCTACGCATTCTTACTCGCAATCGCAGTTGAGCGTCCGTCCGTTTGTTTGTTTGAGTATGCAAATATTAATAGAATTGCTTTTATGCAACGCATAGGTTGCCTTTGTCTCTTCTTCTTCTTCTTCTTCTTCCACGCCTTGCCTTTAGCATTGAGCGCACTGCATAGTGCTTCAGTTAATTCATTTATTTTTCATGATATTCTCATCAAAATTGGCTGTTACATAAATGAATAAAATTTGCGACTGCTGACTTTGACGAAAATGCTTTGTGCTGTGCTGTGCTGTCTTGCTACATACGTGCATACATGTCATATGATATACGCCGATACAGTGATTGTGTGAGCATGCTGATACATACATGCATACATACATACATATGTATGTAGATCAAAAATTAATCTCTGACAGTAACTGCAAGTGTGCAAATAAATCATCATACCTAATAGCTCAATTTTCGTGGCCCCTGTGCATCAGCTGAAAATCAACGCGTCGCCACCGCATTGTGTTTCTAGGAAACCAAATGAATCAAAATCCACAGGCATGCATAATCGCTTGTTCTCATATACATACATACATACATATAAATGCATTATCATGTGTCTTACATATGGCCGCAGAATAATGCAGACAATGGCGGCTGTGGCGGCTGCGAAGGCAACGAGCGGACCAATGCGGCATGCCGAGCCTTGACACACTGGGCAAGTGTAGTGTATTGTCTAAAATTACTGCATAACTCTAATGATGTCAGCAGCTACTCAGAAATTCAGTTTATGTAATGCATTTCTAATTTTTCGCAAATTTGGATAAGCCCCATCTTACTTTGTGTCGAATTCAACTGCACACACACACAAACGCGTTTCAGGGTGAGACCAAAGAACAAAGAAATGTATGAAAATTTTATAAAAAAAAAAACAGTGCTGCGAAATTTTTGTGGATCTAGAGAAAAGATTTGCTAAATCGTAAGTTATAAAATAGAATATGCGAGTTCTAATCGAATAACCTTTATGTTGGCATATGCATGTCGAGAAATGACACCTCATGTAGCACCCTAATGCAGGAGTGTTCTCTACACGTGCATTGTTGGACTTCTGAAATGAAGATTTTCTACAAATCATTCCAGCTGTATATGTTGCATGTGTTGCCGACAGTGGCTGTAATTCTTGATAAGACGTAACTCGTTTTGGCCAAGGAGATTTTATCTACCTCCAGCAATTTACTTAAAATATTCAATATTAAGATTTCATAAAAAACCAAAAAATCCAGAACTCAACGCATTCAGCCAGCTGAGAGTACCAGAAAAAAAACACGAAAAATATCAAAAGGCATCGTTCCTCAAAGTCTCGTAACATTTCTATAAGAAATGTCCAGAAAAATTCAATTTACGAAGATATCAAATAACCGGATTTTTTTGTTCCAAATCTTAAAGTAACTTTTTGAAGGTCATGAGAAATCGTGTTTGACGACATGAGAAGAATTTAGTGGTTCGTTCGAAAAACGGTACCTACGAAAAAATTTGTCGCAATTGGTTTTTGTTTTCAAAATTTCAGAACCGCATTTATTTTTAATCTTATTTTTTTTGTTTCTTTATCATCCCATAGCATGAAAATGCAAATGCACAGCCCTGGCATCAACAGAGGCCGGTTAAGGGCTAAACAGGAAGAGTTTCGGTGTTAACACTAGCTCCACTAGCTAGTACATACATAGATTCATACATTCACACACATGTAAATTAAGAGTACGTTCTGTGTAGTTGAAAATTCGTTGAAATTTCGCTATCAATTTAATAAAATCAACCAATTCAATAAACTGATAATTTATTTACTGTTAATTTTTACTGTATTTATAGAATATTTGTTTAGTTTGGGCAACATGAATTGATTTTGGGGTCGTGAAATCAATTCTAAAAATACACAAAATATTACGCGCCTATAAAATATAAAATAATTGCTTTCTTCTTAATTCAGAACAACATACTTAATCGGCTTTGACACTTTGACTTTGAGCTCGAAAAATAATTATTGAAAACTATAAACATTTGGAACGCCCATGTGTTGTATTATGTAATTTTGAATTATGAATGGAATGTGGATTTTAGAATTTTTGGTTAATATTCCTGGTATTATGACAGCAATGTGATTTTTAATGTCTACGACTGTTTAGAAATTGGGATGAAATGATAAAACCATAGAAAAACGTTCGAGCACCGATTATGGATTTTTTTTTTTTAATTACACATAAATATGTAAAACGTATGTATTTGTGTATGTATGTACATATGTACATTAGGTTGGTGCAAAAGTGCATGTGAAAAAGTAAAGTCGGATTTTTAATGCTCTCACCCCCAACGATTGTTCATTACCGAAAAAATTATACCACTGTTTTTTTATTTTGAAATAAAAACATTTTTAGAGTTCGCTCAAAGCTCTCAAAACTGTAACGGGAAAAGAAACCAATTTTCGAAGAAATGGTATAGAATTCTTGAAAATCAATATTTTTCGAATCTTCGGGAGACTTTAAATAATAATATGCAATAAATAATTTAATTAATTAATTTTATCGTTCCCGCCAAAAAAAAATACTTAATATTATAAAATTAAAACAAAATACGATTGGGTATTTTTATTGAAAGTCTTCCGAAGAAAGACAGAGTTTTCTGACCGAAAAATATTGATTTTAAGAATTCTATACCATTTCTTCGAAAAATGTTTTTTTTATATAAATTACATGACAAGTTTTGAGCGACCTCTAAATATTTTTTGATAAAAAAAAAATCCTAGAGGATGAGAGCATTCAAATTCCGACTTTACTTTTTTTGTGACCACCCTAATTTGCATATGTGTCATTAAGTTCGTTCGAAATTAATAAGCATGTCTCATTTCACTTTTCCTATTCGAACATTTTCTTCAAGATTTTTAATAACTGGTTCTTTGTCACTTTAACTATGTAATTAACTTCGTTGAAACTTGAACGTCAATATCTTTCCGGTTTCTTAACCTCACCAAAAATAATTAATTGCTCAATTGAGTGAAAATTCCTCAGCAAAGAATTGATGCCAATTAAACTCCATAAATCTGCTTATAAAACTTGTCAACTTTTTATTTTGCGCAAGCAAATCGAAAAAACACCAATAATAAGAAGGTCTTTATGAAATCATTCAGTTAGAAGAGAAGAAAATATGATTATCGCATTGGCATTTGCGGTACCAAAGCAAATGCATGAATGCGCTATTTGATTATTTCGCATCGACAAGTGGCATTCAACGTGAGCGCACCCACACTTATGTACATACACTCACATAATAATTGCATACACTGGCTGCGCTTGCATCCCCAGTCGGACCATGCAGAATGTGGTGCCGTAAGAATGCCATTTACGGTACCTGGTTTTTTCACCAGAAATTCGTAGCACATTTAAATTATGTAGGAAAAATTAGAAAAAATCTACATGAAAAATAAATCCGAACGAGAATAAAAACTCTACAAAGCTCTCCAAACCAATGCAAAATTGCCTTCTTAAAGAACTTGTATTTTTGCAACTACATCTGAGTGGAAAAAGAACTGCGATATAAGTACATTTTGGAAGCAACCAAGTCCGACTGGGTTCCCGCACACCCACACACGCACATACATATTCATGCGCGTGCAATACATTTTGATACATACATACATATTTCCGTTCGAATCGAACAGCAGCGCACTTGGAATTATGTAAGACCAGCTGTTGCGTTGCTTGCCTTGAATCGTTTTTTTCTTTTTTTAATGATTAATCGCGCGTTTGCGGCGGTGCATAATCGAAATGGGATCGAACGGCAACCGCGTGCATATGGTCACATCGCACAGCAATTGCTCGGCGCTTGATGCAATCGTTAATCGTTAATTTGCATGAGAAATCGCTTACTAACCGTACAGAAGACGCGCGAGATGTTCTAGTTCGCTAGTTGGGGACGCGCGGGCACATGGGTGCGACTACGGCGCGCCTTCTGAGCACTTGCCGCCGCGGATGCGCCCCACCCCAAGCCGACTGTCGCCTAGTGTTTGAATAAGACTGAATTTAGAGAGTTGGTTTGCTTTGAGTTGATTTGATATGATTTGCTTGGCTATGCTTTGCTTTGAACATTGCGGTGCGAAACGCAAAAGTTATCAAAATTATTTCGTTTGACTTTTTGTTCTGTAGTTGTGTGCGGATTTCATAACATTTCCAATAATTTAATAATATGAACGCTACGTAAATATAATGCGTATACATGTGTGTATGAATGTGATATACATTATAAAACATACACTTTTATACACATTTGCATAAGTTCCAATTTCGCACATTTTATCACTATTTATTTGAGAAAATAGAAGAGTTTAAAAGCGATTTTTTTTTTACAAAAATAGCTAACAATTTTAAAGTATAGGTAGTTATTATGTTTTTTGCTCTTCCACTTTTGTTGTGTTCATTTGATTTTTATTGTATGTATATTTGTTCTTTTTTCTCTTGCTTTCATATTTAGCTAGAACCAGTACAGTGGTTTTGAAGTTGGCAGAATCTAAAAGATTTTGATGCGATTTCTCGGTTAACAATGATAAACGTCGAGGAATAAGTTTTTGTAACCCTTTATCTGTCGGTCGGGTCCAATGGACCCGAATGAGATTTTGTTTTGTTCCCATATCAATACCTGATGCTTTTGAGCTCTGTGACTCCTTCACCTTGCGTAATTGCATGTAGTCTATACTTTTTCGTTAAGTTAATTTTTTTATTAATTGCTATTGCGATTGTAAATCTAGCTCGTAGTTCCCCAGCCTGGGTCCATCGGACCCACAGTATTACTTACATAGTTGCAATGGACGGGAGACAAAGAGTTAAAAAACAGCCTTCTATTCAGAGGCAGTATATCTCTTATAATGGCTGCCATATCAATAAGAAGCAAAAAACTGGTAAGTTCAAGCCAATCCTCTCAAAAATGTTTGACTTTAAAATTTTTACATACGTTTTTTTATTAGCTTAGTTATCACTTATTGTTTTTTACGTTGTCCTCATCATTATCTATTTATGTATATATGTATGTATGTATATGTATATGATAATGTTACAACTTGGCTCAAAAACTTATGAATGGGTTTCGACCAAATTTGGACAGTATATCGCTTAGACTTGTGACACAAACATACCTATGCTTTATTTTAATCAAATTGGTAGCGCATGGGACGAGATATTCATAAAATCTGTAATTATGATCCGATTTTAATGAAAACATAAACGGACGGTGCGACGAGAAATATTTTTACGGAAAATGGTTCCGCTAGATGGTGCTAGATTTTAGCTATTCAGAAAACCCAGTATTTATGCGGCTAGCGGACTAGCTGAGTCGTCATCTACGAGTGCTTTGAAATTATAGTTATCGTTATTATTACCGATATCGTCATCCCTATCGGTAATGTGATCGATTAGTTATCGTCATTGTCGTCGCTGTTATCGTTACCGCTGATGGATAGCTATCGATATTATTACTTAGATATTTATCATTATCGATATGAGTAGTAATCGTTGACTGAAAAAACAACAAACCCAAATTTTCTAATTGTACTCTTTTATACCCGAAGGGAACAATAAGAGACTATTCATTTCCGTACCCACCACTAACGGCAAATTTCCTCAATATAACTGCAGTTCTCAAATAAATTAAAAAAATATATATGAATCTATCTATATAATTGTACTTAGAGATGTCAGTCGATAACTAAAGAAAATATCGATTGTGCCGCATGAAGTTTACATTCGATTTACTCACTTTAAAGAAAAGTTGCATAATTTTGACAGAAACGCTGCACATGGCACTTCTCACCTATACACTGGAAATTTAATAACTTCGGCCTTGCATAGAAACCGCAACCACTGTGCGACGCCGCCAGCAAAAGTTGAAGCGCGCATAACATTCAATTAAATTTTGTAACGTACCACATACGAGCTGATCACCAATTGGCCTAGCCGTGCTAAACTCGATTGATTGTTGTTGTTTTTTGTTTGGCGTTTTTTGCCAGATGCTTCAACTTTTTATTGGCGCACATCAAAGTCATTAACACTCCATATTTTTCATGGTTTCATCGTTTCGTTTTTTTGATTTTCATCATTTCCGTGATACATACATATATATGTATATATACGTACGTACAAAGTTATGGAGCAAATTTTTCCGCGATATAATTTTATTTTCTCTATTTATGGCTCCAATTTGGCGCGCATAACTTTTTGATAACATTTTTTTTTAATAATTTTTAAAATAAAATTTAAAAAAGTTTGCTTTTTCAAATAATTGCGCAGCAGATGTGCAAATAATCAAGCGAAACAGACCAGCAAACTAAGAACATAGTTCTGTTGCCTATGAGCATTAACACTCAACCAGCAGTTAGCAACAACACCAACATCAATAACGAATTGGGGGGGCGGAGGGAGGTGGCAAACTAAAAAAGCAAAAAAATGGGCGCAATCGAGAGCGATTGTATAACCGAATGTGGCCTGCCTAGAAATGTTTGACGCTGTCGATGCTGCTAAAGATTTGTTTGGGTGTCAAATTTATACAAACATACATATGTACATATGTACGTATGTATACAAATGCACATTCATATTTATGTTGCGATAGCATTGGCGGATATTACGCTTGTTTATGTTGATCGCATTTTTTTGATTTTGTTTTTTTTTATCTTTTTTTTTTTCATTTGGGTTAAAGTGGTAGAGTAGTTTGTGTTTAATTATGTCATTTGCCAAATTTAATAACTACAATGATATTGCGAGTTTATTAAACGAGTGATTTATATGTGCATATAAAAATATAGTGATTACCTCAACAAAAGTTAAGTAAAATAAGTATAGATATACATAGTAAACACTTTTTAATAAATATCTAGATAAATATTGTTTTATTATTTTTTTATGAATGAATATGAAAACTAACTTAGGAAAGAGACTAGTCATTTGTTTAATGAAGTTAATATTTAGCAGAGTTTCAAAAACTCAAGGCTTGATGAGTTAAGTTTATTTACAGCCGCATTAGGTTGGTATAAGTTCCGGTTCTGCAAATAGCTTCATTTGGATAGATGGTTAAATTGAAAGGTACGAAATATAGAGTGTAGCTAATCGACAGCTAGTAGACGACCTTGAATAGAGGCTCTGAGGAATGGTCGTGGTGGTCTATTACTACCATATACTCGTGCAATTCCGTCATAGGTAAAAAAGTGTGGACTTAAACTGAAGATAGTGCACTGGTATCAGTGAAGCCAACCGGGGGAGAATTCCCCAATTTTGGTGGAGCTTGAAATTCCCGGGGGAATCGGGGAATGGCTTTAAACTTTAGGAGAATTCCATATACAAAAAGTTACAACTCGTAATAACAATCTGTCATTTTGTGTTACGGATTTAAAACATAACGTAATTGCCTTGTGTAACTTTTGGATATTAAAGAAATTGCAACCGTGCGTGCGGCGACATTTTTCACTTGACGTTTATGCTTGAAATTACTATTTCACGTTTCACTTTTTTTTTAATAAAAATGATAATTAAGTGTCTTGCTTAAATAGGAAAAGTTATTTTGGTGGAATGCCATTAAAGATAAGGCAATTTTTTAGGAGTTTGGGGGAATTAGCCTTAATAGAGTTGGCATTTTTGACTGGTATATACCGTAGCGGCTCCTCTAGCCATGTTCTTATAAAGTTGCTTCCCTCTTAGCTTGCTACAACCCTATAAATTCTCCTCAACCTCCCTTCAGTGAACTCTTCTGGTTGAAAATATGTACCAATCCACACAGAAAGAGCTGATCGAAAGTCAGAACATGCGCAACCAGAAGATATTTCTAGCCCGGTAATAACCGGGATAGTTTAATTGAAATTGAAGTCCTTTGACTTAAAAGTTAAACAATTTTATCCAAAATTGTCTTCTTTCAATGCCAATAATACAGATATGAATCTTGAGGAGAGGCTAATATCAGAATCAAAAATATTTAGATGGCTAATATATGTACATATATAATTATCAATTTAGTTCATAAATATCAACTCTACCAAAATATCATTGCTTCCTCTATTTTCAACCGAGAAAGGTGCGTTAGGCCGCCATATTAGCGATCACATAACCACTTCCGCTCCGTTTAATGTAAGTGTATATACATATATACCAGTACATGCATATATCGACCCATACATTATTATAAATATATTTTTGTATGAGTATCATCGCATTAACCAGCAGTTAGATGTGCCACTGATTACGCATCTCAATTGAGTGTTGCGTCAATTTTTTTCATTTTATTTGTATTTTTTTTCATTTTAATTTATCTTTGCTAAGGAGGCAAATGTTCGCCAGCCTGCCTATAGTTACGTAACAAGCGACGCGCGCGCGTTATGCGAACAGGAGAGTGAGCGTTACGCTAAATGCTGAATTGCACGTCCGCGTGGCTTCGATTGCCTTGCCTGGCGGCATTGGCAAAGAAATGTGCGCTCTGTTTTATATTTGTTTTTCCCCCTTCTTGCTTTATACT
>NW_023458566.1:22374852-22376334 GCF_013731165.1 Rhagoletis pomonella | reverse complement strand
AATACTAATGCATGAAAATCCTAACCTCAAAAAAATCACCCTTTACATATACATACATATCATATTATGTATGGATATGTGTATGTAGCATACTTACATCCAACCCCGTTCTATAACAACAATCCTCTATGTATTTTGATTTAAAAATCAAGTGTACATAATTACTACAACAACAATAGCTCAAACACAATTATCCGCCACCACGCAAATGGAACAGTAAGTGTTAAAAAGCAAAATCAGTAGCACCATTTCCACCTTCATTATTGCTTGGCATCATCTTCTTCCACTTAACTCGAATTACTCAAACTTTGCTGTTTTCTGCAGCCTTTTTCTTCTCCCTCAATTTATGCTTAAATATACAATCATCACAACAAGCGTACCTTCCATAAATACTCCGGTCTCTACATACAGTCATATAAGTGTATGTACAAAACTGCGAACATTGTGACAAACACAACAACAACATTGCTTTCAAGGCCTCACCCACTACATATATTTCTTCATCTCTCTTCCATCTTCCAAGCGACACGCTTCCGTTGGCAGCGCCGAAGATCACATCGTTCCATTAGCGTATACAACTACATACATACATATGTATGTACATATAAACAAACATACTTACATACATACAAATTTGTGGCGTGGCGTCGTCTCACCGCGTTACCTAACGCATTCGCTTTTTATCAACATTACGCCGTGTCGCCACACGTTTTAGTGCAACAAATTTGCATAGTTCGACGCTAAATTTTCACATTTTTTAAGTACACTTTACTCGTTTGTGCATTTTATGTAATTGAGTTTGCGCTGTTAGCTCTGCCAATACGACAATTTTGTGTTAGTGAAGTGAAATTATGCAAACAAAATCGTAAACAGCGGTTAGGTACTCTCAAGCAAACAATTCCAGACATAAACTAATTTTAAAACATTCATCAACAAGTCATCAAATTGCTGTCGAAATAAATAAATGGCTTATCTTTGTAAAATAAGTTTCGTAGCACCGACTTACATACTTTTTTGGCATATGGATGGGTAGGTAGTGGGATGAACTCGATCAGTGTTTTTGTTTTTTTTGCATTTGGTGCACTTACATATGCTCATATATCCAAGAGAAGGAGTTCCAATATTTTAGAATCTAAAATCTAAAATTTAGATGTACTTGTGCTTCGTATATAAGCAAATCTCACGACTGTTTTTTTGTTTTTTTTTTGTTAGTGCCACTCTCTTCTGTCGGCAGAAAAATAACATTCTCAATATATTTAGTTAGTTGAAAATGCTAAATAGTACATAAAACAATTTTTATCTAAAATAAATTTTTTTTTCTGAATTCCTTTGGTATTTAGAGTAAAAAGCCAAATATTACTTTCACTTCTAGAAAAAATGAAACACAATCATTTAACCTTCATTTCAAAATTTGTATCTAAACCTTTATTGTTTGTTTTTTTTTGTGTGTTTTTGCTTTGCATTGCAATGTTTTTAAACATT
>NW_023458566.1:22369878-22374752 GCF_013731165.1 Rhagoletis pomonella | reverse complement strand
AATGTTTAAAAACATTGCAATGCAAAGCAAAAACACACAAAAAAAAAACAATAAAGGTTTAGATACAAATTTTGAAATGAAGGTTAAATGATTGTGTTTCATTTTTTCTAGCAGTGAAAGTAATATTTGGCTTTTTACTCTAAATACCAAAAGAATTCAGAAAAAAATTTATTTTAGACAAAAATTGTTTTCTGTACTATTTAGCATTTTCAACTAACTAAATATATTGAGAATGTTATTTTTCTGCCGACAGAAGAGAGTGACACTAAAAAAAAAAAAAAACAGTCGTGCGATTTGCTTATATACGAAGCACAAATTCATGCAAATTTTAGATTTGATTTTAGATTTTAGATTCTAAAATATCGGAACTCCTTCTCTTGATCAAATGCAACACAAAAAACAAAAACACTAATCGAGTTCATCCCACTACCTACCCATCCATATGCGAACAAAGTATGTAAGTCGGTGCTACGAAACTTATTCTACAAAGATAAGCCATTTATTTATTTCGACAGCAATTTGATGACTTGTTGATGAATGTTTTAAAATTAGTTTATGTCTGGAATTGTTTGCTTGAGAGTAGCTAACCGCTGTTTACGATTTGGTTTGCATAATTTCACTTCACTAACACAAAATTGTCTGTCGTATTGGCAGAGCTAACAGCGCAAACTCAATTACATAAAATGCACAAACGAGTAAAGTGTACTTAAAAAATGTTAAAATTTAGCGTCGAACTATGCAAATTTGTTGCACTAAAACGTGGCGACACGGCGTAATGTTGATAAAAAGCGAATGCGTTAGGTAACGCGGTGAGACGACGCCACGCCACAAATTTGTATGTATGTAAGTATGTTTGTTTATATGTACATATATATGTATGTATGTAGTTGTATACGCTAATGGAACGATGTGATCTTCGGCGCTGCCAACGGAAGCGTGTCGCTTGGAAGATGGAAGAGAGATGAAGAAATATAGTGGGTGAGGCCTTGAAAGCAATGTTGTTGTTGTGTTTGTCACAATGTTCGTAGTTTTGTACATACACTTATATGAATGTATGTAGAGACCGGAGTATTTATGGAAGGTACGCTTGTTGTGATGATTGTATATTTAAGCATAAATTGAGGGAACAGAAAGGCTGCAGAAAACAGCAAAGTTTGAGTAATTCGAGCTAAGTGGAAGAAGATGATGCCAAGCGACAATGAAGGTGAAAATGGTGCTACTGATTTTGCTTTTTAACACTTACTGTTCCATTTGTGTGGTGGCGGATAATTGTGTTTGAGCTATTGTTGTTGTAGTAATTATGTACACTTGATTTTTAAATCAAAATACATAGAGGATTATTGTCATAGAACCAGGTTGGATGTAAGTATGCTACATACACATATCCATACATATGATATATGTATATGTACTAGAGGTATACGCCGCCGGGCCACGCCGCCGCCGCCGCCGTTTTTTGTCATTTCTCACGCGCCGCCGCCGAGTTACGAAAATATCGGCGCGGCGGCGGCGGCGGCGGCGTTCGGCGCCTAGGGAATTTTGTACAAAATTTTCATGTTGTATGCACATTGAAATACATCGTTTAAAGGAACTAAATACTACTCGTATAAAAGCACTATTTTACGAAATGAAAATTACATTTTTAAAAGAGGTTTTTTTGTCATAATTTGGGCCACTGAACATTAAAAAAAAAAGCGTAACTCAGAAAAATATATAGGTAACATGTTTTTCGATCGACAGCGTTTATTACTGTTAAATTAGGGTCGAATAGGATAGAAAAGTTTTTTTCCTAAGTAGTGGTCAAACCCCAGGAAGGTTTTGCTCCCGCGCATAGCAATATTTTCTACACAGAGTTGAAGTCCCCCTTTTTGGTAAAAATTACTATTATTTTGCATTACATTCTGTTCTCCTTAGAAAAATTTGGCACTTAATATATTATTGGAAATTTAACTATTTATAAGCCATTTTTCAAACAGTGGGTCAAAAAGGCCCGTTGTGGTGGGAGTTGATGGGTTAAACTTTTGGAAAAAAGTAGGCCAACCTTATTTTCAATATATAAAATTCGTAAGAACTCCGTAATTTAACATAACGGTTGAAAGCTTATTGCAAAACTTTATTGATAGCGACATAAATTACCCCAATAACTTAACCTTTAAATTTTTTTATTTCTTTAAATTGAAATAGTACATACGCATTTTTAGAGTACATAGAGATGTATGTATATTAGGGTGCCCATCGAAAATCGTTTTTTTGTACCTTAGTACTACATATTTTCAAATTGTGGAAATTATCGATGGTCAAAATTTAAAAAATTCATTGAAATTCAAGCAAAAATAGTCTCTCAAAAACTCACGAATCTAGAAAATCGTATTTTCTGACCTAAATCGACAGGCCGCGACCTCTAAATGGCCTTTAAAAAATCTATAAAAATAGGCAAGAATATTTCTCATAAAAACGAATCAAATTAGGGGGTAGGGTCTTTAAATTAAAAAAAAAAAATCATTTTCAATGGGAAAGCTAATGTATATACTATATAGACTTTCTTCTGTTCGCCCATCCATCAGCAGCAGTCACTCAACATTTGAATTCAATGAATGAATTAAATAGAATTATAATCTGATGACATGATGAGATTAGAAGCCTCATGGCTCTTTGGACTCTACCTTATGGGCAGTAGCGCCGGCGTTTCCAGACGCGCCGGCGTCGCCGCCGCCGCCGATTCTTTTTGAAGTTGAACACGCCGCCGCCGCAAAGCCTGTCGGCGTAAACCTCTAATATGTACAAATGCATTTGCACCGTTTTACTAATCCGCACCATTGTTACACAGTCATAGCAGCCGGTGTTCGTTTTATTGCCAATACTTCAAAGCCAAAGTCAGCTTACAGGCATTGAAAACCATGTTTCTAGTATTTACAGTTGCACTTACCTGTGAAACGGTGTCTGTGCCAAGCCGTTTTGAGGCATACGAAGCAGAAAAATGTACAACAAACCTATACAACAACAAAAACCCTGTTGGAAAGAAAACTGATCCCAATGTACATTGTTGTGAATTTTGTAATGGTAATAATATTGTTACGGCAATGGCAATGGTATCGTTAATATTAATGGTGAGTAATGGTAATGATAATTATAATCTTAACGGTAGTAATAAAGACACTGATAGTCCTAAACCATCGCGCAGAGAGCAGCGGGGTCGGACGTTGCTACGTCTGGGTGATGCTACCTGTCTCCAAACGACACAGTCCCTGCTTTCATGGAAAAGCTCGAAGACCTTGAAGACGAATTGCGCGATATAACCGACCACATAATTGTTGCTGGAGATTTCAACGCAAGAGGAGTGCAATGGGGTATGCCCCAAACAAACACCAGGGGAAGACTGGTCCTTGAAATGGCAGCCCGCATTGGCGTGACCATCCTCAACACCAGAACGGCCCCTACATATCGAAGGCCGGGTTTTGGATACTCTATCCCTGACATAACCCTGGCCTGACGGATGGAGAGTGATGGAAGAACTGAGTGGTAGCGACCACAACTACATCACCTTCCAAGTCACAGACACAACGCGAGGGCAAACACGAAGTATCCCTCGCAGGAAACCAGAATGGAACCCGTCTAGGGTCGATGTTCGCAAGTTCGATACATCACTCGTAGCAGATTCCCAAGGCATTTCACCCACAACGGGAGAGATCCACAACAGAGAGTCTTGTACTAAGCTGATCGAAGAACCCATGCGCTGCATTCACCGGGCATGCAGGTATACTGGTGGAATGACCGAATTGCAGAGCTGCGAAGGGCCTGCCATAGAATGCGGAGACTCGCAACGCGCGCTCGTGGCAGTCCTGAGGCGTTGACCAGAGCAGCAGCCTACAAAAGCGGTAAGGAAGCAATTGGGGCCGAGATACAGAAGAGTAAACGGAACTGCTGAAAAGCGCTATGTGACGAAGTGGATCGCGATCCCTGGGGCCAGGGATACAAAATAGTGATGAAAAAGTTCCATACATCATCGCAAACGTGGGCGGCCCGAAGCCAAGCCGCAGGAAGCTTCTTATGACAGCAGTCCAGACGGTGCTCCTGTACGGGGCGGAAATATGGGCCAACGCATTGAATGTCAAAAAATACCGGATTGCTTCTACATACCGTACAGTGTCCGCGGACACGCGTCATGCCAATTGAGCTACTTGCTTACGAGCGAAAAGAGATTTACAATCTCAGTGTCGAGATAGGTCGAGCAGCAGCCGGGGCAAGGGCGCGCGAGCAACTAATCGAGCAGTGGCAACAAAACTGGAACGCGAGCACAAAAGGTCGATGGACACACTCCCTGATAGCCGACCTTCAAACATGGTTGAACAGACCGCATGGGGAAGTCGATTTCTACCTGCCGCAATTCCTCACCGGCCACGGTTACTTCCGAGAATATCTTCATAGAATGGGAAGGGTGGACTCACCGTTCTGTCACTACTATGGAAACGTCGACGATAACGTGCACCATACATTCTTCACTTGCGAACACTTCTTGATTTCGCGCAGAATGTTGGAAGAAAGATACGGAGGCATAACTCCGAACAACATAATTGGGGTAATGATCTCCAGGGCAGACAAGTGGGAAGCAGTTGCGAAATACGTGAAATACGTACTCCGCTGCAAACGAGAGGACGGATGTCTACTGAGGTCACCCGAATAAAACGCCCCTAAAAACCCTAAAAAAGGCAGCCCCGAGGCTCTAGCAGTGCGCTCCGGCATCTGAATACATGCAGAATTGCGGTGTCAGATGCGAGATTCTTGCGGTGCGGGCGGTGGGAGTTTGGGTTATAGTGGGTAGCCCAACACGCTTCGGTGGGAGTCCCACACTCGGGGAAGGTAGTATAGAGACTAGC
>NW_023458566.1:22363939-22369778 GCF_013731165.1 Rhagoletis pomonella | reverse complement strand
TACTAATGCATGAAAATCCTAACCTCAAAAAAATCACCCGTTACAAATGCATTTGCACCGTTTTACTAATCCGCACCATTGTTACACAGTCATAGCAGCCGGTGTTAGTTTTATTGCCAATGCTTCAAAGCCAAAGTCAGCTTACAGGCATTGAAAACCATGTTTCTAGTATTTACAATTGCACTTACCTGCGAAACGGTGTCTGCGCCAAGCCGTTTTGAGGCATACGAAGCAGAAAAATGGACAACAAAAACCCTGTTGGAAAGAAAACTGATCCCAATGTTAATGATAATGCTAATGATAATGATAATGATCAAGACCTTGAAGACATAACCGGCCACATAATTGTTGCTGGAGATTTCAACGCAAGAGGCGTGGAATGGGGTATGCTCCAAACAAACATCAGGGGAAGACTGGTCCTTGAAATGGCATTGGCCTGACCATCCTCAACACCGGAACGACCCCTGCATATCGAAGGCCGGGTTTTGGATACTCTATCCCTGACATAACCCTGGTCTTAGAAAGCCTTCTTCGAAGGGCTGACGGATGGAGAGTGATGGAAGACACAGGTAGGTAGCGACCACAACTCCTCCTTTCATCACCTTTCAAGTCACAGACACAAGGCGAGGATAAACACGAGTATCCCTCGCAGGTAACCAGGATGGGACCCGTCTAGGGTCGATGTTCGCTAGTTCGATACATCACTCGTAGCAGATTCCCAAGGTATTTCACCCACAACGGGAGAGATCCACAACAGAGAGTCTTGGACTAAGCTGGTCGAAGAAACCATGCGCTGCATTCACCGGGCATGCAAAGCCTCAATGTCGCAGAGGAGAGCATGGTCAGGTAAAAAGCAGGTATACTTGTGGAATGACCGAATTGCAGAGCTGCGAAGGGCCTGCCATAGAATGCGGAGACTCGCAACGCGCGCTCGTAGCAGACCTTAGGCGCTGACCAGAGCAGCAGCCTACAAAAGCGCTAAGAAAGCAATTGGGGCCGAGATACAGAAGAGTAAACGGAACTGCTGGAAAGCGCTACATGACGAAGTGGATCGCGATCCCTGGGGCCAGGGATACAAAATAGTGATGAAAAAGTTCCATGCATCATCGCAAACATGGGCGGCCCAAAGCCAAGCCGCAGGAAGCTTCTTATGACAGCAGTCCAGTCGGTGCTCCTGCACGGGGCAGAAATATGGGCCGACGCATTGAAAGTCAAAAAATACCAGATTGCTTCTGCATACCGTACAGTGTCCGCGGACGCGGTTCTAGTTATTTCTGGCGTCATGCCAATTGAGCTACTTGCTTACGAGCGAAAAGAGATTTACAATCTCAGTGTCGAGATAGGTCGAGCAGCAGCCACGGCAAGGGCGCCCGAGCAACTGATCGAGCAGTGGCAACAAAACTGGAACGCGAGCACAAAAGGTCGATGGACGCACTCCCTGATAGCCGACCTTAAAACATGGTTGAACAGACCGCATGGGGAAGCCGATTTCTACCTGACGCAATTCCTCACCGGCCACGGTTACTTCCGAGAATAACTTCATAGAATGGGAAGGGTGGACTCACCGTTCTGTCACTACTATGGAAACGTCGAAGATAACGTGCACCATACATTCTTCACTTGCGAACACTTCTTGATTTCGCGCAGAATGTTGGAAGAAAGATACGGACGCCTAACTCCGAACAACATAATTGGGGTAATGATCTCCAGTGCGGACAAGTGGGAAGCAGTTGCGAAATACGTGAAATTCGTACTCTGCTGCAAACGAGAGGACGGATGTCTACTGAGGCCACCCGAATAAAACGCCCCTAAAAACCCTAAAAAAGATAGCCACGAAATTATTTTGCAGAGGTTGCTAAATCATTCACTTTCGCATGCTCTGTGCCTCTTCTTATGAGATCAACAACCGTTCCTCGTTTTGGGTCGAGACCAAAAAGTTTCGCCATTGCCTCTCTCCTTTGCACTTTTGCACCAGTTTTTCATCCCAAGTGCGGACAGGTCCTTCTGCACTTAATCCTTCCATCGTATTTATGAGCGTCTTTGTTTTCGTTTTCCACCCATGGCTGCGGAGTCGAAGAATCTTCTCACCGGCGCGTCGTCGTCCATGCGTACAACATGTACAAGCTAGCGCAATCGTTGTATTTGTATGCGCCTCACTATGTCCATGTCGTTAAAACAGCTTTATACATAATTAAGCATTTCAGAACTGCATATATCCAACCATATTCATAACCTCCTCTTTTCTTGAAATCATCGTGAAGAAAAACCTTAAAACATAATATGAGATTGCATGAAAAACGCATTAAGAAACAAGCGAGCAGCCAACAACCGACCAACCCGACCGACCGGACAAACGCAGACAAATTAACTCAACAAGCAACTTGGCCATAGCGCAGCGAAATTACGTCGTTGCGCGAACATTGTAATACCAATAATAAAAAAAAAAAGTGGCTACGAAACAGGCTGCGGTTTGCTAAGACAGCGGTCGTCGTCGTACACACGTTTCATACATCGTGGCCGTGGCTGAACTTGAGCTTGAATTTTACGGTATATGCAGTTTGCTGTTTGCAATTTCGCGCGCACAGCTATACATATGTAACATGCGCCGGTGCCAGCGTAACGTCGTCAACAATGAGTGAGTGACAGGAAGTGAATGAAAGCCTGAAGGTGGCAACAGACTGTTGAAAAAGCGACTGCGGTTTGTTTTGGCAGATGTGCTCAAACGCGCCATGCCTCGCCACGCCACGCCACGCCACGCCGCCACGCCATGCCGCCACGCCATGCAACAAAGCAACTCGTTAGCTTTGTTATGTTTTTTCCTCGTTTTTCTTCTTGTTGGCACGTTGTGTGGTAGTGGGGGTTTTCCAGTCTATTTTCAGTTCATACAGACATGAAACGAGTTCGCTGTTGTTGATTTATTATTATTTTGTTGTTATTATTGTTGTACTTCTTTTTATTGTACGAATGATTATGTGAGCATTTGCGACGCAGGAAATGCGGTCATGTTGTGGACAAACAACAACAACACGGACTGGCAACGGTAACAGCAAGTGGAGCGATTCAAGAAATTGAATATTTAATAACAACGATGATGAAAAGGAAACGAGGAAGCATTGAGTTATATGGGGTTGGCATAAGCTGTTGCAAAATAAGTGAAAGAAATTCAGATGTACATACATACATATAACCATTGAATAAATTGAAGGTTGCGTCACATAGAGCAGCCAATTGGAGAATATATGAACATACAGACGTTCTCAATATGGGTATTCTCTAAGTCTTGCACAACCAGTACGCGGCGGTGTAAGGTTTGCAAAGTTCAATCGTGCAATCTGTGTACTGCGCCAGGGACTTAGGGCAAGACTTAGAGAATATCCCTAATATGTGGTTTTTTTTTAAGCTTTCACTCAAGTTCGAGAATGCTTTCCGTGGGCGTGCATAGCCTTGACAATTCCAGAAAGGTTTAAGAAATTTTGATTTCATTGCTGAAATCTATTGATTTTTTGCTATACCGAAACAACCACCAAAATTGAACAAAGCCAAAAAAATATTTCGGAGCCGAGCTCAATGAATTTTCAAATAGAGAAGATGCTTTTTATGCGGATTACCTTAACCTGCCGCGTACATAGCATTATTATTTCTCTGATGGTATTGAGTTATCCCAGTTACTAAAGCGGGCTCAACTCCTCGTATACGTAATTTTTAATGATCCACGAATTTCCACTTCATAATTGCACAATTCAATATTTTTTGATTATAATGTTTTTAAAAATACGCTCTTTTAAGAATATCGTGGGTGGCTAGTTGCGAAAAAATTCCGCAAAACCTAAAAAAAACGTATTCCAAATATCACAACACTTATTCGTATTTTTCAGCATTAAGCGCTCAGGATCACGTGGCATACGTCAAAATATCTAAATATTTATCTGCGAATTCGTGGGTGGTTTGTGCTAATTCTGCCTGTCACTAGCTAAATACAACCATTTTTCAGTCGAGGCAATGTGCGTGAGAATATTTGCAAAGGCAGCTAAAAAATAAATAGTTTGAGAGAGTTTCGGTGTTTTTTCGACTCGGCGTACGGATGATGTTTGAATTGCTTATAGTTATTTGTATGTAAACATGTACACTTGTGGTCAGCTGATTAAGTCACGTGACAGTTTGTTTCTTTTGTTTATTTAATGTTTATATTTTTTTTATAAAATTTTAGCATTTTATCTAACCGGCGCCACATAAATCCACATTTCAAAGTTCGTTCAAAACTTATGAAAATTTAACAAATTTGCAATCAAAAATTTTAAACTTTTTATTTAGAATTTGGGTATGCAGTTTTGTAGCTCATTAAATTTTAGTAGGATTTTTATCTTTTATTTTTGTTTCGTTGATGGTGCTGGGAATTTTCTCCCATACAAATGAAATTGCGGAGCATATTTTATATGGAAGAAAATGCACAACATTGCGACCCCAAAAAAAAATATTAAAAATCAGAGCGATTTTCTAGCGTCTTGAAATTTGCACTAAAATTTAATGAGCCCAAACGTTTTCTAATAGTCTATTTCCACCAAAGCTTAACTGCAGTTAAGAGCTCAGATAAGTACCAAGTATATTAAATTGGGGTTTGCTTTTCTTACTTTCGTTTGCTGTACTTAATATGAGCAATCACCCTGTACGAGTGATAATCTCGTTTTTACAATGGGCGTAAACTGCAGTTAAGTTTTGGTGGAAATGCCCTATAAAAATTCTGAATAAAAAGTTTAAAATTTTCGGGTGCAAATTATAAAGTTTGTAGAATTTTCATAATTTTTGTACGAAGCACATAAGGACAAATTGACTAATTACGACGACAAAAATAGAAAAAAAAATTATTTAAATTTTATCACACATACCTTTCTAATACTCCTTATAAACCAGTGCCAAATGTAACACACAAATTTTGACTTTTAACGCAACGCAGGAGATTTAGCAGAAGCGCAAAGTTGGGTTTTCTATCGTGCGTCGAATTAAATATTTTTTTGTTTGATGCGATGATAAAACAATTTCGCTTGTCATTTTATTTTTTTTAACAAAAAATAGTTTTGTCAACATCGAAAGTCAGGCGTGAGATATGTACTTTATTGTGCGATTTTTGTTAATAATAATATAGTTGTTTGTAAAATGGGTATAATACCTATTTTATAAATTACGCTTTTTTATTGAAAAAATTTTGGAATTTTTATACTAGTTAGAGTTATAAAAAAAGTTCCAATGAGTACAGCAATTTCTCTTCAACAGTTGGAAAATCCAACAAATTGCCAATGTAAAAATATCACAAACTCGTCCCCTCTTTTTTCCCTTTTTTTTAATTTAATTTATTTATTTGATTTTCGAAAACTGAATATCAATTTCGAAATCAGTGATAACGAAAATCTCTGGACACCAAGCTTCATAACAATAAAGACATTTTAATAATATTCGAATTCAGTGACGACGAAAATCCCTAATTACCCAATTTCATTGAAATCTGTCAAATATACATGGAGTAAACCTTTTTGTCGTCCAATATTGTCGATTCGTCCCTATGTGCGAAGTTTGAAATGTGGATTTATGTGGCGGTGGATGGGTAAAGCGCTAAAATTTTATAAAAAAAAATAAACATTAAATAAACAAAAGAAAAATTGCCAAAACGAGTCAAAATGTCACTTGACTTAATCAGCTGACCACAAGGGTATGTACGTTTATAATAAGCAAATGAAAAATAACAATGTCATTTCTTCTTCTTCTTATTTGGCGCTGTAACCGCCTAAGCGATTTTGGCTGAGTCCAAAACAGCACGCCAGTCATTTCTCTTCTGTGCTAACTGACG
>NW_023458566.1:22354301-22363839 GCF_013731165.1 Rhagoletis pomonella | reverse complement strand
GCTTCGGTGGGAGTCCCACACTCGGGGAAGGTAGTATAGAGACTAGCACCCCTGGCCAGTGCATAAAGCATTTTTTGTAGGCATTCCTAAGCATGTGGTTGGGCAAAGTCCACTTATCCGAAAAAAAAATCTTTGAAGGCAATTACTTTTAAGAAAGTAATTGTGAGTGGCATAAAATTGTTGCTTCACGAAATTATTTTGCAGAGGTTGCTAAATCATTCAGTTTCGCATGCTCTGTGCCTATATTCTTCTTATTTGATCAACAACCGTTCGTCGAGACCAAAAAGCTTCGCCATTGCCTCTCTCCTTTGCACTTTTGCACCAGTTTTTCATCCCAAGTGCGGACAGGTCCTTCTGCACTTAATCCTTCCATTGTATTTATGAGCGTCTTTGTTTTCATTTTCCACCCATGGCTGCGGAGTCGAAGAATCTTCTCACCGGCGCGTCGTCGTCCATGCGTACAACATGTACAAGCTAGCGCAATCGTTGTATTTGTATGCGCCTCACTATGTCCATGTCGTTAAAACAGCTTTATACATAATTAAGCATTTCAGATCTGCAAAAATCCAACCATATTCATAACCTCCTCTTTTCTTGAAATCATCGTGAAGAAAAACATTAAAACATAATATGCGATTGCATGAAAAACGCATTAAGAAACAAGCGAGCAGCCAACAACCGACCAACCCGACCGACCGGACAAACGCAGACAAATTAACTCAACAAGCAACTTGGCCATAGCGCAGCGAAATTACGTCGTTGCGCGAGCATTGCAATACCAATAATAAAAAAAAAGTTGCAACGAAACAGGCTGCGGTTTGTTAAGACAGCGGTCGTCGTCGTACACACGTTTCATACATCGTGGCCGTGGCTGAACTTGAGCTTGAATTTTACGGTATATGCAGTTTGCTGTTTGCAATTTCGCGCGCACAGCTATACATACATATGTAACATGCGCCGGTGCCAGCGTAACGTCGTCAACAATGAGTGAGTGACAGGAAGTGAATGAAAGCCTGAAGGTGGCAACAGACTGTTGAACAAGCGACTGCGGTTTGTTTTGGCAGATGTGCTCAAACGCGCCATGCCTCGCCACGCCACGCCGCCACGCCACGCCATGCCATGCCATGCAACAAAGCAACTCGTTAGCTTTGTTATGCTTTTTCTTCTTTTTTCTTCTTGTTGGCACGTTGTGTGGTAGTGGGGGGTTTTCCAGTCTATTTTCAGTTCATACAGACATAAAACGAGTTCGCTGTTGTTGATTTATTATTATTTTGTTGTTATTATTGTTGTACTTCTTTTTATTGTATGAGTGATTATGTGAGCATTTGCGACGCAGGAAATGCGGTCATATTGTGGACAAACAACAACAACACGGACTGGCAACGGCAACAGCAAGTGGAGCGATTCGAGAAATTGAATATTTAATAACAACGATGATGAAAAGGAAACGAGGAAGCATTGAGTTATATGGGGTTGGCATAAGCTGTTGCAAAATAAGTGAAAGAAATTCAGATGTACATATAACCATTGAATAAATTGAAGGTTGCGTCACATAGAGCAGCCAATTGGAGAATATATGAACATACAGAGATTCTCAATATGGGTATTCTTTAAGTCTTGCACAACCAGTACGCGGCGGTGTAAGGTTTGCAAAGTTCAATCCGTGCACTGCGCCAAGGATTTGCAAGACTTAGAGAATATCCCTAATATGTGGGTTTTTTAAGTTTTCACTCAAGTTTAAGAATGCTCTCCGTAGGCGTGCATAGCCTTGAAAATTCCAGAAAGGTTTAAGAAATTTTGATTTTGATTGCTGAAGAGAAATACGGCCTGGATATTCGCGCACCAGCTTAGAAAATCTATTGATTTTTTGCTATATCTACCGAAGCAACCACTGACGCACACACACGCACCCCTCAACAAAATTAGACACAATTTTTTACCCCCACATAACGACACAGGTTAAGTTAGGTTTAAGAGGCTGCCGTTGGTCATACCGCTGTTATATCCGATATTAATTTAATTTTGTACTCAAACTACGCACTGTGAATTTGGCCCTCAGGGTCACAAATTTCGAACATTCGCAGAGTAAATGCTTTACAGAATCCAGCTCTTTCTCTTTTATGTATTATGAAGTTCCCACAGAAGTCATTATAAAACAAGGCGAGCCTCTCCGCGTGCCTCTCTGAAATGAGTCCCCTTTCAGCAAACCCAGTCCTCTACTCAGCGAACTTGCTTGGCCACATGAATTTTGTCGTACGTTAGGCTTCTGAGAGGTAGATGCATTGAGTATATTAAGTTGCAGGCGGCGAGCGGTATTCCTATCCTCTTTCATGGCGGCGAAAGTGAGGGGAAAGTAGTCTTCCTTGCAAGCCTGTCCGCATCTTATTGCCATCACGTCAGAGGTAAGAACCTTTACAGCTGATTCACTATCTGAAAAACTCGAGTATTGTGTGCGTTTGACTTAGTCCATAGATAATCAATCGCCGCCTGTGCAGCCGCAATTTCCGTTCGTAAGGCACTGCGAAACTTTGATTCATAGAACGACAAAAAGCACGATTTTCGCGTGAACTGTGTGCTCGTAAGCTTGTCAGCGACTGTCTCTCTAACGTAGCTTTATAAGTCACTAGATTACTTCTAGTTGAAGGCACAAACAATTCAAAACAATCAAGCAAAATGTGATTCTTGTATAAAACCAAAAACCCAAAAAGATATTTCAGAGCCGAACTCAATGAATTTTCAAATATAGAAGATGCTTTTTATGCGGATTACCTTAACATGCCTCGTACATAGCATTATTATTTCTCTGATGGTATTGAGTTATCCCAGTTACTAAAACGGGCTCAACTCCTCGTATACGTAATTTTTAATGATCCACGAATTTTCACTTCATAAATTTCAATGATTTGCACAATCCAATATTTTTAGATTATAATGTTTTTAAAAATACGCTCTTTTATAAATATCGTGGGTGGCTAGTTGCGAAAAAATTCCGCAAAACCTAAAAAAAAAAACGTATTCCAAATATCACACCACTTATTCGTATTTTTCAGCATTAAGCGCTCAGGATCACGTGGCATACGTCAAAATATCTAAATATTTATCTGCAAATTCGTGGGTGGTTTGTGCTAATTCTACCTGTCACTAGCTAAATACGATCATCTTTCAGTCGAGACAATGTGCGTGAGAATATTCGCAAAGGTAGCTAAAAAATAAATAGTTTGAGACTTTCGGTGTTTTTTTGACTCGGCGTACGGATGATGTTTGAATTGCTTATATTAGTATGTATTTATACATGTACACTTGTGGTCAGCTGATTAAGTCACGTGACATTTTGTTTCTTTTGTTTATTTAATGTTTATATTTTTTTTATAAAATTTTAGCATTTTACCTAACCACCGCCACATAAATCCACATTTCAAACTTCGTTCAAAAATTATGAAAATTTAACAAATTTGCAATCAAAAATTTTAAACTTTTTATTTAGAATTTGGGTATGCAGTTTGGTAGCTCATTAAATTTTAGTAGGTGAAGGCTCAAATTTGAAGACGTAGAATGTCGCGTTGATTTTTAATCGGTTTTTTTTTGTTTCGTTGATGGTGCTGGGCATTTTCTCCCATACAAATAAAATTGTGGGCATATTTTATATGGAAGAAAATGCACAACACCGCCACCCAAAAAAGAAATATTAAAAATAAAAGCGATTTTCTAGCGTCTTTAATTTGCACTAAAATTTAATGAGCCCAAACGTTTTCTAATAGCCTATTTCCACCAAAAGCTTAACTGCATTTAAGAGCTCAGATAAGTACCAAATATTTTAAATTAGAGTGATTAGCAATGTTTATTTTTTACTTTCGTTTGCTTGTACTTAATACGAGCAATCACCCTGTTCGAGTGATAATCTCGTTTTGCCAATGGGCGTAAACTGCAGTTAAGTTTTGGTGGAAATGCCCTATAAAAATTCTGAATAAAAAGTTTAAAATTTTCGGGTGCAAATTATAAAGTTTTTTGAATTTTCATAATTTTTGTACGAAGTAAATAAGGACAAAGTGACTAATTACGACGACAAAAATAGAAAAAAAAATTATTTAAATTTTATCACACATACCTTTTTAAAACTCCTTATAAACCAGTGCCAAATGTATGCGTCGAATTAAATAATTTTTTGTTTGAAGCGATGATAAAACAATTTCCCTTGTCATTTTATTTTTTTAACAACAAATAGTTTTGTGAACATCGAAATTGAGGCGTGAGATATGTACTTTATTTTGCGATTTTTGTTAATAATATAGTTGTTTGTAAAATGGGTATAATACCTATTTTATAAATTACGTTTTTTTATTGAAAAAATTTTGGAATTTTTAAACTAGTTAGATTTATAGAAAAAGTTCCAACGAGTACAGCAATTTCTCTTCAACAGTTGGAAAATCCAACAAATTGCCAATGTAAAAATATCACAAACTCGTCCCCCCTTTTCTCCCTTCATCAAATAGAGCATCTTTTTCTTAAGTAGTTTATTGGGACGAATCGAGAATATATTTAGGAGGACAAAAGTGTTTATTCCATATGTATTTGACAGATTTCATAGAAATTTGGTATCCAGGGGTTTTCATTGTCAATGGTTTCGAAATTGATATCAAATTTTTAAAATTCAAAATGGCGGAAGATATTTTAAAAAGTTTATAGATTGTTATGGAGCTTGGTATCCAGAGATTTTCGTCGTCACTGGTTACAAAATTGATATTAAATTTTCAAAAATCAAAATGGCGGATCCAATATGGCGGACCGCTTTTTTTAAATTATAGTTTGTTATGAAACTTGGTATTCAGAGATCCTCGTTATCTTTGTTAACGAAATTGAAATTACATTTTCAAAATTCTAGATGGGTTCAAATGGTAATGTATTGCGTTAAAAGTAAAACGCCTATTGTTCGGGATGCCATATTTGATCCGCCACTTTGATTTTTGAAAATTGAATATCAATTTCCAAATCAGTGATGAGGAAAATCTCTCTCTGGACACCAAGCTTCATAACAATAAAGACATTTTTTAATAAATCGTCTGCCATATTGGATCCGCCATTTTTAATTTAATATTCGAATTCAGTGATGACGAAAATCCCTAGTTACCAAATTTCACTGAAATCTGTCAAATACACATGGAGTAAACATTTTTGTCGTCCAATATTGTCGATTCGTCCCCATGTGCGAAGTTTGAAATGTGGATTTATGTGGCGGTGGATGGGTAAAGGGCTAAAATTTTATAAAAAAAATAAACATTAAAAAAACAAAAGAAAAATTGCCAAAACGAGTCAAAATGTCACTTGACTTAATCAGCTGACCACAAGGGTATGTTCGTTTATACTAAGCAAATGAAAACTAACAATGTCATTTAGGTACAAGAAAAAAATCTATATTTTGCATTGCATCCTTCGTAGATTTTAGTAGCTAACGCAGTTTTGTTATTGACTTAAGACATAATGGATTATTTAAGCATTGTTCGGTGTAGCATTAGGCTGCAACAATATTATGTCGATGATAAGACTATTAAATCAAAATCAGGCAAAATAGACCGAACAAATCTGAGTTGGAATAGATATCTAGGTGAAGGAGACACCGAAAAAAACACACTTTCATACATAAATTTGTACGTCCACAACCAATTGCCGGTAAAAATGTAAATATGATATGTATGTATATGTATGTAGGTATTGCGAGCACTGAGAAATTTTAGCGATTTATTAAAAACAAAACTATTTGTAGTCTGTTACTTTGGGGTGTATCTCACGAATTTCTTGTTTATATTTTTCCGTAAAGAGAGCAAATGATCATTCGTAAGGAAATCGCATAGAGTTGTAACACTGAGTGGATGGAGGGCGCGTCTGTGGCGGTTGCGAATTGTTGCTTTCATAACAAGCTAAAGCACACACACCATAAAGCCAATAAGTATTTAATACAAATGCATGCACAAAAGAGAATCTTTCTCAACAAAAGTTTAGAGCGGGGGCATGCCATTACCATTGGCGTTTTGTCAGAATGACGTAATTCACATAGCAACGTTGTTCTCGTTTCATTTTGTTTCGTTGCTTTTGTGGGGCGCTCTTTCGAAACCTTAGTGATATAATGGGCAAATACATCATAAAGGCGAAGGCGGCTACAACAGAATACACCACGTACATAGGAATATACCTATATTTGTACCCATAACAACAGTATTCGTAACAGCTTTTATAACATCTCTGCTAAACTGGAATAATGCAGAGTTAGAGTACGTATCCGACATAATATCTCCTCTGTGGATATTACCGGACTGTTTCTAATTGCGTGGATAAAATTTGGATTGACAGGATTGTGTTTAGTTCGCTTAGAGCTTCTTTCTACTATAAATTCTCTGGGTTACAGTTACAGACCCGATTTCGCCAAAGCTTGAAGCATGCTGGGAGTCACTTGGGGTCTATCAACTTATCTGATGCATTGGTGCTACACAGCAATGGTCAAACCAATACTGCTCTATGGCGCTTTGGTGGGGTGAAATGCTGCGAAGAAGTCATCATATCTCGGGCAATGGAGAAGGTTCAGCGACTCGCGGCACTGTGCATCAGAACCATTCCATCGCAAAGTACATAATGCTTATTTCACTACCACAAGACGATAACGCGTTAAGAACTTTCTATCAATTCGAACGTTATGACATATACATCCCATACGTGGTATTTTAATACGCCGTAATATATCACGTCTCACAGAATGATGCGTGACTTCTAGAGTGCGGTTTTCATACAATGAGAGTGGTATTTATATACCAATGCCTACGCATTCTAACGTAGCACTTGTGAGCAAGAGCGATTCTCCATTGGGTCCAACAATATTCTCGGAGTTAATGATGGTTGCCGAAAAAAACAAAGTTCTCTAAATTTTCGAAATTCAATCAACAGTACCGCGATTGCCTAGGCGCGAATGCTGTCTTGTCATCCTGTCGTGTTTTACCTCTGGACTCTTTCGTTTTGCTTCCATAACTAACTAGGAAAAGCAGAAAAACGGAGCGTTTTTGATTCAGTTATATGACTCTTACTATCTTTTCCAGCGTCACATAATGAAGCTCTATACAAATGGCTCGCAGAGGTCCTCCCCAATTCTGACCGCCGTATTGACTTAACCAAGTTTGTGCTGTCGAAAGCGACTTTAAAATCGTCAAAGAAAGAAATGGCGTGTTTCGGTCCTCCTACTGCGGGCAAAATGAATTATTTTTAAAATATTTTTTTTGTCATCAATCTGGCACTAACTGCACCTACTAAAGCCTCATTGTCGCTCCTCAGCGGCTACGAACTATGTACATATGTCCGCTCTCGGCTGACTTATCGCTGCCCACTGCGCGTGCGGTGGATGTGTGCGTGCTTGGCTGCTCTCCCTGATTGTTGCCACTAGTCACAGCTCGCTATACATTTCATTTTCAGTTGAGCAGCATAAACGGCGCACGTTGGACGCTTTTCTTTGCGAATTTTAAGTTAAATGAGTCCGCGTTTTCAGTCTTTTGAACAACAAAAAAAAAACCAACAACACTAGGTAATACAAAGCAGTGTTCGTGTGCATGTGTGTGTTTTTGAACCGTCGCAGAAACGTAAGCGAGTCGTGGAGAACGTGTCTGACACATTAAATATTTTACTTTTAGTGCTGCGCTGTTTTTATTTAAAAAAAAGAAGAAAACATTTCTTATTTTTTGCATTTTCCGCTTGTTTACGCCGAATTCTGTTGCTAAACAAAACAAAACAAAAAAGAACAAGAAAACTTTGTTGTTTTCTTGCTACAAATCAATGATTATGAAATAAAATTAATCGAGTGTTTAAAAATAAATTTGATGTGAATCCAAAAATACAATAAAAATTTGTGACGGTGAGTGTCAGAACGTCACATAACTTTGGCGGCGACGTCGATGGCAGCTGGTTGGCTGGCTGGCTGATGTGAGTATAGCACAGCAAAGCAAAGCAAAGGCAGTTACGTAAAGAGTGGAGAAGTGTGTAGGTACATACATACGACGAGCGCCTTGAATGGTTGGTTACAAAACAAGTTGTTACGCCCATATGGCAGAATTTTCGATTGCATTGTAAGAATTTCATTTTGTTCTTGAAAATTTCGGAATTGTAATTGAAGTGCAGTTAATTGGTGGCCACTTTGTGCCAGCAGCTGGGTGCAGCTGTCGTAGTCGCTGTAATTTATGTAGGCGTCGCAGCAAATATTTCATGCCACTGATGAGGCTCGTCCGTCAGGCAATGCCATTTTACTGAAGGTGAGCTATAAACAGAATTATTTTGTATAGCTACTTTGATTGAATAATTCATAATTGTGACCGTATTATGCAAGAGTCTGTGACGCAAAATTCGACTAACGCGGGTTCTAAGAAAAAAAGACAGCAAACCCAGTTATAAAATCACCTCATGGCAAACACATACAATACCAAAACTCACAAAACCATACTACATACATACATCGAACAGCTAGCTCTCTCTGTGTAAATGTATTGAACTCAAATGGCATGCGATTTTGTGCTCGCAGAGAAGTAATATATTTTGAGGAGAGAATTACTAAGTAAATATCTACATATGTATTCTATTTGTGTGGCAAAAATCATCGTAGAGGTTAACTACTTTGTTAACTGAGTAAAACATTTACGTGTATGGCTGAAGCCGGTAGGCAGTGCCGAGTGTGTCGTTGGTCAATGAGAGCAACTAAAGTGACTTTAGCGTAACTTTGATGCCTGAAAAAACTGTTACATTGCAAATAACGAGGCACTACGTTGCGTATGCAGCACACTGTAATGTTGCTGTTAATTTAACAGCAGCGATTGTATTGTTGATACCTCTACAAGTGTGTGGGGCCGGTGTGGGGGCCAGTGTGCGACTCTCAGTGCTTATTTCTTATCGGGCGAGTGAGTGAGGTGCCTCTGGCTGCGTGTGTGTGTGTATGTGTGGGTGCTCAGCGTCGCTTCTTTTCCACCGTGAGTAAGCGTCAGTTGAGCGCGAAGAAATTTGCTTATGAAAATAACAATTAGTTAGTTGTTGCAGAAAATATTCACACGAAAAAACAGGCGCAACGCAACTCAAAGAACGCCAAGTGCCAGAAAAATGGTATGCGGAGAGCGACAATTGAAATGCGCTCACTAAGCAAATAGAATTATAATAGAAATGAGACTGAATGAGAATGTGAGCGAAGTGCTTACGTGTTTTTAATATTTTTAAATAGCATTACTAAGCGTTTTTTTTTTGTTGTTTGTTAAGTGGAATTTCATAGGAATCATAGCATAGACTCATCATTTATTTTCCCCTTGGCTGTCGCTTGAGTTTTTCACTATTTTTCCGACACATCAACATACATATGTACCTTTGTACATACGTACATAGCACAGCGTGTAAGCGCCTCCTCATTTTAATGGTGTCAATGTTTGACAGCAAAGCAATGCCGCTATCTGGTTTGTTTATTTGTTTGCTTGGTGTCGCACAAATACATACATACATATTTATTTACATATGTATGTATGTACAAAAACTA
>NW_023458566.1:22350510-22354201 GCF_013731165.1 Rhagoletis pomonella | reverse complement strand
CTCGTTTCATTTTGTTTCGTTGCTTTTGTGGGGCGCTCTTTCGAAACGTTAGTGATATAATGGGCAAATACATCATGAAGGCGAAGGCGGCTACAACAGAATACACAACGTACATAGGAATATACCTATATATGTACCCATAACAACAGCATTCGTAACAGCTTTTATAACATCTCTGCTAAACTGGAATAATGCAGAGTTAGAGTACGTATCCGACATAATAGCTCCTCTGTGGATATTACCGGACTGTTTCTAATTGCGTGGATAAAATTTGGATTGACAGGATTGTGTTTAGTTCGCTTAGAGCTTCTTTCTACTATAAATTCACTGGGTTACAGTTGCAGACCCGATTTTGCTAAAGCTTGAAGAATGCTGGGAGTCACTTGGGGTCAATCAACTGATCTGATCAAACCAACACTGCTATATGGCGCTTTGGTGTGGTGAAATGCTGCGAAAAATGCATCATATCTCGGGAAATAGAGAAGGTAACGTAGCACTAGTGGGCAAGAGTGATTCTCCATTGGGTCCAACAATATTATCGGAGTTAATGATGGTTGCCGAAAAAACAAAGTTCTCTAAATTTTCGAAATTCCATCAACAGTACCGCGATTGCCGAGGCGCGAGTGCTGTCCTGTTATCCTGTCCTGTTTTACCTCCGGACTCTGTCGTTTTGCTTCCATAACCAACTAGGAAAAGCAGAAAAACAGAGCGTTTTTGATTCAGTTATATGACTCTTACTATCTTTTCCAGCATCACATAATGAAGCTCTATACAAATGGCTCCCAGAGGTCCTCCCCAATTCTGACCGCCGTATTGACTTAACCAAGTTTGTGCTGTCGAAAGCGACTTTAAAATCGTCAAAGAAAGAAATGGCGTGTTTCGGTCCTCCTACTGCGGGTATTATCCAAGATTCCAGATACGGTGAATGCATGCCATGTCCATGGTCTATGGACGATTTATCGTCGATACAATAACCTTGATAAAACTTTGAGGATGCTGACTAGCTCAAAAGCTTTCTGGCAGCCCACCAACTCTATCAGCCTCCCACTGGAGGTCAGACAGGAATAGGCGAATTCTGTTAGCTTAAGTCCTGCAAATGGGCGTGTGGGTGCGCATAGTTTTTTAAATGTTGGCGGTGGTCGTCGTCAAACGAAGGGTGTCTCGCTCGAGGCTTTCTGAGCTTATTTAATGGAGTTGTTTTTACGAGGTGGTTTCCACCCCACCCACCGCACAACCAGAACCATATTTAATTTTGCTAGGCTGTTTCGCACTTAAACCGATGCTGGAATAACGATTCTTTACATCTTTTTCATGTTATAATTATCATTTCATTCCCAAAACCTTAGCAAATGATTTATTTTTAAAATATTTCTTTTGTCATCAATCTGGCACTAACTGCACCTACTAAAGCCTCATTGTCGCTCCCCAACAGCTACGAACTATGTACATACATATGTCCGCTCTCGGCTGCCACTGCGCGTGCGGTGGATGTGTGCGTGCCTGGCTGCTCTCCCTGATTGTTGCCACTAGTCACGGCTCGCTGTACATTTCATTTTCAGTTGAGCAGCATAAACGGCGCACGTTGGACGCTTTTCTTTGCGAATTTTAAGTTGAATGAGTCCGCGTTTTCAGTCTTTTGAACAACAAAAAAAAGCAACAACACTGGGTAATACAAAGCAGTGTTCGTGTGCATGTGTGTGTTTTTGAACCGTCGCAGAAACGTAAGCGAGTCGTGGAGAACGTGTCTGACACATTAAATATTTTACTTTTAGTGCTGCGCTGTTTTATTTAAAAAAAAAAAAAAAACAAAAGAAAACATTTCTAATTTTTTGCATTTTCCGCTTGTTTACGCCGAATTCTGTTGCTAAACAAAACAAAACAAAAAAGAATAAGAAAACTTTGTTGTTTTCTTGCTAAAAATCAATGATTATGAAATAAAATTAATCGAGTGTTTAAAAATAAATTTGATGTGAATCCAAAAATACAATAAAAATTTGTGACGGTGAGTGTCAGAACGTCACATAACTTTGGCGGCGACGTCGATGGCAGCTGGTTGGTTGGCTGGCTGGCTGGCTGATGTGAGTATAGCACAGCAAAGCAAAGCAAAAGCAGTTACGTAAAGAGTGGAGAAGTGTGTAGGTACATACGACGAGCGCCTTGAATGGTTGGTTACAAAACAAGTTGTTACGCCCATATGGCAGAATTTTCGATTGCATTGTAAGAATTTCATTTTATTCTTAAAAATTTCGGAATTGTAATTGAAGTGCAGTTAATTGGAGGCCACTTTGTGCCAGCAGCTGGCAGCAGCTGTCGCAGTCGCGCTGTAATTTATGTAGGCGTCGCAGCAAATATTTCATGCCACTGATGAGGCTCGTCCGTCAGGCAATGCCATTTTACTGAAGGTGAGCTATAAACAGAATTATTTTGTATAGCTACTTTGATTGAATAATTCATAATTGTGACCGTATTATGCAAGAGTCTGTGACGCAAAGTTCGACTAACGCGGGTTCTAAGAAAAAAGACAGCAAACCCAGTTATAAAATCACCTCATGGCAAACACATACAATACCAAAACTCACAAAACCATACTACATATGTACATCGAACAGCTAGCTCTCTCTGTGTAAATGTATTGAACTCAAATGGCATGCGATTTTGTGCTCGCAGAGAAGTAATATATTTTGAGGAGAGAATTACTACGTATTCTATTAGTATGGCAAAAATCATCGTAGAGGTTAACTACTTTGTTAACTGAGTAAAACATTTACGTGTATGGCTGAAGCCGGTAGGCAGTGCCGAGTGTGTCATTGGTCAATGAGAGCAACTAAAGTGACTTTAGCGTAACTTTGATGCCTGAAAAAACTGTTACATTGCAAATAACTACATTAACAGCTAATATAATATCGGCTAACAGCCGTACTACGTTGCGTATGCAGCACACTGTAATGTTGCTGTTAGTTTACCAGCAGCGATTGTATTTTGTTGATACCTCTACAAGTGTGTGGGGCCGGTGTGGGGGCCAGTGTGCGACTCTCAGTGCTTATTTCTTATCGGGCGAGTGAGTGAGGTGCCTCTGTGTGTGTGTGTGTATGTGTGCGTGCTCAGCGTCGTTTCTTTGCGACCGTGAGTAAGCGTCAGTTGAGCGCGAAGAAATTTGCTTATGAAAAAACAATTAGTTAGTTGTTGCAGAAAATATTCACACGAAAAAACAGGCGCAACACAACTCAAAGAACGCCAAGCGCCAGAAAAATGGTATGCCGAGAGCGACAATTGAAATGCGCTCACTAAGCAAATAGAATTATAATAGAAATGAGACTGAATGAGAATGTGAGCAAAGTGCTTACGTGTTTTTAATATTTTTAAATAGCATTACTAAGCGTTTTTTTTTGTTGTTTGTTAAGTGGCATTTCATACGAATCACAGCACAGACTCATCATCTATTTTCCCCTTGGCTGTTGTTTGAGTTTTTCACTATTTTTCGGACACATTAACATATGTACCTTTGTACATACGTACATAGCACAGCGTGTAAGCGCCTCCTCATTTTAATGGTGTCAATGTTTGACAGCAAAGCAATGCCGCTATCTGGTTTGTTTATTTGTTTGCTTGTTGTCGCACAAATACATACATACATATTTATTTACATATGTATGTATGTACAAAAACTATTTCAGTATAAAGCAAGAAGGGG
>NW_023458566.1:22344821-22350410 GCF_013731165.1 Rhagoletis pomonella | reverse complement strand
GAAAAATATTGATTTTTAAGAGTTTTATACCATTTCTACGAAAAATGGTTTTTTCTCCATATAAAATACATGGAAAACTTTGAGCGCTTTGAGCACCCCCTAAATTTTTTTGATTTCAAAATAAAAAAATAGGTGTATATTTCTTTCGATATAGAACAATCCTAGGGGGGGGCATTAAAAATCCGACCTTATTTTTTTACATACATTTTTGGACCATGGAAATTTGTATTTTAGACAAATTATGTCGACGATCAAAAATTGGTTTTTAAATTTTTTCCTGTTAACTAGGCGTTTTCTATATACAACCCGCGTCACTTTAATAGGTGCACATATTTTCTTCAAGATCCAAGCTGATATCTCGATTTGTGAGCATCAGAGAAGTTTCGTTTTGATCTCGTTTGGATGATCAATTTTGAAGAAAAGTGGGGAAAATGATGAAAACACCTTGATTATTTTGCAAAGTTTGCATGTTAGACAATCCAGTTGTTATTTCGGGCGGTTAAAGTTGTAAGCAGCTAAAAGTCCTTGATTTTTCTTGCAAAAATGGCTACAGGATAGAGGTTTTTTCCATACATTCCCTGCAGGGAGTGACGTTAGCTTATAACTAACTTTACTCTGTTTACTCTGTGCTAACTATTAACTGCATATTTGGTTTGAAAAAAGCTATCTGTGGGCGATAGCCGCAAAAAAGTCAGACCTGGATACCTCTGCATTACATGTCAACTAGTTTGTAACTAACTATGTTTTGACATAAAATATCATACAAAAAACACTTTTTTTAATTTTTATTTATTTTTTAATTTTTATTTATTTAATTTATATTCAACATGGCATATTTGTTGATTTGTTTAAATATTCTGTTTAAATATTCTGCTGCAAATGGTCCTATATTCGAATTCCGTCAGACATAACATCAAAATGATTATATGAAATTTAAAACTTCATTTTATTTGTCCTGATTTCGAAAAAAATTTGAGAAGCGCAGAAAAAAATTTATTTAAAATAGTTTTTGTATGAGTATTTTTAAATAGAAACTTGTCATAGTTAATTAAAAGTGAGTGATTATTTTTAACAATTGATCATTTTTCACTGCAGGGTTGAATAATAAGCATAAATTTCGTGTAGTTTAATTAAACGTGGAATAAAATCCAAAGCAATAGAGGCATTTTCTCCATCTTCGCCACTTTTCTTTTAAACAGCTCATTCTTTAATATGAGATTAAAAAGAAAGTGCTCCGATGCCCAAAAATCCATGTATAAGTTGAGATCAACTACTACGTCGATGCTTCTATACTCGAAGATATCACATATAAATTTTGGCCCCGATTGGAGTTGGTTAAGGCGTATCCCACAGGGGCCAAAGTTCAGATTACCCGATGAAAACGTCTTAACCGACTGCAATCGGGACCAAATTTTATATGTGATATATTCAAGTATTATCAATTGAGGCGGTGATACTGAAGAAAATCGTTAATTTGATTATTTAAGGACCACCCTTATGAATATGTATGCTTTTTTACGAAATTTTCATATGCATATACTACTGAAAAGGCATATACATACGTATATACATACATATATGGAAAATTCCATGTCAACAGAATAATAATTCTTGAAAGCAAATTTTGATCGCAGTAATAATTCATTTGACATGGAATTTTCCAATATATATGTACATAGTATCTATTGCATCGGTGTATTTCATTTCATTTCATTTCATTTATTTCACAAATTTTCCCAAATATGTTACTTTTATTGGTTTTTCATTAATTCTTATGCTCTCCTTAGAGGTATGTAAGTATATTTGATTTAATTTTAGAAAATAGTCATATGCCTAATGTAGATGTTGTTGACATCGATATCGCATAGGTTATACACATGCGATGGTGTGCATAGAACATTTGGTATTGCAAATAAACGCAAGCATACAAGCATACGAACACATCCCATACATACTAATTCAAATTTCGTGAGCGACAGAAACATACATACGTACAGCAGAAGTAACGAAAATTGTTGTGAAACGGAGACGTTTTGGTTGTACGAGACAGCAATGTTTGGCTGGGATGTTCATACACATACACACACATATGAAACTGGTGCAAAGCAACAAGCGAAACGAAAGATTTAAGCAACGAACGCGCGCTGGTTGGAAAGTGCGTGTGCTTGTGTGTTTGTATGTTTGGTGCGGGGAAGGAGAACTTTAATAAAAATGTAACCTAATGGACTGATAGGGCGAAAGCATGGTCAAAAGCTGATGAGCTGAGAAATACGGTGTTTATGGCTGCGGTGAGCTGTGTGCTGGTGAATTAAGTGTAGGTACACTTTTTTCCAAAGCTATTTCAGATGTGGTGAATTCACAAACTAAGCTTAAAGCCATCAAATGGGACGCTCGAGCTTAGGAAGAGTTTTCAAATTGAAACTTAGACATTGATCTCACAGTAAATATGTAATGTTAAAATAACCCACTTTAAGAAGAATTTAAAATTCACCATATTTTCATGAATGTAATGATAAAGTAGTGACTGCCTAGAAAGAGTAAAAATTCACGCTGGAAGGGAGGTAAAGAAGACGTTAATGTAGTTAAGGAAAGCGCAAAGTTTAGATACAAAACATATTGAGTAAATAAATACAAGTTATACATATTGCTATATTATATACAACCAAATATATACACATACATATATTAAATAATAATAATGCAAAAATAAATACATTAAAGTAAATTATACGAAAATACAAATAAACTTGAAAATACTAAACAAGAAAGATCAATACAAATACAAAGTAGAACTAAAAAAAAAATATAAAAACAAAGCGTTGTTAAATTTTAAAATTTTGAAAAAAAAAACATTGAAACCCTAAACAAAATGCAGTAAACGTGAAAAGTGGGTTGGATGAGTTTGGTTAATTGTTGCAAATAATACTAATGTAAGCTAAAAGCGTAAAGATACGCAAAGTGCGAATGCGCAGCAAGCGAAATACCCGTAGAGCGAGAAAGAGTGCGAATTCGGTAAGACAAACAATAGAACTAGAAGCAAAAATATACAGAAAACGTAAATACGTCGGTACTTGTCTAAATAGGAAACAGAATGCGCTGCGCATGCGCACTCAAAAGACTAGTTCGTTCATGTAAAAGCTTGCAGAATGTAAATGAAAAATGAAGCGAAATTGAAGTATACAGTAAGGATTGTGTTAATAATACATACATACCTAAGTAGTGAATGAATTTAGCAGGTAAATTAAGAGAGAAGAGGAAAAAAATAAAAACTACAGAAAGAATCCAAAAACTGCAATAAAGCGAAGAGTCATCATAGTAAACATGTTTAAAACAACCGCAGAAAAACAAATAAAATAAAAAATTTTAGAACCTTTATTTACATTTTGACAACAATTTTGCATGGAATACTACTATATATGGATATATTTGAAAGCCTAAACTAAATAGCATATAAAGTGATGAAATAAATAATAATTCGCAGTAATTGTAGACAATGCTAAGTGAGTGCTAAACGACACGGCTTGCATTGCTAAAGCGGAACACGAAATAAAACCGCTATTAATTACATAAATACAAAACCTGCAAAATGTGAATTTAATAACTGGTCAGCACTGAATAAAAATTGGGTGCATACACCCACACACGCGCGCGCCTATTTATTCACATGTGAAACGCTGAGCTGCTTAACGCGTAAAAATAAAAAAAAAAAACTAAATCGAACGCTAAGAAAAATGTATTCTAGTCCTTGGTTTCTAACAATATCGAGCGGCCATAAGCGTTTGTAAAATGTTTTCAGGTGAAATTTATTGATATTTGGCAACCCTATTCCCATATTACTTCTTTCGAAAATATTAAAAAATATGCGAAATGTTGGAACTAACGATTTCTTAGCACTCCTTGCTTTGGCACCCATATTTTAATGTTTCATATGACTTGTGTACAATTTAATTGAAATCAACTTTTCAAACAGGTGCTAACCCTCTTTAAAATATTTTCAAACCAAAACCTTCTTAACCCTCTTTCGCCCGTTAATTCAAGCTAATTTTGAGTTTTTAAACAGGTGGCAACGCTCCTATATATAGTTAAGAAATTAAGCCTCTTTAAAATCATTTCGACTAATACCCGTATTGAAAAAATTCGTTTAACTTATAAAATAATTTGAATTTAATTTTAGCAGGTGAAAGCTCTATAATAAAAAGTTTCATTGCACATCTACAGGCCTATTTGACACCAGGCCTGCCAACTTTGCTAAAACCATGCAATTTTTGCCCTATTTTACAAAGTTTTTAAATTTGGGTTTTTGGTAAATAGTAATATCGAGCCCTAACCGCCAAAATAACGTAAGCGAAATTTTTTTCAAAATTTTCTTTTTGATGCAGAAATATTCCTAGAGCATCTAGATGCATTTCTGCCTCAAAAAGAAAATTTTGGAAAAAATTTCGCTAACATTATTTTGGCGGGTAGGGCTCGATATTTCAATATATTTTTGTGAAAGTTTCGTAGATTGGCATTACACTTTTATTTTAGAAATCTGGTTCTAATTTGATTGCTAAGTGGGAAGGAAATAAATAATCTTATTTAGTTTAAAAATAACGGCCACTTATTTGGAACTTTTATTTTTCTATTTGGCCCCTTTTTATCCTGTTTGACACCTAATTTTTTTTAAATCGAAGCAACGGTGAAGATCTGTTGACATTAACAGTAGAATATTATACGTATATAAATTTGCTTTGTAGCGCCATATTCCAGTTCTTTAAATGAAAAATAAATACCAGAAATTAGTTGTTGCTATTAAAATATCCCCACCGCGAATTTATATTAAAACAATAACTTTAATAACACTTCCGAGTCTGCTAGGAACGCTGTCGAAAAAAATCGGTGCATACAAACTGACCCGCCCTAATGTATGTACATACCTCTTAGCATATTGTCACACTTTATTTTGCCAAACAGTACATAAATTTAGTGTTATTACTGGTCTAATAACAATTTAATCAATAACTATGGTTGTGCCTACGGCCATTTTAATGAACAAAAATTAATATGGTAAAATAACAATAGTTTAAAATGGAAGAATATCACCAACGGATGGCATCACCACATCTCCTTATAAGATTAATTTTTTCATATTCACCAAAATTTAAACCCTGATTAACTCTGTGAACCAGAGGCCGTAACGTTTATGGTCTTTATAACAAAAATCTCAATTTAATCTTTAAAATTGATGTTTTTTTATTTTTGTTTTTCGATCATACCATAACCATTAATTTGAGATTTATTGTTTTAGATCGTAAAGGACTTAAAATGGCCATAAAAACGCAGTTGACGGCTCAAAATGACGGAAAATCCTAAATAACGATCAAAATTTATCGAAAAATAAAAAATCAGAAAATGACGATTTTGCATAAAAAACTTGTTTTTTTAACTTTTGAGTTTGTCAACCCAACTATGATAAAAGGCAACTAGAATCTAAAACATTTTACGATGTTATGTAAATGCAGATATCGCTGTTTTACAAATCTATAAAAATTAATAAAAAAAAAAATAAATTATTAAATTTCTTCTGAGAGACCAACATCGTTTTTTGTT
>NW_023458566.1:22337072-22344721 GCF_013731165.1 Rhagoletis pomonella | reverse complement strand
TTTTTTTTTGTGTGTTTTTGCTTTGCATTGCAATGTTTTTAAACATTTTTGTATCTATTTTATTTATTAATATATACTCGTCATGTTTTTTTTTTATTGTTGTATCGTGTGTGAATGCACATAAATGTTATAGTTTAATACATTTTACATTTTCGCTTGTATAGTAAATATATTAAAATAATTTCGTGTTTTGAACTAGCAATACTCATGTAATAATGACACTAACAACTTTTATTTTTAATTACTGATTTTTCGCAATACTTTTTTATACAAGTTACGACTAACTGAGTTAAAATGCGCGCGAAATCAACATTTCAAATGTACATATGTATCGCATACTCGTGGAATACAAATTCAAATATATCTACATATTTTTATTTTCGCTTTTGAACATGCGAATATGTTTAAAAAAAAAATTCTTTAGTAGCAGCAAACTAATAATGTTTTGCTATAATTATTTCAATAAACATAGTATTTGTGTGTTACTCATATGCACCTTTGTATGTATGTATGTATATTAACATACATATGTACATATACATATAACATATTTCGGGTAGGTGTTTGTGTAGCTGTGATAGCATATGAAAATTACGATAAATACATACATATGTATGTATGTATGTATGTATGTCTGTACACTTATGCCTTTGAACGCGATAAGCAGTGTCAATTACTATACATTACATAAATAATCATTTATGTACTTTTATTTACGTCACTCAAGTCATACCTTTATATTCGTTTTTTTCTTTACATATTTCTTTGCCAGTGCTTTTGAATTGCTACGAGTGTGTGTGTGGGCGATATCTACGCAGAGCTGCAAGAAAAGCGTACCAAAAAAGACTACTACGTTTATTCATGTGTCCGAACGCAAAAGATTTTCCAAAATAAATATATGAAGTTGATTCTAATGTTGTTTAGGTGAATCATTCATATTTGCTGTGTGCTAATTAAAAAAAAAAATGTGTACACCAAGTACTTAAAAATGCCTCTAACTGATAAAAAAAAAATCAAACTCGTGGTATCATTTAAGTCATGAATTATCAGGAACACACATCCAGATGGGCTGATTAAGAGTCACCTGTTTGGACTCGAATGTCATTAAAATTTGAATAGCTTCTTAGCTGATATAAAAAGGGTGAATCATTTGGTGATTTTTACGAGCACCATTAGCCATGTTGGAATTAACGAACGTTGGTATTATTTACTCTAAGTATAGACGAATGTCTGATGTAATTCAAGTAAAACCGCATCTTAACCAATAGGGAAAACTTTTTCGATTTATGTTTGTACTTTTGAGCTCTAGTCTAAAAAGTGCATGTAAAGTTACTACTGAAAATTTTTTATTTTTCAAGATCTGTTTTTCGAACATAAGAGGTTCAAACTATGCAAATAAATATACATATTGAATGTTTAAAATTGAAAAAATTTTTAAAGTAAAAATACATTTTTTACTAATAATAAACATGAAGTGCTTATATTTAATCAATTTTGAACATTTTATGTGTAATTTTGCTCAAAGCGATAAATTTGGCATGTAAAACTAAACAGGAAGTTTTTAATTTTACTAAATTTGCACAAATTAGGAGCGGGTACTGGTTACATAAACTGCCAAACGAGCTGCTGATATTTGTAAATAAGCAAAGTTAAATAAAACAGCATAAAAATAAAAAAAGTTATTAAGCCAAAAATATGCATATTAGGGTGTCCATCGAAAGTTCTTTTTTGGTAAATTCAAGACCATACCCCCTAATTTTGTTCTTTTTTATGAGAAATGTGTTGGCCTATTTTTATCAAATTTTTAAAAGTCATTTAGAGGTCGCCACCCATCGATTAAGTCAGAAAATACGATTTTGTAGACTTATGAGTTTTTGAATGACTATATTTGATTCGATTTCAAAGATCGAATATGATCTGAGAGCAAGATATATAGGATTTTAAAATGGTATATAATAGTATATTGTCGGACTTGGCTTGTTGGGATTTTTTATAGAGTGAAATAAAAATGAACCATATTTCTATTAATTTTTTAAATTTTTACCGTCGATAATTTCTTCTAAAATTTCAAATATGGAGTACTATCTAAAATTAATTTTTTTTTTTCAAATAAGATGGGACCTCATTTTTTGCAACCGCATATAAATTATCAAATTTAGGCGACTTTTCTTCAATACGGCTTTGAATTTTTTATCGGGTGTGTTAGACTTTTTTTTGAAGTAAAAAAACACTTTTTAGTTTCTTCAAAGAATCTGGTAGTTTCAATTTAAAACAAAACGTCAAAAGCACAGTTTACGTTAAATGGAAGCAATGGCGGATAAGAAGAAGAAGTGAAACTACCTTTAAATATTTGTATCATGTGTACACGTGTATTTTTCATTTCTTTTATGCCACTTTCACCAGCATTTTAGAGAAAAATTTGTAGTCAGTAGTTTTAGTTCCGAAGCAGAAGATTTTCCTGTAAGTTACTTGGTATCTTATAAGTTTAGATACGAGTTAAGTTAGAAAATCTCTCAAAGGCTCTTAAAAAACTATAACAACGGTCAACTTTCGACAGTAACTGCCACTCTAGTAGGAATAATTGCTCTCCATAATAAAGTAATAATGCGCCGGAAAAGGAACTTAAAAGTTATAAGTTATTGCAAGAATGATGCTCCATAGCAGCTATTGAATGAGAAATATTTTTTATTTCGACGATAAGAGTAATAACCCAAAGATAATTTTTTACATAGTTTAATAGCAGTTATTTTTTACTTTGCTTGATGCCCAAGGTTTATTTTTATGTGGTCTCATTAATTTTGGTCCTCGAAAAAAATTGAATTTTGTTAATTTTTTAGGAGTTTTAAAACCCTTTATATAGAACTCAAAGCAAGTATTCTCTCATATAGTAACAAAAAACGATGTTGGTCTCTCAGAAGAAATTTAATAATTTATTTATTTTTTTATTAATTTTTATAGATTTGTAAAACAGCGATATCTGCATTTACATAACATCGTAAAATGTTTTAGATTCTAGTTGCCTTTTATCATAGTTGGGTTGACAAACTCAAAAGTTAAAAAACAAGATTTTTATGCAAAATAGTATTTTTATGATTTTTTATTTTTTCGATAAATTTTGATCGTTATTTAGGATTTTCCGTCATTTTGAACCGTCAACTGCGTTTTTATGACCATTTTAAGTCCTTTACGATCAAAAACAATAAATCTCAAATTAATGGTTATGGTATGATCGAAAAACAAAAATAAAAAAAAAACGGTCAAAATTGATAGAAAAAAATTCAATTTTAAAGATTAAATTGAGATTTTTGTTAAAAAGACCATAAACGTTACGGTCTCTGGTTCACAGGGTTAATCAGGGTTCAAATTTTGGTAAATATGAAAAAATTCATCTTATAAGGAGATGTGGTGATGCCATCCGTTGGTGATATTCTTCCATTTTAAGCTATTGTTATTTTACCATATTAATTTTTGTTCATTAAAATGGCCTCAGGCACAACCACAGTTATTGATTAAATTGTTATTAGACCAGTAATAACACTAAATTTATGTACTGTATGGCAAAATAAAGTGTGACAATATGCTAAGAGGTATGTACATACATTAGGGCGGGTCAGTTTGTATGGTACCGATTTTTTACTAAAGTGTTATTAAAGTTATTGTTTTAATGTAAACTCGCAGTGGGGATATTTTAATAGCAACAATTTATTTCTGGTATTTATTTTTCATTAAAAGAACTGGAATATGGCGCTACAAAGCAAATCTCTATACGTATAATATTCTTCTGTTGATGTCAACAGATCTGCAGCGTTACTTCGATTTAAAAAAATTAGGTGTCAAACAGGATAAAAAGGGCCCAAATAGGAAAATAAAAGTTCCAAATGAGGTGCCGTTATTTCGTTCCCATTTAGCAATGAAATAAGAACCAGATTTCTAAAATAAAAGTGTAATAGCAATCTAGGAAATTTTCACAAAAATATATTGAAATATTACTATTCACCAAAAAACCCAAATTTAAAAATTTAGTAAAATAGGTTTGCGCACAGTTGGCAGGCCTGGTGTCAATGAAACTTTTTATTATAGAGCTTTCACCTGTTAAAATTAAATTCAAAATATTTTATAACTTAAACGAATTTTTTCTATATGGGTATTAATCGAAATGATTTTAAAGAGGCTTTATTTCTAAACTATATGTAGGAGCGTTGCCACCTCTTTAAAAACTCAAAATTAGCTTGAATTAACGGGCGAAAGAGGGTTAAGAAGGTTTTGGTTTGGAAATATTTTAAAGAGGGTTGCCACCTGTTCGAAAAGTTGAATTCAATTAAATGTACAATTTAAGTTATATGAAACATTAAAATATGGGTGCCAAAGCAAAGAGTGCTAAGAAATCGTTCGTTAGTTCGAGCATTTCGAATATTTTTGAGGTGACGTAGTCGAAAGAAGTAATGTGTGAATAGGGTTGCCAAATATCAATAAATTTCACCTGAAAGTATTTTACAAACGCTTATGGCCGCTCGATATTGTTAGAAACCAAGGACTAGAATACATTTTTCTTAGCGTTCGATTTAGTTTTTTTTTTATTTTTACGCGTTAAGCAGCTCAGCGTTTCACATGTGAACAAATAGGCGCGCGTGTGTGTGGGGGTATGCACCCAATTTTTATTCAGTGCTGACCAGTTATTAAATTCACATTTTGCAGGTTTTGTATTTATGTATTTAATAGCGGTTTTATTTCGTGTTCCATTTTCTGCTTTAGCAATGCAAGCCAAGCACTCACTTGGCATTGTCTACAATTACTGCGAATTATTATTTATTTCATCATTTTATATGCTATTTAGTTTAGGCTTTCAAATATATCCATATATAGTAGTATTCTATGCAAAATTGTTGTCAAAATGTAAATAAAGGCTCTAAAATTTTTTATTTTATTTGTTCTTCTGCGGTCGATTTAAACATGTTTACTATGATGACACTTCGCTTTATTGCAGTGTTTGGATTCCTTCTGTAGTTTTTATTTTTTCCTCTTCTCTTTCAATTTACTTGCTAAATTCATTCGCTACTTATGTGTGTATGTATTATTAACACAATCCTTACTGTATTCTTCAATTTCGCTTCATTTTTCATTTACATTCTGCAAGCTTTTACATGAACGAACTAGTCTTTTGAGTGCGCATGCGCAGCGCATTCTGTTTTATATTTACACAAGTACCGACGTATTTACGACGTTTTTTGTATATTTTTGCTTCTAGTTCTATTGTTTGTCTTACCGAATTCGCACTCTTTCTTGCTCTACGGGTATTTCGCTTGCTGCGCATTCGCACTTTGCGTATTTTTACGCTTTTAGCTTACATTACTATTATTTGCAACAATTAACCAAACTCATCCAACCCACTTGCCACGTTTACTGCATTTGGTTTAGGGTTTCAATGTTTTTTTTTTAAATTTTAAAATTTAACAACGCTTTGTTTTTATATATTTTTTTTTTTAGTTCTACTTTGTATTTGTATTGATCTTTCTTGTTTAGTATTTTCAAGTTTATTTGTATTTTCGTATAATTTACTTTAATGTATTTATTTTTGCATTATTATTATTTAATATATGTATGTGTATATATTTGGTTGTATATAATATAGCAATATGTATAACTTGTATGTATTTACTCAATATGTTTTGTATCTAAACTTTGCGCTTTCCTTAACTACATTAACGTCTTCTTTACCTCCCTTTCAGCGTGAATTTTTACTCTTTCTAGGCAGTCACTACTTTATCATTACATTCATGAAAATATGGTGAATTTTAAATTCTTCTTAAAGTGGGTTATTTTAACATTACATATTTACTGTGAGATCAATGTCTAAGTTTCAATTTGAAAACTCTTCCCAAGCTCGAGCGTCCCATTTGATGGCTTTAAGCTTAGTTTGTGAATTCACCACATCTGAAATAGCTTTGGAAAAGTGTACCTACACTTAATTCACCAGCACACAGCTCACCGCAGCCATAAACACCGTATTTCTCAGCTCAACAGCTTTTGACCATGCTTTCGCCCTATCAGTCCATTAGGTTACATTTTTATTAAAGTTCTCCTTCCCCGCACCAAACATACAAACACACAAGCACACGCACTTTCCAACCAGCGCGCGTTTGTTGCTTAAATCTTTCGTTTCGCTTGTTGCTTTGCACCACTTTCATATGTGTGTATGTGTATGAACATCCCAGCCAGACATTGCTGTCTCGTACAACCAAAACGTCTCCGTTTCACAACAATTTTCGTTACTTCTCTGTACATACATATGTATGTATGTTTCTGTCGCTCACGAAATTTGAATTAGTATGTATGGGATGTGTTCGTATGCTTGTATGCTTGCGTTTATTTGCAATACCAAATGTTCTATGTATGCACACCATCACATATATGACCTATGCGATATCGATGTCAACAACATCTACATTAGGCATATGACTATTTTCTAAAAATTTCTTCTTCTTTTTCCCTTAGGAGAGCATAAGAATTAATGACAAACCAATAAAAGTAACATTTTTGGTAAAATTTGTGAAATAAATTAAATGAAATGAAATACACCGATACAATTCCATGTCAATTGAATTATTACTGCGATCAAAATTTGCTTTCAAAAATTGTTATTCTGTTGACATGGAATTTTCCATATATGTACGTATATACGTATGTATGTACATATACGCTTTTTCAGTAGTATATGCATATGAAAATTTCGTAAAAAAGCATACATATGCATTAGGGTGGTCCTTAAAAAAATCAAATTAACGATTTTTTTCAGTATCACCGCCTCAATCGATAATACTAGAATATATCACATATAAAATTTGGTCCCGATTGCAGTCGGTTAAGACGTTTTCATCGGGTAATCTGAACTTTGACCCCTGTGGGACACGCCTTAACCGACTCCAATCGGGGCCAAAATTTATATGTGATATCTTCGAGTATAGAAGCATCGATGTAGTAGTTGATCTAAACTTATATATGGATTTTTGGGCATCGGAGCACTTTCTTTTTAATCTCATATTAAAGAATGAGCTGTTTAAAAGAAAAGTGGCGATTATGGAGAAAATGCCTCTATCGCTTTGGATTTTATTCCACGTTTAATTAAACTACACGAAATTTATGCTTATTATTCAACCCTGCAGTGAAAAACTATCAATTGTTAAAAAAAATCACTCACTTTTAATTAACTATGACAAGTTTCTATTTAAAAATACTCATACAAAAACTATTTTAAATAAATTTTTTTTCTGCGCTTCACAAATTATTTCTCGAAATCAGGACAAATAAAATGAAGTTCTAAATTTCATATAATCATTTTGATGTTATGTCTGACGGAATTCGAATATAGGACCATTTGCAGCAGAATATTTAAACAAATCAACAAATATGCCATATTGAATATAAATTAAATAAATAACTAGTAATTTTTAGCAAAAAAAAAACCGACTTCAACTCCCATATAAAAAAAAATATATATATATATATATCTCATGATCCACTGATCGGATCTCAACCAGATTAGTATGGGACCACCTCTGAGACACTATCTTTCCGATGCAAAAAGAATTATCGAAATCGGTTGACGTGGTCCAAAGTTATGCGGTAACATACATAAAAAAAAAAAAAAAAAA
>NW_023458566.1:22314069-22336972 GCF_013731165.1 Rhagoletis pomonella | reverse complement strand
ATTCCGACGAACTGATAACCTCCTCCTTTTTTGGAAGTCGGTTAAAAATTAAAAAAAGTGTTTTTTTTTGATATTTTATGTCAAAAAATAGTAAGTTACAAACTAGTTGGCATGTAATGCAGAGGTATTCAGGTATGACTTTTTTGCGGCTATCGCGACACAGATAGCTTTTTTTCAAAAAAATATGCAGTTAGTAGTTAGCACAGAGTAAACAGAGTAAAGTTAGTTATAAGCTAACTTCACTCCCTGCAGGGAATGTATGGAAAAAACCTCTATCCTGTAGCAATTTTTGCAGGCTCTTAGAAAAATCAAGGACATTTAGCTGCTTACCACTTTAATCGCCGGAAATAACAACTGGATTGTCTAACATGCAAACTTTGCGAAATATTCAAGGTGTTTTCATCATTTTCCCCATTTTTCTTCGAGATTGATCATTCTTCCAAACGAGATCAAAAAGAAACTTCTCTGATGCTCACAAATCGAGATATAAGCTTGGATCTTGAAGAAAATATGTGTACCTATTCAAGTGAAGCGGGTTGTATATAGAAAACGCCTAGTTAACGGGAAAAAAATTTAAAAACCAATTTTTGATCGTCGACATAATTTGTCTAAAATACAAATTTCCATACACATACATGCACTGAAATCTGAGATTTCGCAAAATCTTTCGAAATGCCTTCCACATATCGATTTTGTAGATTTCAATCAGATTTCAACAAAATCCTATCGAAATCGTCACTGTGGTAAAACGAACAAACCATTAGATACTATAAGGTTCAAGCATGGAGACTGCTTCACTTGAAATGTCAAAATTCTCTACGAAAACAAAAGCACACGAACACTAAAACATATTAGCAAATGATAACAAAATCCAAAGAAAGTGCAGTGCAAACTCTTTAAAAGGATTTTAGGATATCGAGGTCGAAGTCCCCGCTTTTAGTGCAGTGGGAATATAATATTAGTATGTATGCATATATTTATACATATATGTATGTGTCATTTCCATCAATTTTTTTTCTCGAAGTTCCCAGCAGGAACCTTGTTTACCAAGTATTGACAAAAACCATATTGTTGAGCGTTTGACACCTAATCAGCTTCTCATAGGCTATTTAATTTTATAAAAAAAGTTATATGCCTAATCTACATGCATAAGCGCATACACGTGTATTCCCTACCTACCCCATCAGTCCTCGAAATTCTGGAACGTTTCGCTTAGTCTCCCCGCTTGTTCAATCGTAAAACGGTAAAACATCTACGATCATCAAAAATATTTATCTACAAAATAATGCATGCACTTTGAATTATGTCTGTATGTCAACTACTTATGTATGTACATATATGTAATGTAATGTATGCTTGTAGTGTAAATATTTTGCACTAAATCATAGCTTCTCTTTTACTGCATTTAATAGCTGCACTTACATAGATGATGTCAGCTGGTGTACTACTAATTTTCTATGTAGTTTTGTTTATTTGTATAAACGATTTATGCATTTCTACTTTTAGCTGCATTTTTTAAATTTTCTTTAACAGAATTATCCTCATTCTGGTATACATATACTATTATAAAGGTATGTATGTATGTATGTATGTATGTATATGTAGTTACATATTTAAAAATTTATACTTTCATGTTTAATTATATAAGAAATCATTTGCCTTTAATGGTAAATCCTTTTTAATATACAAATCTACTTATCTTCGTTTGTTTTTTTTTTTGTGATCAGTTTTATCGTTTCTATACTAAGTCTACCGCTTTGCTTCAATGGAACATTATTTTTCTGGTTAATAAATATTTCTTAAGTACATAAAATTTAATTGAACTTTTCTTAAGCAAATAAAAAAGTCTACTTAAGTAAATTCAGAATTCTATACTTTTGTATTCACTCGTTGTAAGTTCATTAATCATTACTACATTTAACTACTAATTTAGTTAATACTGTGTCGTTAAGGAAAACAATCTCCAATAAGGCAATACAAAAAAACAACATTATTGCATTTTCAAATGCTTAACTCAACAAGTGGATGCGCACACATAAATATACATATGTAACATAAGTAAAAAACTTAAAAATATTCATATTTTTTTACCTTTTGAAGTCAGCTAAACTTCGCACATGGATACATTTTTAATCGCGTGCCCACGTATCATCGCCTCGGAAAAAGATTGTCGTATGTTATGCACGTACGTATAACGCTTACGACAATCTTTTACCCAGGCGACGGTATGTATGCTGCCCAGCATTTGGCATAATTTTAGGCCGATGTTAAATGTACGAATACAGGGTGGATACAAAAAGCAACGCATGTACAGGGTGCTTGTTATGATTGAATATCTTTTCCATATTCGGTATTCGAAAAATATTTTTTAATGATGCATTTCCGAATGTTTCTTTTGCAGTTTGCTTTTAACCACATTTTGAAATATTTAATTTTTCAAAATGAAATTTTTTTGAGTACGCCATTTTTAGTATATTTTAGTGAACGCTGAATGTAACTACAGGAACAATTGCATGCAATTTTAATTGAAATTAATGGACAAGTGTGTCACCTATGGTTCCGTTTTTGGAAGGTTGATTTCTCTTTATGTCTGTAATACGTGTGCATTATCGTGCAAATTATCTCATTCCTACCTAATTTATTGAGAGATTTTACAAGGCGAAACTATGTACTTCAAATTACTATTACATATCGACTGCTGAGTGGAAGATCGACCTATCTCAAAAAACGTTTAATGAATTTTAATGAAAAACACCCCATCCCAGAATTCGGTTCAAAAACGCCCTTCTAATGTTAGATTACTCGTAGATGTGAATACATAATCAGCCTCATTGCGTAAGTCGTAAATTGGGCTAAACGACGACGAAAATCGTCGAAAACTATGCAGCGCTACAAAGTTTTCCGCAATGTGGCCGAATATGTGGCGACTTTTGGAACCCCTGTGTCTTGCTGATGTGTTCAAAAATTTTCAGCGAGATTCGGAATAAGCCAAACTGCCCAATACAATACAACCTCTATACCCTCTCTCTCCGGATGTTGAAATTAATAAAAAAAAAATATATATATACATATATATGGCTTACCAATTTCCATCATTGATGGCTGGGAGGTGTGCAGTACATCTGCACTTGCGTTTCCTCCAGTTCCTACAGTTTGCTGCACTAAACTTCAAATTACACAAGGTTATAGCAAAAAATAGTCCGAACACTGTTTGTGAGCATTTTTACTTAGCTGCTGATAATTTCTACATTTATTATTCCATTTAGATAAGGAGGGTCTTATTGTATTTATAATAGCTCATAATTTGGCGTCCAAGAAAGAAACTGGAAGTGAAGCAAACATTTTCAAGTTGACGTTTCAACCGAAAAAACTTTTAATTTGACTCAAAACAAAGCTGAACATTTTAAGAGAAAAGAGAGGAATATTTATGAGTTTATGTATGAAAGCTAGTTGACTGCAAATAATAAAAAATATTTGGAGGTTTATACATTATTTTTATAAAAAAAAAAACTATTTAGTATGAAAACCATCACTACTTTTTAGGAGACTTAAAAAAAATTATATTGTTACAGTTAAATACATAATTTCTAATTTAGTATAAATCAATATTTTCGCATGCTTAGACCTTGCGAAAATATTTGCTTATGCTTTTTTATTTTCCATTTGTATACATTTTTTTTATAGCAAGCCAAAATATTTATGTTTTTTACACATGTAAGCTCAGATATCAAAAGGCGGAAAGTGGTTATTTTAATTTAGCATTAGAATGTTGTATCCATGTGTCAGTGTGTGTGTGTGTCGAAAGTATATTTTCGAGGTGGTCTGTTAGCGGTGTGGTTTGGAACAGTAGGTTGCAAAATCTAACTACATACATAAATATGTAAGTACTTTTTGTTGTCGTATTTTGGTTGTTGCTTAATTTTAAAAATTTTAGTGTTTTTCTGTTGGTTCTTTCGTTAACTATGCACTTTACTGCGATAATAGCTGGTATTTTGCTGTATGCTTTTATAAATTTTTAATGGCAATTGGGTGGAGTAATTACACATTTTTCCCCATCTAAATAAATTAACCGTTTACCAGAACCATTGAACTTGGTTTTGTTTCAAAAAAAATAAAAATTATAAATAAGAAAAACTAAATCTCGAGGCTTCGAGTCCAGCTTTGAAATTACAAACAAACAAAAAAAACTAAAATAAAAACCAAAATTTATTTTTTACTCAATTAAAAGTGCTTTTATTTTCTCAAATGTAATTCATCTTTTTCACACAGCTTTTGGGCAACAAAAGGCGCTAACACTTCAATCCTGTTTATACGTACGTTTTTTTTTTATTTGATTTTTATGTAATTTTAGTTTTAGTACAATGCGAACCTTGTAAATAATAATATTAATCAAAAACTATTTTACAATTTTCTATAAAATAAATAATCGAATATTTTTACAGTAATTAACTTATAAAATAAAGAAGTTGAATAACATACTTTCGGTTTGTTGCATTTTTTTTTAATAAATTTAGTTTATGTTTTTTTCTTTTCTTTTCAAATAAAAGTATTTTCATATGCGAACAAACGAAGCAAATTATGTAAAAGTAAAACAAATCATTTGAACCAATAAAATCCGAATTCATTTAAAACTTAAGCAAACAAACTTGTATGAATTTTTCGTAAAGTTTTTGTTGTTTTTTAAGTGTTATAATTTTTTTTTTCAAACATTTTCATATGACTTTTATTTTTATTTTTATTTTTAATGGGACTAAAATAAAAAGTATTTTAATGTTATTGTAATAATAGAGTAATAAAAATAGTAAGGTAGGTAGGCATACTATACAACTAAAATTCATGTACAGCTACTACACCAACAAATGAATGTTGTAATAAAATATATAAATTTGATTATTAAATCGAATTTGTAATGAAATCAGTTATTTAAAAAAGTGTAAAGTAAATTAACTACACAACTAACGGTTAGCTAAAAACAGCTTTGAAATCATTGCGATTTGAAATCATCGGCATTCACGTGACCTAATTTGAAAATATTTATGTTTATATATATTAAATATACCACATTTTTAGAGGTAAGATTAGATACATTTGTTTGTATGTACATATATGTATGTATGTGTGTATTTGGGTTAATCAGTTGGGGTTAGTTAGTGGTTGGACAGTGCGATAAAATCATTAAGTAATTTGTTGTTGTTTCTTGACAAAATTTGCTGCCATCTACATAGAATGCGTATAAAAGTGTAATTAAAATGTTTTAACGAAAACCTGATCCACGAAATCATTTTATATTATGCGATTTTACACGATGTAGGCATCGTCATAGATTCCCAGTAGGAAAAGTAGTAATGCATTACATGCGTGATAAATAATGTAATGTATTTCGTATGAGTTCTAGATTCTTTTACTGTACTAAATATGAGCTAGTTAGTAAGGGAAATTCCAATATATTTTTGTTCAAAGAAATTCTGAAAGTCAGAGATGTTTGCTTCAAAAAATAATGAACTGTGAAATTTTTTAAAATTAAAAACAGCGATTTTAAAATTTATCTTATAAAATGGTAAGGTCTTGACAAATCTTGAATACTAAAATTCTTTTTATTTTGTAGCTAAGTGTAATCAATTCTATTGTTACTTTTCCAAAAACCTCAGATATTTTTTTATAAATTTTTTTTTAATATCAAATTTTTCCTTTGTTGAAGTTTTTGAAAATTTTGAAAGTTTTTACCAGTTCTAAAATTTTTCTTAAGTTCAAATTTAGAGAAATTTTTCAAACTGTTCCCCAAAGTTAAAACTTTGAATTTTCGAAATGTTACAAATTGGTTAAAAAGTTGAAAAGCTTCCAAAAATAATTTTTAGTTCTTTTGAAAATTTACGCTCCTCGACTTGAACTTGTATAGCCATCAAACAGTTTCATAAACTTTCAATTTTCATAAGCGGGAGAAGTTGTTAGAAGCTTTCTATGGATTGTAGATCCGTGATGAGCGCTGCCTTGCCCGCGGGCAAGGCTCTTTTAAGCTTTCTACAAATTTGTATATTCGCGTGCTGAGCAAAAAGCTCTCTCTGCCCATCGCGGTTGTACATCAGTCACGACGAAAATACATATGTCCTGCGGGATAAGCTTTTGAAAGCTTTATATAGATTTTCTATGGACGCGCAGAGAGTAAAAACTCTTTGATCGTCACTTTTTGATGGACCCGCACAAAGTGAAAGTTTTTCTGGTCGCCACTGACGTAAGACGTCGAAAACCAAGGCGAAAGAATTCCTTCTGTATATCTGTATTGGGCAGAGAAAGATTTTACTCGCTGAATGTCTACACACAAAACGTATAGAAAGCTTAAAAAAACTCTGCCTACGGGAAAAGTTATTGCCCACCCCTGCTCAATTTATCAAAGTTGGCTACTTCCCAATATAAAGGCTTACTCTGGCAAACACTGGTATATATTTAAGTCAGCGATGATCAGAGAAAGCTTTTACTCTGCACGCGTCCATACAAAATTTAAAGGAAGCTTATAACAGCCTTGCCCGCGGGCAAGACAGTGCCCATCAGTGATTTAAAAACTTTCATGGAGGCGAAAGAGAAGAGCAATATTTCTAAAGGTTTTTGGCAAAAACGCCGCTCAAGTAAGGAAGCACAACGAAAGCTTTTAACGGGTTTGAAAGGGTTAATGGGGCAAAAACGCTTTTCAACACATTTTGGTCTGGAAATATGAAATATTTCAAGTTTTTTTTTTTTTGTTGATCTACATGTGTGTTCTTTTTAAGGAAAACTCATTATACTCGTTATATCATTTTTGATTGCATTTTACAACAATTTCAATTGAATCAAGCTAATTATCATTCTTGTGATTAGTATTAACAAGCGTTAACCAATAATAACAAAACACACAAAAAAATTACTACTAAATTCTTTTACTACTCGAACTACGCATAAATTTATTAACTTTAAGATTTATAAAAAAAAAAATGTATATTTTTATATGTGTATACTATATACATACATATACATTCACAATATACGATTCAATCTTATTTGCATCAAATTAAAGCGCATTATTTGTAAATTAAATATCATTCACTACATTATAAGTCAACTTTTTATGTTTAGTAATTGGTAATGGATAATTGGTGTAATAAAGCAACAAAGGGAAGCACAAATGAACAAAGCAAACCGCAAAATATTTTTTCCCATAACAAATAGAATGCACTGAAAGTAAGGAAAGAAAACTATATGCGACCAGCTAGCTATGCGCGAACCAGAGCCAGAAGTTAATGGCTTGCGCGTTTCATATCGAATTTCCATTTTTTAGTTAATCAAGTTATTTAAGAGGCGGTTAAGTTGCATTTATTGTAGAAAGAAACCATGTGAAATTGACTTTGTCTTCTAATTATTCTCACTTCTTCAAACCGGAAATCAAGGATCCCATACACAGCCTGACAGTGGCCTTAATAAACGACTTTAAAAAAATCGAAATAAAAATATTTTTTTTTTTTAATTTTTAAGCAAAGCAATTAATTTTCTAAGGATGTTCTTAGGTTTTTACAATTATTAGTTATAAACTTAGGTACACAATTTCCATATTGGTTTAGGTTTCTTCATACAGTTAAATTTTTCGTTTTTTTACTTTATTTTGTGAAGTCACTAATATTAATTTTAACTGCCGCACTTCATAGTTTTTGTATTCTAAATTGTTTGTCTTCAGACGAGTTTTCATCGTTTGGTTGTTTTGGATTTGCTAGATTAACGGTATTTCTGTATTTACTTCAGTTTAGAGGCGCGTGTGTTTGCAAGCGAATGCTGACAGCAACCATATGTATATACAAGAGACTGAGCAGACAAAACAAGCCGAGCGCCGCAACATGTTGATGATAGGGAAGTGTGCCAAATTGGTTGACTGATTGGCAGATAATAGCACTTTTTTTTTAAATAAAATTTAGCTCTATAATTAAAAAAAAAAACATAATAATTTTTTTGTTAATGGTTTGTTTTGTAGCCGGTTGAAGCTCAAGGCGTGCTGCAATCGCAAGTCACTTGATTTATTAATTTGTGAAGTGAAGGTCTTAATTCAGCTCTTGCAGGTGGCTCAACTCAATTTGGGACTGTTGATTTTCGAAAATGTGCCCTTCAAGCAACTTCGGAGGCAATAGGTACTATAGTGTGAATAGATGCATCGTTATACTCGTAGTGCAGAAGTTTTTCATACTTACAAAGTCTCGGTCAGAAAGAAAAGGCTTTGCACGTTAATTCATAACTTTCATGGCTAAGAAAACTCGGATTGTGTACTCCTTATATGATCCATGCGCTTAGCAAAAGCTTTCGGAAGTTTTATGTTTACAGTTGGCTCAAAAAATATCCGTGGCGAAGTGGAGTGATAGACTTTCAAATAGTAAAATCTTTAATTGTTTTACAAGCTGAGGTTCCTGGAATAGTCTTGGCAACAGAAGCAACGAGACATACCTTAAAATTTTTTCAGAACGGCATGCGACTGTAATGCCTGTGACTGTGAATATTACAGCCATTTTTGGCTCCTCCTATAAAAATCGTGAGAAATGACGATAGAGACTTAAAAACTATAGTGGGCTAATGAAATTTCGTAGTTTCTTCTTCTTGCCGTGACACTGGGTAGAGAATTTGCTAAAGTTGAGACTTATTCTTTCGAGTTCTCTGATCGTTTTTTTACTTTAAGTCTCGCCCTAGTTTGGCCATGAACGAGCTAAAATAGTTTGCATGTGGCACGAGGAATTAAGAACTAGCTACTAAATGAATAAGATATTTTGATGAGTTTCAAATCACTTCTCTGGTTGTTTGTTGTTCAATTTGTATCAAATGTTGCAGATCCATATTGAAAATACGGGAGAAAAAGGAAAGTGCACTGACGCGCCTGAAATTTGACAGAGCCAACGCACAAATTTGTAACTTCTTTTTCCAGTGCTGCCTATGTACTATAACTGGCTAAACGGGTGGAAAAATTTCCAATCCTGTAGGACCTGCATAAGTTTGCGTCCCTCCTCCTGCTTAATCGCAGTTCAATCGCAAAAAATTTTTACTTGCAGGATTTGTCTAAATTCACTACTGTTGTAAAAGGTGCTATGCAGGTATAATGAGATTGGACCAGGTATTTGATCAAGTAAATAACAAAAAAAATTGCGCAAAAATAAAAGGCGTTTTCGAAAAATATTCTTGGCGAAAAAATTTACTACTAAACCAATGCATCTGCCTTTGCTCAAATATTTGTATAGTCCATTTGGCGCTTTTCTCAACTTACCGCCCATCATCAGCATGTTGCAGCAACATGTTCGCTCAACTTTTGCTTCTCCATAGTAAGTACATATGTTGCCCGGCAACTCTGTGCAACTATTTCTTGTCATTGCTATTGCTATGCTATTGTTCAGGCTGCATTTTTTAATGCTACTACATTTTTCTAATCTTGTGTGTGTGTGTGTGTGTGTGTGTGTGTGGGTGAGTGTTTACAAGCAGTTCTTACCATATTTTTTCGCTATTATATCTATATTTCACGTAGTGCTTTTTATTGTTTCATATTTGTAACTTTATTCAACTATTTTATTATAATTAGTTTAGTTTAATCTAAATGTTGTAAGCAGCTTCTTTGCCATTTTTTCATTTTTTTATTTAACAATAATTTTATGCATATTTACTTAATAGTTTTTTTTTTGCGTATGTATGTATGTTGTATGCATTACCTAAATCGCTCATTGCATCAACTGCTTCTGTATAAATGTGTATGTATGTATGTGTAATTCTGAATGGTTGCATATTTTGTCTGCTCATATGCACTGGTTTTCTCTAGGGGTATTCACGATCCGGTGCATACTGTCTAGCATGGTGCATAGATAGCATAAATAGCATGATTGCTGATGCTGTTTCATGTATTCAAACAACAACAAAAATAAGTCATACATGCTTTTTATGCTATCTATGCACCGCGCTAGACAGTATGCACCGGATCGTGAATACCCTTTATATAAATTATATGCACGTATGTACTTTCACGTATATGTATGTATATGTATGTTTGCATAATTAGTTTTTTTTCTAATTTTAAGCAAACTCAATATTTGATCGAGTTCAGACCGAATTTGCCATTTTCTATTTACTTGTATCTTTGTTTTTAGTGTGGTTGTATTCATACTAATACCTCGCTGCCGCACAGCACAGCATGAGTATACATATTACATACGTATATGTAAGTATGTATTGTAAGATACACCCGGCCCGCCCACTTCGCCAGCCACCGCATTGCTCCTCCCGCCATGTTACTTTTGTTATCGGCTGATATTTTTTTTTGTGATTTTTTTGGTTGTGGTTCATTTTGTGTCTGCACTATTGATGTTTTTGTTAATACTTTACTCATTCTTCAATTTAAATTTGATACTAATTTTCGTAAATATTTTCAAATTTAATTAATATGCTTCTTTCGCTTCTGCCCTTTTAACGATTTGTCTGCTTTTTAACGGTGTTAGTTGTTGTTGCATTCGTCCATATGCTACTTTATTGCATTATTTTTAAAATTTTATTTAATTTAAATTTCTTTGTTGTATTATTATTTCTCCTGCTCCCATTTCGGCTTACTGGTTTAGTAAAATAATCAGCTAATAATTCTTCAATGCTTCTTTGTTTATATATAAAGTGTATCTGCATGTGTGTTTGTGTGTGTGTGTGTGTGTTGGTGTGAAGTAATGTAGTACAAGTTTCCAATCAGCTTCAGTTAGAATCTTGCTGCTTCCAATTATGTAGAGATGTATGTATGTATGTATGCGTCCGATATTCCAATCCTTTGCCCCTTCATGAATAACTGTGGATTTGCTTTTCGTAATTTTCATAAAATAAATTGCCTTGTTGGTTTCTTGGTTGGTTGGTTGGTTGGTTGGTTGCATCTTAAACTGGTGGTTGTGGTTTTTGGAGGTGATATACATATATATATATATATTAGTATATTGGGTGGTACTTCTTAACATTACACATCTTGGAATTTTGAGAGACGCGCACGCAAGTCCATATTTTCCTGCTTCAACTGTTCCACTTCTTGATGTAATGTCGAATTCTTTTTTTAAAGAAAGATATGAAAACAAAAGGATATTAAGTAAGGATATGCAAAGATATAAACTCACTTTACTCACTTCCTTTTCCAGGTATCGGGCACGCATCGCTATTTGATTCTCCTTTTGGCGGCGTGCGTCACGGGATCGCTTGGCGGCAATGTTATTCTTCCGGCGTCGTGCCCAATATTTGTCGTCCTTCAGCTCGTCGGGCACAAACTGTTTGCGTGATTTTTTTATCATCGGCTGTGGTTTGAGCTCTTCATCGGAGAATGCTCTGGTGCGCGGATCGAAGTCTCGCCCCGATGACGCAAAGGAGAAACCTGAAATGTCGAATACTTAAAAGTTAACAATGTTTCATAAACTGTTCGTGGCAAACTAAAATAAGTGGCAAAAAACATAACAAAGAAGACAGCAAGCACTAACCCTACAAACCAAAGTTCCCGAAATCTTAAGGAAATCGTTAGGAGTATCTGATTTCTGTAACGATTTTTTCCGAATTTTCAAAGAAAATTATATGAAGTGGTTGACACGAACTCGTAAAGAAATTTCTGTACGAAAAAAAAGAAAATTCTGGGAAAATTCTGAAAGATATTCTTCACATAGCAGCATTATTTTCGTTGCATCACAGATTTTCTTCCGAAATTTCGTAAAAGAATGGAAGTGTGCGTAATTTATTTAATTTTAGAAAATTCGGCAAAAAATCGAATTAATTCTGAATGAATTCTTTACAATTTCTTTACAATGCAGAATACTCGGAAAAAATGGTTTGCAGGGAAAATATGGGAGAGAGGTTAGAGTGAGTTTAAAACTTAGAAGTATAGTAAGACTTCAATCAGCAAAATGCATCTCAAAAAAGTGATTACATTTTCTGGGCGCTAGACCAGATATTACTCTGGTAACCCCACATGGAAAAAACAGCGAGGAAAGCTGTAAATTTTTGTATGAAGTGTAGGTCCATGACAAGAAAATGTTGAGGTTATTCCACACTAAAAGCTGAGAAGGATCTTTACTGCAAATTATGACACTTGATAACTTATGAAGCCATCGCCTGAACCGCGTTACTTAACAGAGTTACACAACGGAGCATCCTCAAGGCGCTCAACAAGAAATGTATGGGTAACGTGGAGAAGAAATCCGATTCATAGAATGGTGAAACTGCAGGCAAAACATTACTCTGTTAAAGAGCTCAAAAATTTTTATTTTCACAGAGTTGGGAGAATTTGTAACTATATACTACCATAAACATTTTTGTAAAAATTTAACTGAATGCTATGTACAGTAATTAGTAGGAAAATACGCATCGACAGGTACTAGCAAAAACTGAGCAACTCACTAACAAGGATTATATGTAATTGCATAATGCCTAACTTTGTTACTCACTTGACTCGGCCGGTGATGGTGGATTCAATGTTTCCGGACTTATACAATCCGATGGCGATGGGGAACGTTCACGTTTCGTCGTTATATGGCCGAGACCCAGTCCCAGTCCAGCTGCATGCCCCAGCGAATCTGATCGGTGGCCCAAACCACTTGAGTGTCCCAAATGGGTGCCAGGCAAGCCATCAGGTATATTATTCTCCGATAAAAATTCATCCAAATCTGCGTACTTTACGTTGCGAATCATTGATGCGAAGGCGAGAAATAGTAAAAATCGGTTGGTTTTGTTAGTGCCAATAAACGTAAAGAATTGAATATTTGCATATAAACAAAAAATAAAATAAGCAAAAACTTTCTTGAAATTATTCAAAATAGTTTTGTTTTTTACAAAATTTTCGTATTACACACATTTGACAATTAAACAAAAAAAAAAGCGCTTATGTAATTCTATTTTGAAACTGTGAATTTAAGGCGCCTTGTGTGAATTTAAGAGCATAAACAGAATTGAATCGCTCAGACGAATTCGTTGGAAGAAAGTTCGCTGCCGTCGCTCACAAAATCTCTCCAAAGCTCTCAGTGGGAAAGTAGCTTTGTTTCCCCATTTTCTAGCAGATAACTATCAGCAAGAATCAGAATGGCAAAATTTGGTGATTCATCTTTCGCTTTTGTATTTTTATAATTTTTGTTTGTCATTTTCCTTTTTGTTTTGTTTTACTAGGCGAAATATTGCAGCGAATATCATCCGCCGGCATCACTCCGACCGACGAAATTCGCACAGCGATTTGGTTCTCTTTATACTTTAAAGCAGTGTGTCTTCATAAAAAGGTGGTGCTTGAAACTTACGAATTGGTACAAATTTTAGAAATTGGTTGGTATAATTAATGAGAAGTGATGCTGAAATCTGTGGGCTGGTGTTCTGGTAGAAAAAATTTAGCGTGGTATTACAGCACCGACCGGAACACATTTGCATAACAAGTTTTGAGTCAATCACAAGTTTTTATAATTTGCTCAAACACCCAGTGTTGTATTTGCTTACTTGTGTTCAATAAAACTAAGGCGGTTTCTTCCTTATGGGTCTCAAGGCCCTTCCATGAAGGAACTTATGTTTAGAAATGACGCGATAATCTTCTTTAATCTTTTGTTGTTTTTGTTTGTCTAAGTTTCTCTCTCAATTTATAGAGTACGAATTTGTGATGTGACAAAAATAGAGTGGCCTGCCGTTTTACTCCGGCTAGCATTTTTTTATGGGAAGAATACTTTCAGAGTACAACTCCACAAAAAGCTTTTCAGGCGTTCCGCGCTTCTCTGACTTTCAGTTATACAATTCAACTATTGTTGAAAGCCTGAAAAGCGCGGAAAGCCTGAAAAGCTTGTTGTGGAGTTGTACTCCGGGGTATTCCCATTGCCTTCTAAAGATAAGCCGCCATTAGAAACCACTTTTTTGAGTATGCAGATTTGTAGCCCAATCAATTTATTTTTTAAAGTACAAGTTTCAAGAAGCTCGGAGTTACCGTTGATTTTTGGCAATTTTTTTCGATAATATTTTATATAGAAACAACAACATGAAAAAAATTCTCAAAAACCATTGCAATTTTTGACCAACTCCGAAATTGCATTTTTTACTAGAATTTAATGGGCTGCAAACCTGCATACTCAAAAGAATTCTAAAAAATCTGATTAAAAAGTTGAAAATTTGCTGAATTCTCGCGAGTTTTGCACAAAGTTCAGGAATTATATATCTATGTTCTTGTTGAAGAATGAACCGTATTTTTATGAAAAATTGTCGGAGAAATATTATAATAATTTGTTCCGGCTTGGAAATATATTTCGCTACTTCCTTTTATATTTAAATGTGATATTATTTATCTAGCAATCTAATTTTCCAGAAAAGTAATTTAACGTCACGAAAATGTTGCATTTTATACTGGTTTGTATCTAGTTGTTCCGATAAGCCAAATAATCCTAGATATATCATTTAAGTGTGCAATTTCAAGCACTGCCTAACACAAGTGAGTCGTAAAAGATAAAGTTAAAATCGAGTCGACATACATACATACATAAATACTTTAGAGCAAATACGCATGCACATAGTTGTACCAATTGACTTTGATTATGAATTACAAAGAACACTCTCGGTGCACAACATTTGAATGAATGTACTATGTATGCATGAATGTGTACCCATAAATTGCATTTCTCTATTAACAATTTGATAATTAAATGGAAAATTGCACATTGCACTACGAAAGCTTCAAAGCGCTGAAGTATGAAAAACTTTGTGAATTTGTGTAAAAACGATGACGAGCAACAGCAGGCAGTCAGAAAGTTACATATCTATATATGTACATATTACATATATAAATACAAGAGTTGGCGCAACGCTTCCCAGCCTGTTGCAACACCTGTACTGCCTGCGGCTAGCCATCCGTGGATTTTTGAAACTTATTATATACTTCCCAATTAATTGGCGTTCTTGTAAATTTGTCTTTATTCGTATTTTGTGTGTGTGTGTCTGTGCGAAAATTAGGAATTGAAATGTAACATATCAATGATCTTATGTATGTACATACATTAGGGCGGGTCGATTTGTAGGGGCCCAAAAAAATTAACAGAGGCACATCGCTATTATGATTATTCGGGTAAATTCCAGCATTTTTGCCCAAGAAACCATAGGTCTAAAATGAACTTCGAGCCAGCGATTTTTTCTATCTAGTTTTTTTTTTCAAGAAGTGGCTCACCTGCTGAAACAGCTGTATTGAAAACTACTCTAAATGTGTATCTGGGGGTTTTTGGGGTCGAGGAATCTATTTATGGCATTAATTCTTTCTTTTGAAGGCTGCCAGAGGGCGCTTTCGTACTTTTTTCTTGGATTTTAACGTCTTTTTCCCGAAAATCGACAACATTGTCGCGAAAATCCACGAAATTTTACTTTCTCATAAAGCAACTTCAGTTTTTAAATAGCCTTAAATGTTCAGCGTTGAAAATTTTTATTGTTTTTATATTTTTTTTTTTTTTTTTTTTTTTTTTATTGTGCATATTAAACACAGTATGAAAATGAAAAATCATCCTGTCACACATGTTATTTCTCATACAATATGTCAATAAACAGTATTACCAACATAATATTAAAAAAAAAATACGTTAGACGTGTTTAAAAATTTAAACACTAGAAAGTGTTTGTTTTTTTGTCATTTACATTTCATTTATTTTTAGTTTTTAAGTCGAGTTTTTTAATAAAAAAAATTATATTAAAATAAGGAAAAAAATTTATTTTTTAAAATTAAGAGAACAAAAAAATTTTTTGTCCTAACTTAAATAAAATCGATGTAAGTTGTGCATGAATATACCTCCCGTCACCCTAATTTTCAACGCTGAACATTTTAGGCTATTCAAAAAGTAAACTTGCATTACGAGAAAATCAAATTTCGTGGATTTTCTCAACAATGCAGTCGATTTACGGAAAAAAGGCGTTAAAATCCAAAAAAGTACGAAAGCGCCCTCTGGCGGCCGTCAAAAGAAATAATTAATGCCATAAATTGATTCGTCGACCCCTAAAACCCCCAGATACACATTTTGGCTAGTTTTCAATACAGCTGTTTCAACAGGTGAGCCACTTTTTGAAAAAAAAAACTACATAGAAAAAATCTCAGGCTCGGAATTCATTTTAGACCTCTGGTTTCTTGGGCAAAAATGCTTGAAATTACCCAAATATCTAAAATGCTTTTGATGCAAAAAATTTCACCCGCCCTAATGTACATACATACATATGTACGGGTACATAAAATGAAGAGCACGCTTCACTACGCAGCAGAAATGATACTAACTTGTGTTACCTTAAGATCGGCATCGTACGGCAGAGTTTTATCCCACAAATTCGGTCCGAGGAATGCGGTTTGGGCCTCCACATTCCAGAGATCACCCTCCTCTTTGTATTTGTCATCGCCGCATATAACTTCTTTGCTATTCGATGAGGATTTTCCTGCAATGCAAAATGGTAGAATAAATAGAAGTTAGAATGTTTGAAGACATGCTAAAAAAGATATTTTATTGCAATGAGAAATGCAAATACATGTGTGTTAAGTTTATGGACACAAATCGATGGTCCTCGACAATAACGACACAACTCAAAATTCACACAAAAAAATACAACCTTCACTACTGTTTAGCAACTCATGTCTCTAATAATTAATTGCCTTATCTTCACTACCTATAAAGGTAATTAGTAAGGATTACACATGGATTAGATTAGGCAACGGGTTTTTTTTTTTTAAATTTTGAGTTATGTCATTATTGCAGAGGACCATCGATATGTACATACATAAATTGATATTTATAGCTAAACAAATAAAATGTGAAAAATGTTTGTTAAGAGACATGCGTTCGTCAATTTCTTTGGCGACATCCACTTATGACTATTACCAAGTGCTATACAAGTATTTATAGCATTTATACATATATACACATATAAATATTTCTCCAAATGCGACTACCTTCTAAAGTACAATTCAACTCGCTATTTATTTTATTTCTATGCGCGCATTAGCTCGTTAGCGCCTACTATCTATGAACTGCCGGTCTGTTTGTCTGTCTGTAGTCTATCAGCTTTCCATTGACTTGAGATTTGATGACACTTGTCTGATATGGCTGCAGTTTAATTGGCAAGTGCTGAACAATAAAATAATCCAGCCATATAAATACTTAAAAATACCTTACGCATGTCGCTGAGTTGATTTAATTTCAGCAAGCACCCTCTTCGTAGTTTCGAGTCGTTTAAAGAGCTAATACCTCTATCGAAAGCTTGTCTAGAAAATTTGTTATCAACATTTGATTGGATGGACATGATATTGCAATTCAATATACACGCCGTGTTATAATTTTAGTTGAGCATTGGCTTCCATACAAAGTATGTTCGAAGATTTTTTATTTGGACGAAAATTAGCTACACTTTAAATAACAAAAAATGCCAGAAATCAACGGTGAAGATCTGATTATGGCAACTTAGAGGCTGTCTTCTATTTGGGCAACCGAAACTTAACGTAACTTAATGCCATGTCGAAGTCGGTTTCATTCTGATTTTCTAAGTTCTAAGTTACGTTAAGTTAAGTTAAGCTGCCATAATCAGGTTTTACGTCGTAGCTACCTCGAATTTAAACTTTTAATCTAATTAACTAGCTCGAAATTTTCACGAAAGTTTGTGGAATTTTTATATATATATGGCGCAAAGCTTCTAACTGGGATTTAAACGATTTTTGTTAAATAATAAACGACATATATTTTTGTAGAAAAATGTCTAACTAAAGTTAGTTAACAACTTTGTTTAAACTTGTAAACGTTTTAACATTTTGGTCACTTTTAACCCAATCTTATTTGAAGTGTTTTTATTTAACTAATCTTTACAAAATCGGGAAGGGATGTTCGAAAAGTGTTTCTCTTCTTGAAACAGAAACATTCCGTTTGTATATGTTCCAACCAAAGTCAAGTGTTTATAGTACAGGAAGAGATCAGTTCAGCCGCGACCAATAGCTTAGCATCAAATTCTGAAGAAAAATTGCCAAGACAAAAATTAAGCTCACCCCAATATCTGTAATGAACTAACTTCAAGAAACTTCACATTATAATTTATTTTTTCCATGTCGAAGTCAAATAATCGTAGTATTCTGAACTAAATAATAGGCGGCATACAGCGTGCGTCTGACTTGTAAGTCAATTTGGATGTATCTGTGAAAATAAATATGAGTTAGTTACACCGACACGACTTCTGGCATGACTCTGAATGATTCAACTGTGTGTAGTCGAAAGGGGGTCAACACGTATATAAATGACTCGCGAGTCAGACGAACTGTGTATGTCGCCTATAAGACTTATGATCAACGTGAAACTTCTATAAAGCTTATCATCCAGAGTCTTTTGGAGGACATTTAAAAACAGATTTCGTTTTAATGTAAAGCGACAATATTGTCAAAACTCATCTTTCTAGAAAAGGTAACACACAAACTTTGGTTGGGCTTGCGGAAAAAAAATTCTCGCCAGCCAAAGTATTTATCGTTGATAAATATTCATAGTGATTGAACTTTCCTCCGAACCAGCTTTAAAAAATATTTGTGTAGATGCGCTGGTGAGCACCAGAGCTTGTAAGAGAGGAAGAGAATGAATTTACTACGATTTAACAACTTAGGCAAAGTTATCCACTTACGTAGGTGCTGCTTGTTCTCGATAGACGTTCATACTTAAACTAATCTTTTGGAATATGCGAAAAAAATGTTGTAGTACTTTCTCTTGAATTTTTTCATAGGATCCTCTTAAAACATTTCTTGACCCCTTTCTGCTGCAGCTTGGCTCTATTTCGAAATATTAGTTAGTGAAACAAAATCTGTAGGCCGTACAAAAGCCTCATACGTTTCAATGCAAGTTATTTTCCACTAAAACAACATATACCCTTTACACCAACCGAGAGAATCCGCATGCCGGCAAAACATTCGCCTGAGCTTCGAATAAGTTCAAACGCAAATTCGCTACGGCGCCATCTAACGGCAAGTACATATTTCGTACTCGCACTTTACTAAAATGGAAAGGAATCAATGTTCTTCTTTTAAAAATTTGCCATACCGTCGAATAGAAAGTTAGTGTTGGATATTTTTGAAATGATAAATAACTCATTTTCAAAGCTAACTTGATTGCCTCGCTGATAAAAACTACAAACGAATTTTGCATAACAAATTCAAGTTCATGTCGTACTTTAGATTGAATAACCGACTGTTAATAAATGGCAAAATAGATCCAGGATTAGACCTTAGTTTTCCAATAAACAGTGTAAGAAAAAAATATATAAATTTTATTGCTTTATTATTGAGCTTTGTACCACGATCTACCACATCTCCTCATCAGACTTATTTCTCTAGACCTCGGCAGGAATCAAACCCGTATTATCGATGTGCAAAGCCAGCAACGCTAACTACTGAGCTGTCCATACCCCGAAAAATCATTTTGCTATGGATTTTTCCATTTTTCCTAAAAAAAAAATCGTAGTCAATAACACTTTTGAAATAACTAAATTTGTTTTGTAATTTTTTTTTCGTTTGCTTGCTCGTTTTAAGTATTTGCTATAAATTAAAAAGCAAATTTGAACGTTACCAACTAGACAAATCTGACTCTCGATTGAATCCATTTTCTACATCAAGAGATAAAATCTTTTCAAGACACACTTTCGTATTGAAGAAACTTTCGTATTGGACCACCACCTTTAGGTCCGTTTCGTAATGAAATGAACCACAGAATGCAACCTTAAAATCCTTGAAATAGGTAACAGTATCTAAATGGACTATTCAATTAAGCTCAATCCACCAATTTTGCTGACAGATCCTAAAAAAATTGTGATCTAAAAATCTTTAATATTAAAAAGTTAAGTTCTTTGATGATTCGTGCAAAAATTATGCTCAGAGCGAACTTAAATGATTCAGTAATCTATCCTCCTTTTTCTTCATTTCTACCAAATTTTCTTGTTATCATCACTTTCCAAAATAATAGCCCAATTTTTTCAACACAATCGCTCCGCCCAAAACAATTCCATAAACAATGATAAATGTAGGTTAATAATTCAATGATAATAGTAAGTGACCACTTTGACGGCAAAGCTAATGAATAAATCAAGCCATTAAAATCCGCCAACCACTTGGCACTGCTATATAAATACAAACAGACAAACCCAAAACAGAAATCGAGCAAAAAAACAAACAACATGCTGGCAACGTAGAAAAGTGCAAGTATTGCAAACATGAACTGCATGCAGAAATAAACAATAGGGCTATTCGCGATCCGGTGCAAATGGCCTAGCATCATTGCATTGCAAATTTGTATTGCAAATTATTTGCAATACACAAACAAAATACACGCATTTGCATTTGTCATGGCTTGGCAAATTTGCAATACCGAAAATCGATAGCATAAAAATGCTATGCATTGCATTCATAAACAAAACCAAAGCTGATGCACAAAAATTGTTTTGCAAAAGCTTTACCACTACAGTTTAATAAAGGTCGCTCACAATCCATGGCATATTTCTGCAATTGCATAAATTTGTCAGCTCTTATGCACCAAATCGCGAATAGCCCTAATGAAAGACAAATAAAGATTCGCAAGCACACACACACATGCAACCGCACTGCTTTCAGCTGCAGCCACGGAGTTAGTGCGCATGCGCAGCCCACTCAACTAACGCGAAACCCACAAATAGCCACCACATTGCATTCGAGTCCAAAAGTCAGGCAGCAAAAATCATTTCCGTATTCAAAAGTTACATCGTAAAGCACGACAACAACAACAATAAAGAACAACAACATGCAGTTTTCGTTTGCGAAGAGTGGGCTCGCTGTTGGTTGGTCGCTTGGTTGGTTGACTGTTGTTGGTGGCGTTGGTAATAACAATCATTTGACTGTGTGAATGCGTAAAAGCAGCAGAAAGCGCCAGCCGACAGCCCATAGCTACCAAAACAAGGAAAACCAGAAAGCAGGCAAGCGAAAATGATAAATTGAGAAAATGAGAAAAGGCGTGAATGTGAAAAACAATAGGGAAAAAGGCACAATAGGCCATTGTAAAATTTGACTTTGGCTGACTTTTAGTCAAAGAAAACGAAGAACAAAAAAAAAATTAAAAAAAAAACAGTGCCAAATCGTAGCAAAAACGAGCGCACGAAATCAAATCGAAAACGAAAGTGAAACTTTGGCGTTTTTTCGTTTTGTCCATCTCTCAATCGGGATTTGTGTCATTGCGTGAGTGTGTGTGAGCGCTTTTGTTTACTTTGCGCGCCGACTTGTGCAGACATTAGTATTGTTTTTTTTTTTGTAATTTTCATTATTTTTTTGCATTGCGTTTTCGTGCGCTCAAGCTTTTTACCTCAGCGCACTCAACAGTAGGAATGAAACGATACCATTCAGTTGTCGATACTTTTACTGGGAAGTAGTATCGATTTTAGGTATCGATACCTGAAAATATCGGACCTAAAGTATCGATACCTACTCATACGATAGTTTCAAAAGTGGCTTCTTATTGCTTCATCTGGTAGTATTCCACATACAATTGGAAGTGTGAAGAGTACAGAAACAAAATGATAAGGACGAAATTTTATGAAAAGAAATTCTTAAAAACATTTAAAATATGAAAGATTTTCTAGCATCTAGATACCGTGAGCTAGAATAATTTTTCTATTTGACATCTACTTTTCTCCAGACTAGATGCGAAGATGGCGTTTAAATTTTCTATAATGTTTAAGTTTTTTCTAAGATTTCTTTAATCATCTCTTTGTACACTACTCTTTTTCTTATTCGTTAATTTTCTTCAATAACAGAGCTAGACTCCGCCTATCTTTAGTATTTTCCGCTAGTCTTTTCAGCGTGTGCATTGCATTTCCTTGCATTTCCAGGCTCAAGGTCTTCACATGCTAACGCGCGTTAAACCCGAAGAGTTACCCAGTGAGCTTAACATCGCGTTGAAACGCCAGTTCATTCACTCTTGCACTCGAACAGTTCGGCCGTGTATAGGTCGCATTACATCGACTTTGTGAAGCAATTGAAGCGTGCATTCTTTGCAATATATCGACTTCGTCGCATTATCTCGGTTTTCGCTGACAATTAAGCTGCGATTAAGAACAAGGCGCTTCATATTCAGACAGAAACAGTGGATGAAAAATTGCGGAAGCACAATTTTCCTTAGTACTGGGTTTCTATACGAGTATTTGTTTGCGATACTACTCAGTACTTGGTTCAAAAGTATCGAAACCAAAATTACTGGGTATCGATCGAAAGGTATCGTTTCATCCCTACTCAACTAAAGGTTTTCAGAAAGCCGGCGCATGCGTGACTGTCAGCACTCGCGCGCATTTCAATTGGAGTGAGTGAATTTTCGAAGTGCCTGCAATGAGCTGGTAAGCTTTTGTCGTTGGTTTGGCGGCTGCGCTTCACTCTAAAGCTTCTTTCGCTCTTCAACTTTTATTGGCTTTCTTGCGCTGCAAATTTCTTTTCTCCAATTTGGTTTTTCTTTTGCTAGCAGGATTTCTTTGCTTTTGCTTGTGTGTTTCCTCGCAAGCATAGCGCCGCTGCCACGCTAATAAAAGCGAAGTTAGCAATACAAGTTTCGTGAATGAGTTATCTGAGTTAGACTATCTGGATGTCGAATTAAGACTCTTGGACACCAGCACTTCCATCCTCCGTTTTTTTTTTTTTTTTTTTTTTGCTTAGCTTATATCTCTATACGTTCATACAAATCTTAAGCTGCTTGCCGCGCAACTCTTAGGTATTGTTTTTTTTTATTATCTTTTTGTTACTACTTATGTCTTTTCTGCAGGCCACTCCAAAGCTTTTTTAATGCAGCTTCAGTTTCAGCTTCGAATGCGCCATTTCGCCAGCTTAAAATTTCCGCTTTCTTATTCACTCTCACTTTCATTTGACTACAATTCGCTTTGGTCTTCGTTTTTTTTT
>NW_023458566.1:22289291-22313969 GCF_013731165.1 Rhagoletis pomonella | reverse complement strand
ATTTTTGCTGTACAAATGTCCCACCCGTGACGATGGAATACCCCATTGAGTAAAATATTCATCTATTTCCCGACGATAGTTTTTACTGACGAAATGTGAGTTCTAGAACCAAATCCGAGGCAAGAGAAGTCGGTCCAGAATCCTCTTCAACTAGATGTTCAGATATCTGGTTATCAAGTACTCTTTTGAGAGGCGAGACTTCTTTTAAAAAAATAGCTGTTTGCTATCCTATAGCCAGTATTGATTTTAACCCAGTAGGTAGGCAGTCTCGGGGAACTCAACCTTCAAGTATTACGCCAGCAGTGGTACTGACGATCTGTTTAGAGGCTGTGAGCTGAAACAGCCACAAAATACATTCACTTAGAAAATTATAATAGCCCACATTTCTTTTATGTCTACTTACAGCTATCTAAATTCTATTCCCACCTCGCAAACGAACTTTACATGCACTGTACTCGGTTTCTACTACTAATAAATAAGTTCGTTGGTAGTGAATAGAATAGGTTTTGCTAATCGCAAGGGAGTAACTTCTTTCCGATAGCAGGATACCAGAAATCACAAATTTTTGCTGATATGTGGTGAAATAAGGCCAGCATTAACATACAGGTTTCGTTATGACAGAGTTGGTCCTTACATTGACCAGTCATGGCCCAAACAACTATACTCCCGGTCGAAGATGTTTTTGATTTTCTAAAGATTTTATATGAACGCACACAGGATAAAATCCCTCTTCTGGTCAACTCGTTATCAGTGGAATTTGAGAAATCTATTTGACCTCTTCCTCTTTTGAGCTTCGCCTCTGGTGTGGGTATCCACAATATCAATTTCGATTTAAAAAAATCTACTTTTGATTACACTCGCCTTTTCTTGCGTATATGTCACTCTCTTCTTACCCTCGAAAATGAAGTGCAGAGCTTTGGGTCACCCTGTGCCTTTTTTTGAATACATTTAAACTAATCAGCTCATCTGAAAAGGGTTTTCATTTCGCTGCAGTTAATTTCTTAGTTTTTTTCTTGTTTTTTTTTTTTTTTGTTCATTCAACCCAACAGTTTCGGTGTAAACCGCGAATGAGGAAACTAAAACTTCACATACATACATATGTATGTATTTGCCTAGGAAATGACACTGACCTTCGTTGAATGTCAAAGATAGCTTAGGCATATCGATTTGGTTGCACAAAGCACCACGAGGCGAAGGCACAAAACAAGAATAAGCTTCCACAGGAAATGACAAAGGCGGTGTGGCATCAAACTGGATTAAGGGCGACTAGTGCAAATATCAATAAAATAGCTAGTAGCAATGAACCACGTGCCACATGCGATGTTTTTCGATTGATTTAACCTATTTGGTATGGGATTGACATTGTTCTAAATTTTTTTATTTGCATTTTTGCGGTTTTTTGCGCTTTCTTATTTTAAAATTTGCATTCAAATGATCAGCATGTATGTATGTATGTATGTTGTTAGCAGCTGCAAACTTTGTCAAAGCAGTAACACTGGCTATGCATGTATGCAAATAAAAACACTTGTACTGATATTCAAAAGAGTCTTATAAATTATGACTATGTACATCTGTTTGTTTGCAAGTTAGCACATACATAGGCACCATACTTATGTATGTATGTATGTATGTACCTTAATTTTAATGGCAGCATAACCTATTTTTAAGCGATATTTTTCATGACCCATTACTGTATGTATGTATGCACGTATCTCACTATTTGGCTTTATTAAATCACCGAAATTGGATGATTCTCTTAAGAACTACTGAATGTATACACATAATTTTATGAGCCTTGGAATCAGGGACGTGAACCGGATGAAAAATTTGTTTGGTTCGGTTCAGTGGTTCGAACCGTTTTTGCACTTTTGGATTGGTTCGCCAAAGCGGTTTTTTTGGTCTTTGAACCGAGGTTTCGGTGCGGTTCAACGGTTCGAAAAACAAAAAAATTACGCGCAAGTTGAAGTGTCAAGTGTCTGTCAAATGAGATGGGTTGCCTTTACGTGATGGGTATTACCATGTTTACCAAAAAGAAAAAAAAGTACATTTATCTATTGAAAATTGGTTGAAACGAACCTTTCAATCTTTATAGAAGGTGGTTCGGTTTTCGGTTCGAATCAAACATTTGTGGAAAATTTCGGTTCGGTTAATGGTTCAGTTAATTAATAGAAAAGAGCGGTTTTCCTGTTCAAAACCGGTTCGGTTCAAAACCGGTTCACGTCCCTGCTTGGAATAGTATTAGATATTTATATCTTCAACTTAGCCTTTCAAATTAACAAAAAAACTCTACATTTCACTTGACTACCGCAATGTAAGTAACTGTGCGTAGGTGGCAGAGGGCGATTCACCGCTCCTCTGCCAATATCTAAAGAGGCATCTTGGCCTTCATGAGGCTACATCATGTGGTTTTTGCTTGGCATTCTGACCACGATCGAAATCGCCTCTGCCAGTGAATTTTTCTTTTTTTAAATTATTGATTTATTTGAATGTTCTAAGCGACACTTCTACACCTCTTGTTATCTTATCCATTATCAGATTAAAGAAGTCGGGCTATAGTGGTCAGCCTTGCCTGAAACCACGTTTGGTGCGAACAGTTCTAAGAGGTCTTATCCAATTTTAATGGAGCTCTTGCTGTTGCTCCAGGTTTACACAGCCATATTAGTTTCGCAGGGATAGCAAATATATTAGAAAATCTCACGTGTTCTTACATTTTTCAAAAAAAAAAAAAGTGTTTTTGTTCGAAAATGGAGGCAGTCTTATTTTAGAAAATTGTTTTGTATAAAAAAACAAGATTCCAACGCGAAATTGTATTTAAATAAAAATTTGAAAGAAATGCGTAACCCGTAACCCGTAGTTGCGTATATATTACTTTCTTCATTTATATAACAATTTTATAATGAATTTCGTGGGTGCCAAAAAAATTTAAAACAATGAAATTTCTCAAATCATAGTCATATTTTACTCAATGTAATTTTTCTATATGAAAAGTACCCAAAGTTATTAAAAAAAAAACAAATTATGACTTTTTCGAGTGAAAATGAAAATATTAGTAATTTCGGTACTTTCTCGCCTAAATAAACATTTTAAGGCTAAAATTATTCAAATATTTACTTAATTTAATTTTTATAGCACATAATTGTTTCTGGAACTCCATTGATTAAAATATATGTAAGAAGAATGCTTTAACGTTTTTTTTTTGTCTGGCGGGAGAAGGAAGTGACATTCAAAAAGTAACTCGTGATATTTGCTCATATGCATCCCCTTTCATTTCTGCCTAAAGCAGATGTCCTAATATAGAAAGAGAGATGGAGTGTGTATTAACCCTACTCTCACGCGCCTTTTGGAAAAATTTACATCTGGTGAATACCAGGTCATTGGTGGATGTGCCAATTCTAAAGTCACATCTTTGGTTAATGGAGGGCTTCCGTCTTTAACACAGCATCGTCGACCTTACAAGCAGTGCCAGCGTCTCTGCACCATACTTGAATATCTCAGTTGGTGGAACGTCAGCTCCCGTAGCTGCAAAATCGACTCTGTCATCCTCGGCCGCGGGTGCGGACTCACATCCTCTACTGGTTTCACTGCCACACAGCAGGATAGAGCAGTGCTCCCAGAATAATTTATTTGGCTTGCCCTAGACATTGGCAAAGCCGACCTACTTTCTGAGCTATCAAATAAATTAAAATCAACTTTGCTGTGTGCAGCATTTGGCAGGCTAATTTCATTCCTTTAAGCATTTTGATAGCCTGTAAAATTTCCACTGCTGTTACAAGCCCTTCATTTGTACTTTGTGAGTAAATTTTGTGAAAAAGATTTTAAAGAGGTTGTTTCATTTTGTGTAACAAATTTACTTTTACATCTACTCAAGCCCTACAAATGTATGTAGATTTCTTTTATATTTCAAAGCCTTAATATACATATGTACATACATATGTCTGTACATACTTAAAATAATATCGAGGCCACAAAGTAGTCATGAAAAATAATTTAGCGAAATTTTACTCTTAATGACTTTGTACTTTTTTAACAACTCATTCGAGCCTACACTTTCTGAATATCCCTGTGCCGCACCACCGACACGCGCACACACACACACACACGCACTTATCACAGTTAACATCTTTTGCTCTAACCATCAATACTCACAATTTTAGCTTTCCGTGTCGCGCAGCCCTTTGCACGCATTATGACGATGACAATTCCCAGGCCCAGGCCCAGTGGCCCCAGCTAAAGACTGCACGAGCAATTCAAGCAATTAATAAAGCAAAAACAAACACAAAACCAGGCAAACGCAAACGAAATACATGTAAACAATAAAGTCAAACTTTGTTAAAAAAAAAAAAAAGCGCAACAGCAACAAAGGAAATTAAGCGAAACGCCAACATTAGTACTACGTTTTTACTTTCATTAAGCAGTGACGCGTTACGGCGCATGCGCCGCAGACGCTAACTTACACACACACACACACAGATCCACTAAAAGCATATTTGGCATAACAGTGCGCTGCATTCAGCGCTGTCGCTGTGCCGTTGCGTCGACGCCGACGTAGTCAAAGTTGTTGTTGCTGTTGTTAGCGCTGCGACGGCGTTTACTTAGCAACATCCGAAAATTTCGGAGCGTATAAAAACTTTCACTTTTTCGGCAGTTTTTTGACGAATTTTTCGTTTCAGTTTCGATTTCATTTTGAGTTGTGTTTTATTTTTAACAAACCGCTTTGTGAAATATTTATCAAGCGACTGCCTGACTACCCTTCACATACCAAGCAAAACCGCAAACCAGCGCAGCAGCGCAGGTACAAAAAAAAAAAACAAGGCGTGCCAATGAAACGATGCGAATACTCACTCACTCAGTTTTGAAATACAAATACGCAAAAATTAAAAAAAAAACGAATATCATTTGCTAGAAAGTAAACTCCTTTTCTTTCGATGGGAAATGGCGTGTTTTTAACTGTTTTGTCTTGTATTTTATTTTAGAAAAAATCAATCAATTAAAAGTGTCAATTGAAATAAAAGGGCAATGCTAAACAAATAATGAGAATTAATGATCCCGATTCAATTGTATTTAATGGCTCATTTTTTGCACGAAAATAAAAACATTTCTTTGGAAGCGAAAAAAGACTTTATTTTTTTAATCTTATTTCTTCTTTCCAATACTCACAATTACTGCTTCTAATTTTTTCTGAAGTAGTTTAAAAGCACTACAATTTAAAATACTCTAATCCAGTTTATTTATTTCGCCACCGATTTCAATGAACAGTCAATAACCATCAACCAGTCGCGTCCTCAACCGGTCTTGGCGTTCGTCTTAATCTTTCTAAGCTTTTTATGCGGGGTTTAAATGCCATTTCTAAGCATAAATTTAAACGTAGACGTTTTTTTATATATTTTCATCTTTTAAGTATTTTTCGCTTAATTATTTTATGGGATTTTTTTTATTTTTTTTGAGTTCAGAAGTATAGTAAAAATTGAAGCGTTGAACATTTAAAAAGTTATTTCATGTAGAACATGTGTTTTGTTTTAGAAACCTGTACAGTGACCAGGAACGTCCTTATGCCCTAGGATCCATACAATGGATAAAGTGCACGGAGAACCCTCTGTGCTTAACGGCTACCTTGGAGATTCTTCCTTTTTTATTATAGTTCATTTTGTCCGAAAAACGCTACAGTGGTCAGCTACACTGGAGTCAAACGCGCCATCGACTGTGAATCTGAGGTTTTTCAATGGCTGGTTTCGCCGCATCTATATACGTACCGGTGGAATATTTAAAATTAATTCAAGAGATTTGATAACAATCGAATTAAGGGCTCGGGTGACAAGCGTGGACACCGTCCGTTGTAGTCTTTTGACTTTGGCTCTGGATAAAGTTTTAGGTCCATCGACTTACACTGCTATTTTTCAAGCAGTTTGCTAAGCTCACTAAGTATGATCGCTAATCTCTTTCAATGTTAGGTCCAGGAAAGGGGAGTTTAGACAGGATTGGATCATACAGAGAGGGTAGAGAGAAAAATATACCTATTCGCTTGCGAAGGTATTGCTTTACTCTTAATTAATTACTTCTAAGGAATGCCCCTAGTCTGTTTGGTTCAGTGGGTTTGGATAAATCCGGTCCTTGAGAACCCTTATATAGCGTATAATATGCTCGGGATGGTCTTGGTTTCAAGCAAATGTGGTTACTGCTGTAGCATCCTAATTAAAACTTAGTAACTGGGAGCACTAAATAATATTGCATGGGGACAATACGCCGGGCACAATACCCTGTGTGTAGAATTCTTATAGATTTGGAGGACTGTTCTCCGAGGAATATCGATCCCTCAGATTATCTCTTATGTAAATTAGTGTCTGTGGTTTTGAGTGGTACTGTGCGGCTGACTAAGTGACGTGATGGTATTTTGCTCTTTATCGAATATATGCTGATGCACTGCTGGGTTGCTGATGGCGTGTGAACGGCGGGAGTACAAGGACTCAGCTGCTTTCACTAAGGGTGGATGGAGAGATATCGGACGATATGACTGCCCCCGGGTTCCTGACTCTCCTTAGTCCCTGCAGCTGTTTTTGAATTCAAAATCCAAAAATAACAACTTACATATTTAACTCAAGATTTTTGGCACAAATTATTCGTAATGCAATATGTCAAAACATTAACCACCGAGCCACGGTAAAAAAAGAAAAAAGAAAACGAAAATATGTCCATGGTATGTACATATGTATGTATGTATGTATGTGTGAATGTACATAATATTGTTTTATATTTAGAAATATAGGTAATAAATTAATGGTAAATGATTTGAAATAAATATACAAAAAAAAAACACGTTCGTTCGCTTTGGCGCGTCGATGGTGGAAGGAATTATTTCTGTTGTTGTACTGTAAATTGAAACCAAGTCAAATCGAAAAAAGAAAACAGCGTAAAAATTGCATAAAACAAATGTACATGAGCAGTCACTATTACAACAAAAACAACAATAGCAGCTCTAAAAACGCCAACACGCTTGTAAAGTGTCACATTCGCATTTAACGGTGAGCTAAATTGATACGCGCCACCACGCCACTGCACGTACGTATTTACTACTTGCTTTGTTGCGCGATTGATGGCCGGCTGGCGTTGTTAGCCGCTTTGCTTTGGCTGGTCGCATTGGCAGCAGCGCTTCAAGCGTGGTGCACAGCTGATGAGCTTAGCCCAATGAATTCAAAACTCAGCTTGATTAGAAATAAATGCGCGCCAATAATCAAAGTTGACCACAGACAGCGCTCGTACGTGAGTCCACAAAGGCAGCAGCGATAATATGTAGTAATTTGAGAATTGTTTATAGCCGCATAGAAGCAGCGTAGGTGTATGCCTAGCACAATACGCCAATATGAGGAGCATAATCAGCGCACAAGCTAACTAAGAGTACATACACGCATGCGAACAAAAACAAAAAAAATAATAAAAAAAAATTGGCATAAATAATTTGGGGGGGGGGGGGGGGGAACATAAAAATATACTCACATATGTATGTATGTAGATATGTTCCTACTAAGTTCGCTTAATGAGCCATGCGAGGTGTTCACTTGCCGTCGCTGGCACAAAAGCAACAACGACAACAACAACAAATAGAAATAGCTGGCAGTTAAAGCAGTAAAAAAGTGTTGCATAATCTTTTAGAAATGTGGCGCGCCAGTAACAGCCCCACCGACCGCAACTAGTATGGTTACAGCAACAGCAACAGCAACAACAGTACAAATGCCAGCGGTGGTAATGGCAACGTCAACAAACACGTACGTACCTACGAAGCGACGTGCAAATTGCAAAACAGAAAAAAGAAGCGCAACGACAACAACTAGCACTGCATGTGATTTACTTGCACATGCATACATACATACATACAAACATATCTATGGATATGTACATATTTATATGCATATGAAGATAGGCATGTATGTAGTGGTAACAATCAGTGGCAGCAAGCAGTACAAAAATTAAATTAAAAAACTTAAATTATCCACAACAAACAAGCAGTCAACAAAGGCAACAACACAATATACTATTTATGTACGAAATCAGTGAAAGTGTTTTTTAACATGCACAGTGTGTGTATGTTGGCCAGAAGTTTTAGCATGCAAGCGGTGAGCTGCTGGCGGTGGCGCATGCGCGGCGCACACTAAAAAGCGCGCAAGCACAACGAATGCTTAATTTGCTGTTGTTGCTGCCATGTGCACTGCTAGACATCTATGAATACACTCAGCGTCCAAAATATGAATACTCTGACGTTTTGACAATTTTATTTATTTAAATATTCCATACCAAATTTTTCTTATTTCTTTATAAAAACTTAGTTCATTCAACAGCAAAAACCGGCAGAATAAATTTTTTATAATAGAACTTGGTAAAATTGAAGAAATATCAAAAAATTTTCATCAAAGTTTTCTAAAAAAGTAAAATTTTGAGTATGCCCATTAAATTTTAGTATACTAAAGTGCAAGTCTCAAGTCTCTAAAAATTACTGTTGATTGTTGAGAACTTTTTTGTGTGGTATTCTGGTATTTCTTGAATTTTCCCTAGGTCTATATGATATTCAAAAAATCGATTCTACTGGTTTTCGCTGTTAAATTAACTATATTTTTATAAAAAAAAAAATAAGAAAAATTTGGTTTGGAATATATGTATTTAAAAAAATCGTCATAACGTCAGAGTATGCACTCATACTTTTGACGCTGTCTGTATATGTATGTATGTATTTCGATGTAATCGCCTTGGTGTGTACATATATGCTCACATGTCACATTTTTTGGCAATTTAGCTAACAGCAATATTGCTAATGCTCACTGCCATTATGTATCTTCTGTTGTTGCTCTTTTATAACAGATTTTGTCATTAGTTCTGCCAGATCATTATCATCGTGATCACTTATTAACATACACACATACATACATGCTTAGCTGAAAAGCTTACAAAGGTAAGGAATTTAGCTGCCCTTCTAAGTGCACATGTTTGTATATTCCCTCGACAGAAAACACAAAGAAAGGCTTCTAAATCTGCGTGGTTAGACGGAGTTTTTGAGCTCGTTCGCACCGCCTCTAGGAATGAGTGAATGGGAAGCAGTCGTTGCGAGACGACACCGGTGAATTTCTACACGAATAGGTCGAAGCTTGAGTGAATTGAGGGTCGATGGTGCTTTCAACCTTTAATTCAGGCGTCCAGCTCACTGCATTGTAGGATAAGTTGCCCAGGAAAGTTACCCTCGAGCAGGTTCCACCGCGTAACGAATGACAGTACTTTCTCTTTACAGAACAATGAATTGGAGTCATATGAAAACTTTGCCTTAAGCTGCCTAGGTGTTGTGAGGCAACGAAAAATATTTACTTACGTACAAAATAAGTTCTTCCTTACAAAAATTTATAATTTCATCTTAAAAACTGACACTGTTATGAAGTTATATTAACGACCAAAAATATTTGATTAGTTGATTTAGCTTTTTGTTAACTGTAACTCAAATTTAGATTTAGCTTTTTTTTATTCCCATTTAGCCTTTTTTCTGGAAAAGTTCGGGTCTACCTACCTAAGTTACACTAAAAGCTTCCCTATCGCTGGACAGTGGTTAAAAACTGATATTTAGTGTTCACAATTCACTGAAGCGTTAATTTTTCACTCAATACAGTTATCATTTTTTATCAAATAAAAGCTAATGAAATTTGCAAAAGACTCTTTGAGCCCGATTTTGGAATTTTTGTTTGTTTGTAGTTATTAAATTCTTTTAGTGTAAAATGTAGAAAAAGTAGCGATTTTGAAGAAAATCGATTCTCCTTTACCAGTTAATAAATGTTACATAATAAAAACTAGTTGAAAATAATTGCAAGTTCCCCCAAGACGAAAAGGGATTAAAAAATTAAAGAATTTTCACGAAAATTAAAATATAAATTTTTTTAAATTTCTAGAAAAATTAGGGGTTCTGCAGTTAAATTTAAATAATAAAGGGCAATTTGCAATTGGCTAAGAGGTCACGGTGATTTTTAATTATCTTTTTTCGCTAATATTTCGAGCATCTGCATGCTATGTAAATGGGAAATAAAAGCATTTGTTATATTATTAAAATTTAACGCGACTTCTTAGCCACTTACAACTTGCATTTTATTACACAAAAGTTTAATGATCTGTAAAATTGCATACTCATAATTTTTATAAAAACAAAAAAAGAAATAAATAATTTTGGTGAAAATTTTTTTATAACATATCAAGTTTTTATTTATTTTTCTTTTTGGGAGAACCCTAAAATTTTTTGCAATTAGTTTTTTTTTTCTAATATCTATTAACTGGAACAGAAGAATCGATTTTCTCCAAAATTGCTGCTATTTCAGCACTTTGCACTAAAAAATTGAATACAAACAAACAAAAATTCAAAAATCGGGCTTAACTAGTCTCTTGCAAGTTTTATTTGCTTTAATTAAATGAATCAAATTGAGTGAAAAATGAAGGCTCCAGTAAATTGTGAACACAAAACGCCAATTTTGCACCACTGTGCGCTGATATCAAAACGATTGATTTTGTTGTGCGAGCCAAGCATCGAACATGGATTCTATCGGAAGGTTGAAAGCACCTTGAATCGCTAGGCTATAACAGCGACTCCAAAAAATAATTGGCTACATGTGGCATCTCTACTTAAAAGAATTTCTGAATAAATCTAGTTTAGTTTTTAAAATTATTTATAACCATTAGTTGCCATTCATATTTGACGCTCACTGTATACAAAAAAAAACCAATTCCGACACCTCCATGTACATATGTATGTACATATCTACCGCGTGCAACATTTCTGACGTGGTGCTGCAAATTGTCTTATTGTTTATGTGTATGAAGCAAGCGTTAAACGCTTCCTTGTGGTTTTGTTTAGTTAAATCGTACGAACGTTGTAGGCGTTTTACACGTCCCGCAAGCATGCCGCCGTCAAATGCGTTTAGATTTGTATGTACCTAGGCGAGTATTGGGGCATCTATGCATACTACTTAGTACGTAGGTATGTAAACACAAAAATACCCTCTCTTCATAAAAGCTCATTTCAGTCCAACAACCACATTGGCATCGCATCGCTTCTGTTAGCTTGAAACTGGGCTACTGTGCAACGACGACACGACGACACGACACAATGCGACGCTTAAGTGGCCAATAAGGCGGCTGCCACCAACTACAGACACAGCCACTGTAAAGTCATCAAATCATCAAGCCATCAAGTCGTCCAGCCAACAAATCAAATCATGAAGTTTTCATGCCGTGTGGCATCGAGTGTCTGACGTGCGCGGTGAGCGAGCGCTGCCTGCCGCCAAATGTTTACCATTCCATTTCGTTCGCTTTGATTTGTTTTTGGTGCTTTTTTGGCGCCTTTATTTGGCCACGCTCACTCACTCATCTACTAGCACACCAGTGTACATACATACATAGCCATATGAAGTATGTAGGTATGTAAATGTGGATTTATAGGTGCGAAAAGTGGGTTATTTACTTACACCGTTTCACTTCCTTATGATTTTATAATTATCCATAATAATTTTTCTTGGTTTACTTTTTTCCAATTGCTTTGCCTCATTTTACGTTTGGTTGCTTACACGCTAATTTTGGTGTGTGATGCGAAATGAAAACTTAACTGAAGTAACAGTTCGGCATACAGAGGAAAGAAAATCGTACAAATTTCACAAAAGCGTGTTAATATGATATGGGTTACGCGTACACTCGGTCAAAATTTAACGAGTATGAAGATAATTTTGTCACAAGTACTTTCAGCTCAGTTCCCCCGCTCCTTCTAGCGAGATCCAAACCTCAAATCACATTTCTTTTTGGTAAAAAGGTTAAAATATTTCGCCAATTGCTCTCTTTTGCGAATTTGCGACTGTCCGAAGGATCTGGTCCGAAGGATCTTTTATTTTGATGAGGTGGAGTTGAGGTCTAGCTGTCGTTCTTGCTATCAAAAGCGGCTGTGCAATCGATAAAAATGTGATTTCTGTCGAATTGTTTATCGATGTTCTGCTCCAGGCTTTGACGGACTGTAGAAATGTGGTCAATGACGGATTTTTCAGTCTTTAGCTCAGTTCCTCTATAGGATCTTAGAAGTTATAAGGTTTGTTCGTCGAAAATCCAGCAAGAATTATCCAACACTCAAAATATCAGAGAGTAAGAAAAAATTCTCTCAAATTCTCTCTCATGTTGAGAAACTTGCAAATTTCTGCACGAACGCAAATTTGCAGGAATTTGCAAGTTTCCCTGCCAGCTGGCGTCCACGGTTGCATTTCAAACATAAACAATTTTTATAGAATTTTTAAAATTCTTTCGGATGGCCAAAAACAGGATATACATGTATATTTCTTGTTGTTCTGACTTTCTTTAACATACATTTAAATTTCTTCATCGTACTAGACGTCGGGTTTCTTAAATCGACTCTGGTTGCAATTGCATTCCGATTGCGAATACCATTTTTTCAGCCGAATTAAGTTCAAATCATTGGAATTAACTAAATTAATTATATCAACAATTATTTATTTCCTTTTTTTATAAAAAAATCGCTCGTGTTTATAAATTTTTAAATTTAACGAACTAATTTATTCAAATTATTGTAGACAAAAATGCAACCACAACCACATGTTTTTCGTGTTTGCAAATTCTTGCTCGCAAAATTTTTTCCAGCAAGAATTTGCAACTTCTCTCCAAGAGAACTGTCACTTTGCTCTCACAATTTTTGAGTGTTGGATAATTTTTTGGTCTGCACAAACGCGATTTGGGCAAAAATCGTGATAATTCGTACAAATTCGTACAAATTTTTTGCTCGACGAACAAACCTATAGTAAGATCGCGGTAGTTGGTGGGAACAGCAGGATTTCCCTTCTGATATACTAATCTTCGGACATTCATCAGATCACCTCGTCTTGTCCGAGTGGAGGGATGTCAGCATCATCCCTTTACATACATCCGTCTGAATTATTCTTCTTCAAACGCGTCACTCATGTCGCCAATCATTTAAAGTGTGGATAATTGATGCGCACAATCACCTCTTTGCCTCTTTGGTAACTATGCCCTGTAACTAAACTGTTTGGCTGATAGAATTTTCGACCCTCACTCCTACCTGCCAGCACCGCAATGCCAAAATCAAACATACATACATAGTAAGTATGCACTTACAGTAAATATGTCTTGAGAAGAAAATTAAGTCAGAAACATAAAGCCTGAAAGGAAAATTACAAATATTATGTCAGTTTGAGCATCTCTGATATCACAGCAACAACAACACTGAAGGCAAGCTAACAAATGCATATGTACATATGTATGTATGTAAGGAGCAATCAGCCACTGGCCAGACAACCAAACAACCAACGACGAGTTAACTAGTCTAACCAGTACCTATGGACGTATCTAGTCAGAAAGCCAAGCAAATGTTGCAGCACATACATACACGTACATATGTATGTATGTATATACAAGTGCATACAAACGTGCAGCATACAGCCCGGAAAACATAAAACAACGTTGTAAAAAATACAAACAAACAAAGCAACAACATTGCAAACGAAAAAAGAAGCAAAAAGAAAAACCACAACCGTCACGGCTGTGGCAGCAACAAACACAGCTACAACGACAACGACAACGGCAACAATAACATTGCTAACAGCAATAAATGCAGAAACCTGAAATCATATTGAAATGAAAGTGAGAGTTTTGATAGCCCCCCCCCCCTTCACGTCTTAAACGAAGTTAACAATAACAACAACAATAACATATTGTTGTTGTATGTGGTTTAAAAGCGCATTTTTATCACTGAATCACTGCGGAATTGTTGTTATTGTATGCGAAAATACATTTTGCAGGTGTGTGTATGAATTTGTGTGTGTGTGTTTTATCGGCTATCGCCGGCGTGCTTATTGGAAATTTTCCCACACAAAAAAGCATTTCGTGCTGCTTGTAAGAGACGAGCGGTGGAAATACTTCTGGCTTGCTTCACGTTTTTTTTATTAATTGCTTCGATATAAATGTAATGTGTTTGCTTTAATTGTTCATTACTAGAGGTTGTGGAAATAAAAATTCCAGTTACTGCATTTTTAAATAAATCAGCTATGACAAATGACCTGAGCAAATTAATTAAATACACACATATGTATGTACATATATTTGTTCGTTTTGATAGCAGGTAGCCACAACAATCGTAGAGAAGCCCGAAATGAGTAACAAATCACTGATTATAATTTTTAGTCAGCGACAATTTCTTCCCGAAGCCGATAACAGACGACGAGACATATTCGACATTTTAATAATAAGCTTTATAAGGGTGGTATGATGAAGCATACGAGTACATATGAATGTGCCGTCATAATATTTTTTTGGTTTTGGGTCTGCTTAATGTACATCTCGTGGAAAATTTCGTTTTATTAAACTTACAGTAGTGAAAGAAAAATCTGAGATAAGACTTGAAGTTGCTGTAAGTTTCAGTGATTTTTCCGCTTGAAACTCTTATAACGAAAATATTCTATTTACAGATGGCAGACCGCGTCTGTAGAACTTAGGTTTATGGGTTCTTACCTAGGTTTGCTTGTCACAACAGTGATACGGGCTTCATTACCTCTGCCAGGAGCCGTCTTCTGTTCTGTTTGGGTACACGCGAACTTAACATCATATATGTATATACCAAATGATTGATGGTGAGATTAGTGTTCATAATATTGCAGTAGCCTTCAAACAAAAAGTGATTCTTCTACGGATGCTAACGGGTATTTTGTATCTGTCTGTGAGTGTAATGTGAATGTAGGATAGACGAGTGGAAGGGTTGTTCTCCACCAGTTTCGGTACTCGAATCACTGGAGATTTCCGTTGCGGTCCTCACTTTACTCGAATATTCGAAAAATTCAAGCGAAGCATAAACACTTTAAGCTCGGCTTTTAGCTACTCTTACTCCACTTTTCTCTGGGGTCGTTTGAGTAAAGTTTACCCTTGGATATATTTATGTTTATTATGCCAGCTATTTTCTCCTTCGTACAATTTATGCAGTGATTGCAAAATCCAAATTCGATTCGAATGGCCGTCAATATCCTGAATCGACGCGTGCTGGAGTAGAAAATGCTACAGACATATACTGAAGTATAAATCAAACTTTTGCGAATACTCGTACATACTGTAAAATCAAATATGTATATTCACGTAAAAAGGTTTGCACGTGTCGCATCGCTTAAGTAATAAGCTATCTGGACAACAGCAAACACTCAAATGTGGCGCTGTTTAATTTCTTTCCATATTTAATAACTAGTACTTGCCGACGAGTGTGCAATGTTGCAATAGTGTACTTATTTATCTGTCTGTGTGTACGATTGTTTTTCGCGTGGAAAAGAGCTGCTGACTGGTTATGCAATGTTGTACGCGAAAGCAGCTGATGAACATGCAACCACCAAAGTAGCAACAGCATGCGAGTAAAATAGTAATCACAACAATAGCAAAAAAGAACAACCAGTCAAACAACCGGTGAAATGGTGTAATAAATGCCAACACTCTTGGCTAGGCCGCGCATGCGTTGTGTGTATGTTCCCAGTCGGAAAAGTAGTAATGCATTATATGCGTGATAAATAATATAATGCATTTCTTATGAGTTCTCGATTATATTTCTCTGCTAACTATGTAATCAGCATTCTAATGTATTCTAAAAGTTCCAAAAATTTCATATTAAAACACATTCATTTCTCGATACTAGGTAATGCAAAATTGAATGCCCCATTTTTTTTAGGACATCGCCCTGGGGGAAAAATGCATTTTCGAATGTGAAAAGGTTCGCTTTACTGATTATTTTTTCGATCACTATACATTACATTTTCCCACTGGGTACATATGTATGTATGTATGTATGGTAGTGCAAATGTATGCATGTGAGTCGTTTTTCATGCCATTCCATTCATCAAAATTTTGTTATGACATAAAATTGGTATTGGAATGGTATGAACTAAACGAACTGGCATGGTTAAGGAAAAGTGTGGCAAGAAAGTGTAACACTTTTTGTTGCAATTATGCCAAGTTGCATACATATGGTACGTATCATACGTATGTATGTATGTACACACATCCACGCACGTCAATGCGTGTGCTCCATATAGATACATACATACTACGTATGAGAGCTGGGAGCCTTTTAATATATGTATGTATAATGCTAAAAGGAACCGCGTTGGAAGCTACATATGTAAAGGCGCGCCTCGAAAGGCCCTAATGTTCAACATTTTCATGCAATATTTCAGAAAGTGTTAAAAATTTCCTATTATTCATAGGGAAATTTAATATATTTTAATGGCACTTGACAACAAAAATATACAAAAAATTTGGTACGGCAAATGTTAAAGCTGTTTTGATAGATTTTTTTTTGTGCTGATTACGAATCCGTAAGCATGTTTCCATCGGCGCCAGACAGTAATGCAATGTCTGGGAACCTAGTAAAGAGTGACGTTTATATATGGCTCAGTGACGCCAGCAGGCTGTGACATTTTCATACAATCCAATTGGCTTCAGTGCTGCTTGACTATCGACATAGATAGTGGCTTTATCTACTGGAACCCAACTACTAAGTAAATACTAAATAATAAAATATTTGAGTAGGTAGGTACTAAAGTACTTAAGTATTTAGTAGATTTATAAGTACTTAATGAAAAAAAGTACTTAAGGAAAAAAATGGTAGTCGGCCATTTTTGCAATTTTTGTTTAGAGATTGGCATAGTAATGAAATTTTTCGTGATTTTCGGGACTTTCTGAAACTCTTTCAAGTTTTTCGGATGCCTTGTGAATTTTTATTGGTATACTTCGTACTTTACCTTTCAGGATTATTTTAGGAACTTTAGGGATTTTTAATGACTTTTTTATTTTTTCTTGACTTATTGGATTTTTCTTGTTCATATTTCGGACTCTCTCTGGATTATATGAAATTTTCTTGAATTTATTGGTACTTTTCGGGATTATTTCGAAATTTTCGGACCATCTCGGGTGTTTCCAGCTGATAGTTAATCGAATAAAATGAACGGTGGAAAAGATGTTAGGAAACGGTAACTCTATTAAGGGTCATTTTCTCAAGTAGGTTTTAAAATTTAGCTGCCCTTTAAACACGAATTTTTTTCTGAAAAACTGTGTTTGAAGGGCAGATAAATTTCAAACCCTACTTGAGAAAACGGCACTAAGTGAAGTCGCCTATTTTTTAAAACTACTTTTGCCAATCGATTAACCGATTCGTGCTACTCGATTAACGAGAGCTCTAGTTTACCGCTGTATCTGCCACCAGCGACCCGTTAATTCATCTCTTATTTGCTATACCAAGTGGCATTCAAGATCTCCTTGGGACTTCAGCTACTGCAGCATCACTGATAGTTACTTAAGAACCAGCAGCGCAAGGCATTTCCTAACCGGTTTACATCTCTGTTTACTAGTTACTATCCAAGTAACATTTTTTTTTTTTTTGTTTGCCATCAATTTCGTCAAACCAACAGAAGCCGTTAAGCAGATTTTTAAACACTTTTCCTTTCTTTTCCATATTACGTAAGTGAGAAATAAAATATATATATTTTTTTTAACACAACCAAAAAAGACCATAAGTAGAAGTAAAAAAGAAAAAAACTTAAAAAATAAATGTGAAAAACATGAAAAAAGTGAAAGTTTAATTCCGCATTATTGCTACGGTCCAGTAAAATCCCATATATCAGTGCTAAACAGTTGCTTTTGTGTAGGCAAGCAGACTAGCAGCATAAAAGTTATCAAAAGTAAAATAATATGAAACATAAAATATAATAATACAGTTACTAAATACATGCATGCATGCATAATACCTACTTAATACACACACACAGACGTGCAAACATACACATACACACATTTACTAACAAATATATTTTTATATTAGCGCGGTAAACATTTATGGAGACTAATATATGTGTGTGTGTATGTATGTATCCATATCTACTTATGTTATATATTTGTATAAGTATGCCAATACACAAACACAAACAAAAAGTGTGGAATAACCTCATAAATATGCATATAAACATATATACTTACACACTTGCATACATACAAAAATACGTAAGTAGCGAGTCGAACACCAAAATGTTTTATGGTAATTCCAAAATGCCAATCTAAAAGATTTAAATAAATTACAATTTTGATTTATTTAGTGGAATGATTACTTGTTGACTTTTTTCTACTTTCTGTATGTCCGTCCCTCTTTCAACGCTGCCCTATTTTCAATTCGATTATTTTTTAAGCGACGGCCACTGCAGCGCCTTCATCCGAACATCATTAACAACAACTCATCAGACTCTGGGTTGTCGTAGTCCCAGCGGAATTGAGTAGTCGCCGCTTTGTTAACTGCGCACACGCATGCGCGCAGTGCTGCGACTCTTTTATATTTTATTTATTCATCATTTTGTTTTATTTTTTTTTCTTCATTTTTTTCCGCCAACTGACCGGTTGTGCCACTCGAACGCTTCTAATGAAAGTGAAAACGGCAACGAAATTTGATTTTTGGGCTTTTTGGTTGCTTTCTGCTGGCGCTGTTTAGGGGCAGCAATGGTTTGGCTGCCACCAAATTCACACAAAATTATGCAAATTATTTTTAATTGCATGCAAAATTTGGTTTAAATTACCGCAAACGCAGCGTTGTGACTGTTACTTGGTTTGATACAGAAATTTTGGGCCATTGTGATTTTGAACACACGCCAAATATGTAAATATGTACGGTTGTTGTGTGGTTGAATCTGAATCTTTTGTTGGCGGCCTAATGGATATGTATGTACTTCCTATTGAAGAGATGGGAAATGGGCAGATACGAAAATTTGCATGTTTTTCTGTTTGATTAAATGCGCGAAAGTTTCTAAAAATGACACCAGCAATATTTCAATACTTAATTTCTTTTTGCTTAAGAAACCTTTTATTTAAAATGATATGTCGGTCACTCGACAACGTGAGAAAATCGCGCCATAAATTTCGTTTAAATAAATGGGTCGAAATGGGATGATAATCGTATGCTCAAAAATATTGCTTTAGGTGGGTGTCAATAAGTGCCACGATTCGTTATTAAAAGCTTACGCAAGTCTCTAATTTACAAAAGAAAGGCTGGGAATTGGGTAAGAAATATTCGACAATCAAAGTGCCAGCAGCGCGAAAAGGGATCCCTCCGTACTGCAGCTGTATCGGATAGGTGTAACGCCGGGACAATTAAAAACGGTAAAATATCGATAACGATTACATAAACTACACTCGAACGCCGACACAAAATGATTTACCGATGACAATAACAATGTCGATAAATACCGATAACAGTATCGATAATATATGATATTCTTTCTGAGCTAGTCTTTTACCTGAAGCCACTGGTAAGAACTGGGCCTTTTCTCATAGAATGTTTTCCTAGCTTTTTATCACCACAGCTTAACCCTTACTGGAATAAGTGAAATACTTGGAAACACCCTTTACTATCACGGCAAGTGACGGTCAAGACATAGGGGGACTAGGACTTAATTAACTCAATTACACCCGAATAATTTTGAGAACAGCCCTTTCTCCAAACACATCCCTTCAGAGAACGTGTTACTGGGGTCCGGTATCTTGAACCAAGGTCCAGTAAACGGTTTAATATTAAGAGTGAACTATCGAACTAAGGGCAAGGCTAAAGCCAAGACTAAGACTGACACTAGGATAAGGATTTTGACCAAGGGTAAGACTAAGACTAATACAAAGACTAAGACTAAGGTTAACGATAAGATTAAGACTAAGGTGTATACAAAGACTTCTACGCCCTCCATTTTAACTGCTTCCAACAATAATAAATCGGTAAGTGGGAGCTAAGATGAGTCCGCCGCCCATGGAATATCCTTTCAAAGCCTACACCTACAAGCAGTGAGCTGTTTATGTAAAACTACAAATTGTTCCCAATTTACAACCAATCAGCAACTGACCTACATTTGACGTACAAATTTATTTGCATACGTCGTCACACATGCATATAAACAGTATCACTTATCGACGCATTCGTCTGCGCATGAGCACACATTTAAATTTCGGCACAGATTTTGTGAATCCGCTGTGAAGTGATGATGCCTGTATTGTATGCACATGAAAGCGGCCAATTCTGTACAGTTAAAGAAGATTAAAGCATCATCGCCACAATTTTGCCACTTTGGTTACCACTTTCGCTACTTCTTTCGTCTCCAGCTGAAGTGACGAATATCTATCTGGAACGGCAAATAAAAAAATACTGCAAGTACAAATCGATACCGTAAAAAGCAAATATGTACATATCTGACATAAATGAAGAGTAATTTTTTTTTTCAGTTTTTTTTTTTTTTGTAGATTGTGGTCAAATTTCATTTGTTGTCGTTGTTGTGCTAAAAATATGCACATCGAATTTGGGTCCATAAATTACACGAATTCGGTTTACCTTTTGGCTTGGTCATTCATTATTGTTTGTTGTTTTTGTTGCTTTGCCAGAGAGAGCCCTTACCTATGTACATACTTCTCGTATAAATATGTATTTCATTTCTCGCAACGGCATTTAGCATCTCGCTGATGCGTTTCTTTTCCTCACCAAAATTGTAAAGGTGCGCAGTGAAAGTGAAAATAAAAGTAAAAGTTATCATTATTTAAATAAGTATAGCGTATATGCGTACGTATGTATGGATCTACGTAAATATTTAAAATTCGTATGTATATATTAGTATTTTTTTTATTTTTGCTGAGCTTGTATTACCAAAATGGCGTGTTAAATTACTAAATACGAGTATAGTTGGAGTCAGACCAGCTAACCAGGAAAACAACGAAAAAATCTGCGGGGTTTCTTCTCTTTTTCCTTATATGTACATATGTATTTTGTTATCTGTAGTTTTGTGTATTTTTCAGCGCCGAAAGTGATGCAAAAAAATCGTTTTTCTTTGTATGTATATGTATTATATATATAGTATGTATGTATGTGCATTCCTGTAACTGTGTAGCTTTTGTGTTAGCCGTATCTGCTTAGTTTTATTAACATTGTCTTGTCAATTCAGCAATTCAATTCATTGTTGCTATATATGAACACTGTACATTTATCTATATGTATTGCAAATACTTGCAAAATTATTATTCTTCTCTTATAGCCTTTACACTGGTGGCAGAAACTCAACAAATTTTCGACAAAATTTCAAACTTTTATTCAGAACTTTTACCAACATTTTTGGTATGCAATTTTATAGCGCATTCAATTTTAAGCTGCAAGTTTCAAGTCGCTAAAAAATAGCGTTGAATTTTATTGACTTCTTTTGCGGACGGTGTGGCGCAATGTTTTTTCCATACAAAGTATGTTTGACATTTTTTTTGTATGGAAGCAAACAACGCCTAACAACGACAAAGAAAAAATTGCCAAAAATCAGCGGTATTTTATAGCCACTAGAAACTTGCATTAAACTGCCCAGTTTGAAATGCGGATTTATATGTTGTTCGTTGTATAACTAGCTAGACTTTTATAAAAAAAGTATGAAACATTAAATAAACCAAAGGAATATAACCAAAGCTGGTAAAAATAAGGCGAGTTAATTATTTCTGCCACCAGTGTACATCCATATTTATGTACATATGTTTTGTCGCTATTTTCTAATCTATAAAATTTCTTTACATTCTATTGTATAATACATTTTTATAATTTTAATCAATCTACAAACATATTTCTGTTGTTTCTGAAACTTTTTAATTTACAATATCTTATAATTTTTTTTGTTTTCAGGCAGGAAATCTCCATTTTTGGGGTTCATTTGCAAAACAAACGGTAAAGTTTTTAGTATTTTTGTTTGGGTTGCATTTTGTTTATTTTATTGTTTTGTTGTTTGTTTCCGCTGCTTGTGTTTTTCAATGTGCTTGTCTTTTTTCATTATGTCTATGTGTTTGTTTTATTTTATTATTGTTATTTTTGTGTTAATGCGTTTTTTTATGATGGTCAGAAAATTTTAAATGTTTATATTTTATTATAAAAATATAACTTGAATGCAATAAAGGTAACAATCCCTTGTTTGCTGGAAGAATGTCGTGTTATGAGATATCAAAATTCTCAAATTTTTAACTAGAAGAAAGCTTTCATCATTTGTTCATCCACCAAACGTGAGATATACATATGTGCATTTATGAACAGAAGGATCTCTTTTTGTGCGTTTGATTTTTGTTTGCATGTTCTTAAACGAAGTCAATTTTTTTTTTCAAAAATCAGCATTCAATGAGAGCTGTCAACGACTGAAATTGGGCGTCGAATCAATAAATAATCTGGTATTAACCCTAAAACAGTGATTTAGTACTAAGAACTAAAAAAATATAGGTGAGAAAAATTAATGGAGCGTTACACCTAAAGTAAAAAATGTTCTTCTGAGTTTAGTCATATTTTATAAGTTTGTATGCATAAGTTTCCGATTCAAAATATTTTCAGCGTAAAAAGTCTGACTAAGGGTTTAAAAGGCTTTAGAATTTTGTCTTATGGCCGCGCCGCGTCTTCTTCCAGTCCAATTACCTGAGGTAAATAAATCAAGTGGAATTTACACTATAAAGTACAGCGTAGTATGAAGCCTCTACTACTAAATCAAGGGACTATAGTCCAATAAGCCTTTCGTCATTCTCATTAAAACCGCCGGCGAAATTTTCGGAAACCCATTTTAGACTAAATGTTCAGCACGGGGGGCGTCAAAGTTCGGATTAACCTATGAAGACGTCTTAACCGACTCCATCTGGTCCAAAATTTGTATGTGATATCTTCGAATTTATTGTTATCGATTTTTAGTATTAGACGAAAAAATATTTTTAATTTTTTGAGTCTCCATAGAGGTATTTGACCTTTGACCCCTTTGCCACAGGCATTAACCGACTCCAATCGGGGCCACAATTTATATGTAATATCTTCGACTATAGTAAGAATTTGCTTCCTATATTTAAGGACCACCCTAATGTACATATAAGGCAATTGTTCATCCAATTATATTCAATAGAATTTTCGTACATATGTTGGCCAACATACATCAAAAGGCTCAAAACTCTACAAAGGAAACAAAACAGCGCACTCTGCGCCACCCTTACAATTTCCAAAAGTGATATCGCATCCATCCCCATTTGGTTTAATTAACCGAAAGGTGACGTAAGAATTTAGCTGCTTCCTGCATTTCAATTGACGACAGTTGGACTTAAAAGAAAAGCGCCATTTTATTAGACTCTGCCAAAATCTCTTAGGGGACTACAACGCTTAACCAGAAGATGAAATGCCGGTTAGGCCTTTGGCCAATTTAACTAATTTTGGAACTTTCGATTACAAATAAAAGCTACTGATATCAATACGACCACAGGCCTTACCATATGCCTTACGCCATGGACTAATGGCTCCCAAAGCCCCAGCAGCAGTTTTGTGACTTAAACTGAGGCTCGAGACATCTCTCTTCTTAGTGCAAGCGGAAGTGTTGACCTTGCCGGAGGCAGCATGGATTATCGCGCATCAGCCTATCGGGAACAAAACAAGTCTTCATCTTCCCTGACAGTCAGTTAACCATGGAAGGTGCACAATGCAAAATTTCATACTGAATGTTGTGATCATTCAAAAAGAATAGCATAGAATTCAACTAATATGGGTGCCTGGGATACTGATACTCGTTGTAAAACAAACGATTTGGCAAGGAAAGTTTACACCACCAACATCCTTCCTTCCAATAGCCACCTAAAATCGATATGTATAACATCCGCCTGCTAATCAATGAAGGCACCCTCAGGATTAGTTGGCTTCTTGCTTGTATGGCTTAAATGGAAAAAGATTACGCATCTTGACAATATTTCATTGAGATCTTTTCATTGGCTTTTTTATTTAAAATATCTCTATTCTCGACATTCCCATCAATCTAAATGAATATGTATGTATGTATGTATGTAGATACATTAGGGTGGTCAAAGTTCTTTTTCCAGCCACCTCCAAAACTGAAAAGTATCGAAAATAAGGTGGTTCGTGTTTTTTTTTGTGAAATTGGTTAAGGTTAAACCGTGCCGCCGCGTCGTGGAAAAATTAATTATTTCGTAGATTTACAATAAAGTCGTTAAAATGTATAATTTTTCATCGAACAATATTATCGCGTACGTTATGAAACAAAAAAATAATTCTTTAAATATGGATCATAATTTAATTTTTTGAAGATTCTGAAGAAAAATGTTTATACTGAATCAAAAATTATTTATTTTTAACGATTTTATAGCAATCCTGCGTAGAAAAATATTTTCCCCATATAAAATATATGGAATACTTCAAATACATATTAACCGATTTAAAAATTAAAAAAAAATACGGTTCGCCTTATTTTTGATATTTTTTTGCTTCGGGGGTTATTACCAAAGCGTAGATTTTCTTTTGTAATTATGGGCCACTCTAATGCACATACACACACATATACTAAGTATTCATACTAACTAAATTTGCACACATACAGTGCAAGAAAATGCAAACAAACGTGAATGAATTCGAATGCAATTTTCTAAGATGCAACTATTACTCAATTGCAATCGTAATAGTAGAAAAATGGCAAAGATTTCGCAACATTTGGTAATACAAAGCCACACAGATAGCGTTGAGAGGCAAGCAACCGGTTACCAAATAGCGTTAGAAACCAGTTTTAAACGAAAAAAAAAACGAAGACCAAAGCGAATTGTAGTCAAATGAAAGTGAGA
>NW_023458566.1:22263151-22289191 GCF_013731165.1 Rhagoletis pomonella | reverse complement strand
GTTTTTCATAAGTGTATCATAACGTGAATAATCTGAAGGTCAGCTTCCGTCGTATGTCAAATTAGGCAGTGTATCTGTGTATGGTCTTCTGTTTGTCTTGCGCGAGGTCAAAAAATCTTCCGGATGAGCGATTTTATTATTTTTTTTTTTCGTGAAAAAAGGGCGGCAAGTTATGAATTGCCTAGGGGCGGCAAATATTTAAATCCGCCACTGGACGTAAGGCATATGGTAAAGCCTGTGGTCGTATTGATATCAGGAGCTTTTATTTGTAATCGAAAGTGCCAAAATTAGTTGAATTGGCCAAAGGCCTAACCGGCATTTTATCTTCTGGTTAAGCGTTGTAGTCCCCTAAGAGATTTTGGCAGATTCTAATAAAATGGCGCTTTTCTTTTAAGTCCAATTGAAATGCAGGAAGCAGCTAAATTCTTACGTCACCTTTCGACTAATTAAACCAAATGGGGAAGGATGCGATATCACTTTTGGAAATAGTAACGGTGGCGCAGAGTGCGTTGTTTTGTTTCCTTTGCAGAGTTTTGAGCCTTTTGATGTATGTTGGCCAAAATATGTACGAAAATTCTATTGAATATAATTGGATGAACAATTGCCTTATATGTACATTAGGATGGTCCCTAAATATAGAAAGCAAATTCTTACTATAGTCGAAGATATTACATATAAATTGTGGCCCCGATTGGAGTCGGTTAATGCCTGTGGCAAAGGGATCAAAGGTCAGATACCTCTATGGAGACTCAAACAATTAAAAATATTTTTTCATCTAACACCCAAAATCGATACCACTAAAGTCGAAGATATCACATACAAATTTTGGTCCAGATGGAGTCGGTTAAGACGTCTTCATAGGTTAATCCAAACTTTGACCCCCCGTGCTGAACATTTAGTTTAAAATGGGTTTCCGAAAATTTCGCCAGCGTTTTTAATGAGAATAACGAAAGGCTTATTGGACTATAGTCCCTTGATTTAGTAGTAGAGGCTTCATATTACGCTGTACTTTATAGTGTAAATTCCACGTGATTTATTTACATATATCGTTGTAAGTTCCGCACATCAGGTAATTGGACTGGAAGAAGACGCGGCGTGGCCATAAGACAAAATTTGTTAAGCCTTTTAAACCGTTAGTCAGACTTTTTACGGTAAAAATATTTTGAATCGGACACTTATGCATAAACCGTTATAAAATATAACTAAAACTCAGAAGAACATTTTTTACTTTGGGTGTAATGCTCCATTAATTTTTCTCACCTATATTTTTTAGTTCTTAGTACTAAATCACTGTTTTAAGGTTAATCCCAGATTATTTATTGATTCGACGCCCAATTTCAGTCTTTGATAGCTCTCATTGAATGCTGATTTTTGATAAAAAAAAAACTGCCTTCGTGTAAGAACATGCAAACGAAAATCAAACGCATAAATAGATCCTTCTGTTCATAAAAAAATCTGAAAATTTTGATATTTCATAACACGACATTCATCCAGCAAACGAGGGATTGTTACCTTTATTGCATTCAAGTTATATTTTTATAATGAAATATAATCATTTCAAATTTTCTGACCATCATAAAAAAAGCCATAACACAATAATAACAATAATAAAATAAAACAAACACATAGACATAATGAAAAAAGACAAGCACATTGAAAAACACAAGCAGCGGAAACAAACAACAAAACAAGAAAATAAACAAAATGCAACCCAAACAAAAATACTAAAAATTTACCGTTTGTTTTGCAAATGAACCCCAAAAATGGAGATTTCCTGCCTGAAAACAAAAAAAGGATAAGATATATAGATAAATTAAAAAGTTTCAGAAACAACAGAAATATGTTTGTAGATTGATTAAAATTATAAAAATATATTATACAATAGAATGTAAAGAAAATTTATAGATTAGAAAATAGCGACAAAACATATGTACATAAATATGGATGTACACTGGTGGCAGAAATAATAGACTCGCCTTATTTTTTCAAGCTTTGGTTATATTCCTTTGGTTTATTTAATGTTTAATATTATTTTTATAAGGGTCTAGCAACGAACATCATATAAATCCGCATTTCAAACTGGGCAGTTTTATGCAAGTTTCTAGTGGCTATAAATACCGCTGATTTTTGGCATTTTTTTTCTTTGTCGTAGCTAGGCGTTGTTTGCTTCCATACAAAAAAAATGTCAAACATACTTTGTATGGGAAAAAAATTGCGCGACACCGTCCGCAAAAGAAATCAATAAAATTCATGCATAAAATTCTTGCACCTTAAAATTGAATGCGCTATAAAACTGCATACCAAAAATGTTGGTAAAAGTTCTGAATAAAAAGTTTGAAATTTTGGCGAAAATTTGTTGAGTTTCTGCCACCAGTGTAAAGGCTATAAGAGAAGAATAATAATTTTGCAAGTATTTATAGATACATATAGATACATGTACATTGTTCATACATACATAGCAACAATGAATTGAGTTGCTGCATTGACAAGACAATGTTAATAAAACTAAGCAGATACGGCTAACACAAAAGCTACACAGTTATAGGAATGCACATACATACATACTACATATATAATACATATACATACAAAGAAAAATGATTTTTTTTGCATCACTTTCGGCGCTGAAAAATACACAAAACTACAGATAACAAAATACATATGTACATATAAGGAAAAAGAGAAGAAACCCCGCAGATTTTTTCGTTGTTTTCCTGGTTAGCTGGTCTGACTCCAACTATACTCGTATTTAGTAATTTAACACGCCATTTTGGTAATACAAGCTCAGCGAAAAAAAAAAAATACTAATATATACATACGAATTTTAAATATTTACGTAGATCCATACATACGTATATACGCTATACTTATTTAAATAATGATAACTTTTACTTTTATTTTCACTTTCACTGCGCACCTTTACCATTTTGGTGAGGAAAAGAAACGCATCAGCGAGATGCTAAATGCCGTTGCGAGAAATGAAATACATACATATACGAGAAGTATGTACATAGGTAAGGGCTCTCTCTGGCAAAGCAACAAAAACAACAAACAATAATGAATGACCAAGCCAAAAGGTAAACCGAATTCGTGTAATTTATGGACCCAAATTCGATGTGCATATTTTTAGCACAACAACGACAACAAATGAAATTTGACCACAATCTACAAAAAAAAAAAACTGAAAAAAAATGACTCTTCATTTATGTCAGATATGTACATATTTGCTTTTTACGGTATCCATTTGTACTTGTAGTCATTTTTTTATTTGCCGTTCCAGATAGATATTCGTCACTTCAGGAGGAGACGAAAGAAGTAGCGAAAGTGGTAACCATGCGCAAAAATGGTGGCGATGATGCTTTAATCTTCTTTAACTCTACAGAATTGGCCGCTTTCATGTGCATACAGGCATCACTTCACAGCGGATTCACAAAATCTGTGCCGAAATTTAAATGTGTGCTCATGCGCAGACGAATGCGTCGATAAGTGATACGGTTTATATGCATGTGTGACTTATGCAAATAAATTTGTATGTCAAATGTAGGTCAGTTGCTGATTATTTGTAAATTGGGAACAATTTGTAGTTTTACATAAACAGCTCACTGCTTGTAAATAGGTGTAGGCCTGGAAAGGATATTCCATGGGCGGCGGACTCATCTTAGCTCCCGTTTGCCGATTTATTATTGTTGGAAGCAGTTAAAAACGATGTAGGTATAAGTCTTTGTATTCGTCTTAGTCTTAATCTTATCGTTAACCTTAGTCTTAGTCTTTGTATTAGTCTTAGTCTTACCCTTGGTCAAAATCCTAATCCTAGTGTTAGTCTTAGTCTTGGCTTTAGCCTTGCCCTTAGTTCGATAGTTCACGCTCAATATTAAACCGTTTACTGGACCTTGGTTCAAGATACCGGACCCCAGTAACACGTTCCCTGAAGGGATGTGATTGGAGAAAGGGCTGTTCTCAAGATTTTTCGGGTGTAATTGAGTTAATTAAGTCCTAGTCTCCCTAAGTCTTCGTTGTCACTTGCCGTGATAGCAAAGGGTGGATCCAAGTACTTCACTTATTCCAGTAAGGGTTAAGCTGCGGTGACAAAAAGCTAGGAAAACATTATATGAGAAACGACCCAGTTCTTTCCAGTGTAGTTTATGTAATCGTTATCGATATTTTACCGTTTTTAATTGTCCCGACGTTACACCTATCCGATACAGCTGCAGTACGGAGTGATCCCTTTTCGCGCTGCTTGCACTTTGATTGTCGAATCTTTCTTACCCAATTCCCAGCCTTTCTTTTGTAAATTAGAGACTTGCGTAAGCTTTTAATAACGAATCGTGGCACTTATTGACACACACCTATAGCAATATTTTTGAGCATATGATTATCATCCCATTTCGACCCATTTATTTAAACGAAATTTATGGCGCGATTTTCTCACGTTGTCGAGTGTTACAACTATGTATTATTTACCGACAATTCATTTTAAATAAAAGGTTTCGTAAGCAAAAAGAAATTAAGTATTGAAATATTGCTGGTGTCATTTTTAGAAACTTTCGCGCATTTAATCAAACAGAAAAACATGCAAATTTTCGTATCCGCCCATTTCCCATCTCTTCAATAGGAAGTACATACATATCCATTAGGCCGCCAACAAAAGATTCAGATTCAACCACACAACAACCGTACATATTTACATATTTGGCGTGTGTTCAAAATCACAATGGCCCGAAATTTCTGTATCAAACCAAGTAACAGTCACAACGCTGCGTTTGCGGTAATTTAAACCAAATTTTGCATGCAATTAAAAATAATTTGCATAATTTTGTGTGAATTTGGTGGCAGCCAAACCATTGCTGCCCTAAACAGCGCCAGCAGAAAGCAACCAAAAAGCCCAAAAATCAAATTTCGTTGGCGTTTTCACTTTCATTAGAAGCGTTCGAGTGGCACAACCGGTCAGTTGGCGGAAAAAAATGAAAAAAATAAAATAAAACAAAATGAATAAATAAAATATAAAAAGAGTCGCAGCACTGCGCGCATGCGTGTGCAGTTAACAAAGCGGCGACTACTCAATTCCGCTGGGACTACGACAACCCAGAGTCTGATGAGTTGTTGTTAATGATGTTCGGATGAAGGCGCTGCAGTCGCCACGGCGGTTAAAAAATAATCGAATTGAAAATGGGGCAGCGTTGAAAGAGGGACGGACATACAGAAAGTAGAAAAAAGTCAACAAGTAATCATTCCACTAAATAAATCAAAATTGTAATTTATTTAAATCTTTTAGATTGGCATTTTGGAATTACCATAAAACATTTTGGTGTACGACTCGCTACTTATGTATTTTTGTATGTGTGCAAGTGTGTAAGTATATGCATATTCATGAGTTATTCCACACTTTTTTTTTTTGTGCATACATATGTATGTATTTGTGTATTGGCATACTTATACAAATATATATCATAAGTAGATATGGATACATACACACACACATATATTAGTCTCCATAAATGTTTACAGCGCTAATATAAAAATATATTTGTTAGTAAATGTGTGTATGTGTATGTTTGCACGTCTGTGTGTGTGTATTAAGTAGGTATTATGTATGCATGCATGTATTTAGTAACTGTATTATTATGTTTTATGTTTCATATTATTTTACTTTTGATAACTTTTATGCAGCTAGTCTGCTTGCCTACACAAAAGCAACTGTTTAGCACTGATATATGGGATTTTACTGGACCGTAGCAATAATGCGGAATTAAACTTTCACTTTTTTCATGTTTTTCACATTTATTTTTTTTTCTTTACTTCTACTTATGGTCTTTTTTGGGTCTGTTAATGAATGTGTGGTTGTGTAAAAAAAAAATATATATATATTTTATTTCTCACTTACGTAATATGGAAAAGAAAGGAAAAGTGTTTAAAAATCTGCTTAACGGCTTCTGTTGGTTTGACGAAATTGATGGCAAACAAAAAAAAAGGTTACTTGGATAGAGTCTAGTAAACAGAGATGTAAACCGGTTAGGAAATGCCTTGCACTGATTCTTAAGTAACTATCAGTGATGCTGCAGTAGCTGAAGTCCCAAGGAGATCTTGAATGCCACTTGGTTTAGCCAGCAAGAGATGAATTAAGGGGTCGCTAGTAGCAGATACAGCGGTAAACTAGAGCTCTCGTTATTCGAGTAGCATGAATCGGTTAATCGATTGGCAAAAGTAGTTTTAAAAAATAGGCGACTTCACTTAGAGCCGTTTTCTCAAGTAGGGTTTGAAATTTATCTGCCCTTCAAGCACAGTTTTTCAGAACAAAAAAAAATATGAAAATTAAAAATTGTAGCTTAACAAAAAATGTTCTCCATATAACTAAGGCGCGGCCTAATGTGCAGGCATGGGCAGAGAACGAGCCCACAATGGGCAAGGTTTTCTCAATATTCACCGCAATTTGGATGTTAATGTTGACTGAGTATTAAAAGAATTTGTATCTATACTTCGGTGAATTGCATGTGACTTTTCATATTTTTTTTAAGTAAGCGACGCAAGTGTTTTATTCACGACTACCTGTGTCGCAGTCCAACGCGGTTCCTTTTAGCATTATACATACATATATTAAAAGGCTCCCAGATCTCATACGTAGTATATATGTATGTATGTATGTATATGTACCTATATGGAGCATACGCATTGACGTGCGTGGATGTGTGTACATACATACATACGTATGATACGTACCATATGTATGCAACTTGGCATAATTGCAACAAAAAGTGTTACACTTTCATGCCACACTTTTCCTTAACCATGCCAGTTCGTTTAGTTCATACCATTCCAATACCAATTTCATGTCATAACAAAATTTTGATGAATGGAATGGCATGAAAAACGACTCACATGCATACATTTGCACTCCCATACATACATACATACATATGTACCCAGTGGGAAAATGTAATGTAAGTTAATTGAAAAAATAACCAGTAAAGCAACGCTTTTCACATTCGAAAATGCATCTTTTCCCCAGGGCGATATCCTAAGAAAAATGGGGCATTCAATTTTGCATTACCTAGTATCGAGAAATGAATGTGTTTTAATATGAAATTTTTGTAACTTTTAGAATACATTAGAATGCTGATTACATAGTTAGCAGAGAAATATAATCGAGAAGTCATAAGAAATGCATTATATTATTTATCACGCTACTACAATTCCGACTGGGTACACGCACACAACGCATGCGCGGCCTAGCCAAGAGTGTTGGCATTTATTACACCATTTCACCGGTTGTTTGACTGGTTGTTCTTTTTTGCTATTGTTGTGATTACTATTTTTTTACTCGCATGCTGTTGCTACTTTGGTGGTTGCATGTTCATCAGCTGCTTTCGCGTACAACATTGCATAACCAGTCAGTAGCTCTTTTTTTACGCGAAAAACAATCGTACACATATACATACAAAGTCACAGATAAATAAATTCACGATTGCAACATTGCACACTCGTCGGCAAGTACTAGTAATTAAATATGGAAAGAAATTAAACAGCGCCACATTTGAGTGTTTGCTGTTGTCTAGATAGCTAAATATTACTTAAGCGATGCGACACGTGCAAACCTTTTTACGTGAATATACATATATAATTTTACAGTATGTACGAGTATTCGCAAAAGTTTGATTTATACTTCAGTACATGTCTGTAGCATTTCCTAACGTATCAAACACACGCTACTCCAGCACTCGTCGACTTAGGATATTCATGGCCATTCGAATCGAATTTGGATTTTGCAATCACTGCATAAATTGTACGAAGGAGAAAATAGCTGGCACTTTATTCGTATCAATTTGGAACGAGTAATCATATGATCACGATTGCCGCGATTCGGGCCCGGGTGTTTTATAAATTTTTTGTAGGTCAATAAAACCGAGTCCGGAGTCGATTTCGCTTTAAAGGCGTCAAGTTGTTTTTACATAATAAACATAAATAAATAAATAAGGGTAAACTTTACTCAAACGACCCCAGAGAAAAGTCGAGTAAGAGTAGCTAAGAGCCGAGCTTAAGGGGTTTATGCTTCGCTCGAATTTTTCGAATATTCGAGTAAAGTGAGGACCGCAACGGAAATCTCCAGTGATTCGAGTACCGAAACTGGTGGAGAACAACCCCTCCACTCGTCTTCTCTTCATTCACATTACACTCACAGACAGATACAAAATACCCGTTAACATCCGTAGAAGAATCACTTTTTGTTTGAAGGCTACTGCAATATTAGGAACACTAATCTCACCATCAATCATTTGGTATATACATATATGATGTTAATTTCGCGTGTACCCAAACAGAACAGAAGACGGCTCCTAGCTGAGGTAATGGAGCTCGTATCCCTCAAGTGACAAGCAAGCCTTGGTAAGAACCCATAAACCTAAGTTCTACAGACGCGGTCTGCCATCTGTAAATAGAATATTTTCGTTATAAGAGTTTCAAGCGGAAAAATCACTGAAACTTACAGCAACTTCAAGTCTTATCTTAGATTTTTCATTCACTGCTGTAAATTTAATAAAACGAAATTTTCCACCACCCTTATAAAGCTTATTATTAAAATTTCGACTATGTCTCGTCGTCTATTAGCGGCTTCGGGAAATTGTCGCTGACCAAAAATTATAATCTGTGATTTGTTACTCATCTCGGGCTTCTCTACGAATGTTGTGGCTACCTGCTATCAAAACGAACAAATATATGTACATATGTGTGTATTTAATTAATTTGCTCAGGTCATTTGTCATAGCTGATTTATTTAAAAATGCAGTAACTGGAATTTTTATTTCGATAACCTTTAGTAATGAACAATTAAAGCAAACACATTACATTTATATCGAAGCAATTAATAAAAAAAACGTGAAGCAAGCCAGAAGTATTTCCCCCGCTCGTCACTTACAAGCAGCACGAAATGCGTTTTTGTGTGGGAAAATTTCCAATAAGCACGCCGGCGATAGCCGATAAAAAACACACACACACACAAATTCATACACACACCTGCAAAATGTATTTTCGCATACAATAACAACAATTCCGCAGTGATTCAGTGATAAAAATACGCTTTTAAACCACATACAACAACAATATGTTATTGTTGTTGTTGTTAACTTCATTTAAGACGTAAAGGGGGGGCTATCAAAACTCTCACTTTCATTTCAATATGATTTCAGGTTTCTGCATTTATTGCTGTTAGCAATGTTATTGTTGTCGTTGTCGTTGTAGCTGTGTTTGTAGCTGCCACAGCCGTGACGGTTATCGTTTTTTCTTTTTGCTTCTTTTTTCGTTTGCAATGTTGTTGCTTTGTTTGTTTGTATTTTTTACAACGTCGTTTTATGTTTTCCGGGCTGTATGCTGCACGTTTGTATGCACTTCTACATACATACATATGTACGTGTATGTATGTGCTGCAACATTAGCTTGGCTTTCTGACTAGATACGTCCATAGGTACTGGTTAGACTAGTTAACTCGTCGTTGGTTGTTTGGTTGGCTGGCCGGTGGCTGATTGCTCCTTACATACATACATATGTACATTGCATTTGTTAGCTTGTCTTCAGTGTTGTTGTTGCTGTGATATCAGAGATGCTCAAACTGACATAATATTTGTAATTTTCATTTCAGGCTTTATGTTTCTGACTTAATTTTCTTCTCAAGACATATTTACTGTAAGTGCATACTTACTATGTATGTTTGATTTTGGCATTGCGGTGCTGGCAGGTAGGAGTGAGGGTCGAAAATTCCATCAGCCAAACAGTTTAGTTACAGGGCATAGTTACCAAAGAGGCAAAGAGGTGATTGTGCGCATCAATTATCCCCACTTTAAATGATTGGCGACATGAGAGACGCGTTTGAAGCAGAATAATTCAGATGTATGTCTGACATCCCTCCACTCGGACAAGACGAGGTGATCTGATGAATGTCCGAAGATTAGTATATCAGAAGGGAGATCCTGCTGTTCGCACCAACTATCACGAAATTACTATAACTTATAAGATCCTATAGAGGAACTGAGCTAAAGACCGAAAAATCCATCATTGACCACATTTCTACAGTCTGTCAAAGCCTGGAGCAGAACATCGATAAACAATTCGACACAAATCACATTTTTATCGATTGCAGAGCCGCTTTTGATAGCAAGAACGACAGCTAGACCTCAACTCCACCTCATCAAAATAAAAGATCCTTCGGACCAGATCCTTCGGACAGTCGCAAATTCGCAAAAGAGAGCAATTGGCGAAATTGTTTAACCTTTTTACCAAACCGAAAAGATGTGTGATTTGAGGTTTGGATCTCGCTAGAAGGAGCGGGGGAACTGAGCTGAAACTACTTGTGACAAAATTATCTTCCTACTCGTTAAATTTTGACCGAGTGTACGCGTAACCCATATCATATTAACACGCTTTTATGAAATTTGGACGATTTTCTTTCCTCTGTATGCCGAACTGTTACTTCAGTTAAGTTTTCATTTCGCATCACACACCAAAATTAGCGTGTAAGCAACCAAACGTAAAATGAGGCAAAGAATTTGGAAAAAAGTAAACCAAGAAAAATTATTATGGATAATTATAAAATCATAAGGAAGTGAAACGGTGTAAGTAAATAACCCACTTTTCGCACCTATAAATCCACATTTACATACCTACATACTTCATATGGCTACATACATATTTACACTGGTGTGCTAGTAGATGAGTGAGTTAGCGTGGCCAAATAAAGGCGCCAAAAAAGCAAAAACAAATCAAAGCGAACGAAATGGAATGGTAAACATTTGGCGGCGGGCAGCGCTCACCGCACCGCACCGCGCACGTCAGACACTCGATGCCACACGGCATGAAAACTTCATGATTTGTTGGCTGGACGACTTGATGGCTTGATGATTTGATGACTTTACAGTGGCTGTGTCTGTAGTTGGTGGCAGCCGCCTTATTGGCCACTTAAGCGTCGCATTGTGTCGTGTCGTCGTGTCGTCGTTGCACAGTAGCCCAGTTTCGAGCTAACAGAAGCGATGCGATGCCAATGTGGTTGTTTTTGGCTGAAATGAGCTTTCATGCAGAGAGGGTATTTTTGTTTTTACATACCTACGTACTAAGTAGTATGCATAGAAGTCCCAATACTCGCCTAGGTACATACAAATCTAAACGCATTTGACGGCGGCATGCTTGCGGGACGTGTAAAACGCCTACAACGTTCGTACGATTTAACTAAACAAAACCACAAGGAAGCGTTTAAAGCTTGCTTCATACACATAAACAATAAGACAATTTGCAGCACCACTTCAGAAATGTTGCACGCGGTAGAAACATATGTACATGGAGGTGTCGGAATTGGTTTATTTTTGTATACAGTGAGCGTCAAATATGACTGGCAACTAATGGTTATAAATAATTTAAAAACTTAACTAGATTTATTCAGAAATTCTTTTAAATAGCCTAGCGATTCTAGGTGCTCTCTACCTTCCGATAGAATCCATGTTCGATGCTTGGCTCTCACAACAAAATAAATCGTTTTGATATCAGCGCACAGTGGTGCAAAATTGGCGTTTTGTATTCACAATTTTCTGGAGCCTTCATTTTTCACTCAATTTGATTCATTTAATTAAAGCAAATAAAATTTGCAAGAGACTAGTTAAGCCCGATTTTTGAATTTTTGTTTGTTTGTATTAAATTTTTTAGTGCAAAGTGCTGAAACAGTAGCAATTTTGGAGAAAATCGATTGCTCTGTTCCAGTTAATAGATATTAGAAAAAAACGAATTGCAAAAGATTTTGGGGTTCTCCCAAAATGAAAAATAAAAATTGGATATGTTATAAAAAAAATGTTCACCAAAATTATTTATTTTTTTTTGTTTTTATAAAAAAATTGAGTATGCAGTTTTATAGATCATTAAACTTTAGTGTAATAAAATGCAAGTTGTAAGTGGCTAAGAAGTCGCGTTAAATTTTAATAATATAACAAATGCTTTTATTTACCATTTACATAGCATGCAGATGCTCGAAATATTAGCGAAAAAAGATAATTAAAAATCACCGTGACCTCTTAGCCAATTGCAAATTGCCCTTTATTATTTAAATTTAATTGCATAACCCACATTTTTCTAGAAACTCAAAAAAATATATATGTATATATTTTAATTTTCGTGAAAATTCTTTCATTTTTTAATGCTTTTTCGTCTTGGTGGAACCTTGGAATTGTTTTCAACTAGTTTTTATTATGTAACATTTATTAACTGGTAAAGGAGAATCGATTTTCTTCAAAATCGCTACTTTTTCTACATTTTACACTAAAAGAATTTAATACAAACAAACAAAAATTCCAAAACAGTCAAACAGTCTTTTGCAAATTTCATTAGCTTTTATTTGATAAAAAATGATAATTGTATTGAGTGAAAAATTAACGCTTCAGTGAATTGTGAACACTAAATATCAGTTTTTAACCACTGTCCAGCGATAGGGAAGCTTTTAGTGTAACTTAGGTAGGTAGACCCGAACTTTTCCAGAGAAAAGGCTAAATGGGACTAAAAAAAAGCTAAATCTAAATTTGAGTTACAGTTAACAAAAAGCTAAATCAACTAATCAAATATTTTTGGTCGTTAATATAACTTCATAACAGTGCCAATTTTTAAGATGAAATTATACATTTTTGTAAGGAAGAACTTATTTTGTACGTAAGTAGATATTTTTCGTAGCCTCACAACACCTAGGCAGCTTAAGGTAAAGTTTTTATATGACTCCAATTCATTGTTCTGTAAAGAGAAAGTACTGTCATTCGTTACGCGGTGAAATATGCTCGAGGGCAACTTTCCTGTGCAACGTATCCTACAATACAGTGAGCTGGACGCCTAAATTAAAGGTTGAAAGCACTATCGACCCTCAATTCCCTCAAACTTCGACCTATTCGTGTAGAAATTCACCGGTGTCGTCTTGCAACGACTGCTTCCCATTCGCTCATTCCTAGAGGCGGTGCGAACGAGCTCAAAAACCCCGTCTAACCACGCAGATTTAGAAACCTTTCTTTGTGTTTTCTGTCGAGGGAAAATACAAACATGTGCACTTAGAAGGGCAGCTAAATTCCTTACTTTTGTAAACTTTTCAGCTAAGCATGTATGTATGTATGTATGTTAATAAGTGATCACGATGATAATGATCTGGCAGAACTAATGACAAAATCTGTTATACAAGAGCAACAACAGAGGATGCATAATGGCAGCGGGCATTAGCAATATTGCTGTTAGCTAAATTGCCAAAAAATGCGACATGTGAGCATATACATATGTACACACCAAGCCGATTACATCAAAATACATACATACATATACAGACAGCGTCAAAAGTATGAGTGCATACTCTGACGTTATGACGATTTTTTTAAATACATATATTCCATACCAAATTTTTCTTATTTTTTTTTTACAAAAATATAGTTAATTTAACAGCGAAAACCAGTAGAATCGATTTTTCGAATAGAATAGAAATACCAGAATACCAAACAAAAAAAACTCTCAACAATCAACAGTAATTTTTAGAGACTTGAGACTTGCACTTTAGTATACTAAAATTTAATGGGCATACTCAAAATTTTACTAAGAAGAATTGAAAAGTAGAAAATTTTGATGAACATTTTTTGATATTTCTGGAATTTTACCGAGTTCTATATGAAATTGAAAAAATTTATTCTGCCCGTTTTTGCTGTTGAATGAACTATATTTTTATAAAGAAATAAGAAAAATTTGGTATGGAATATATAAATAAATAAAATCATCAAAACGTCAGAGTATTCATATTTTTGACGCTGAGTGTATTCATAGATGTCTAGCAGTGCACATGGCAGCAACAACAGCAAATTAAGCATTCGTTGTGCTTGCGCGCTTTTTAGTGTGCGCCGCGCCGCGCATGCGCCATCGCCAGCAACTCACCGCTTGCATGCTAAAACTTCTGGCCAACATACACACACTGTGCATGTTAAAAAACACTTTCACTGATTTCGTACATAAATAGTATATTGTGTTGTTGCCTTTGTTGACTGCTTGTTTGTTGTGGATAATTTAAGTTTTTTAATTTAATTTTTGTACTGCTTGCTGCCACTGAGATTGTTACCACGTACATGCCTATCTTCATATGCATATACATACATATCCATAGATATGTTTGTATGAATGTATGTATGCATGTGCAAGTAAATCACATGCAGTGCTAGTTGTTGTCGTTGCGCTTCTTTTTTCTGTTTTGCAATTTGCACGTCGCTTCGTAGGTACGTACGTGTTTGTTGACGTTGCCATTACCACCGCTGGCATTTGTACTGTTGTTGTTGTTGCTGTAACCATACTAGTTGCGGTCGGTGGGGCTGTTACTGGTGCGCCACATTTCTAAAAGATTATGCAACACTTTTTTACTGCTTTAACTGCCTAGCTATTTCTATTTGTTGTTGTTGTCGTTGTTGCTTTTGTGCCAGCGACGGCAAGTGAACACCTCGCATGGCTCATTAAGCGAACTTAGTAGGAACATATCTACATACGTATGTGAGTATATTTTTATGTCCCCCCCCCCCAAATTATTTATGCCAATTTTTTTTATTATTTTTTTTTTTTGTTCGCATGCGTGTATGTACTCTATGTTAGCTTGTGTGCTGATTATGCTCCTCATATTGGCGTATTGTGCTAGGCATACACCTACGCTGCTTCTATGCGGCTATAAACAATTCTCAAATTACTACATATTATCGCTGCTGCCTTTGACTCACGTACGAGCGCTGTCTGTGGTCAACTTTGATTATTGGCGCGCATTTATTTCTAATCAAGCTAAGTTTTGAATTCACTGGGCTAAGCGCATCAGCTGTGCACCACGCTTGAAGCGCTGCTGCCAATGCGACCAGCCAAAGCAAAGCGGCTAACAACGCCAGCCGGCCATCAATCGCGCAACAAAGCAAGTAGTAAATACGTACGTGCAGTGGCGTGGTGGCGCGTATCAATTTAGCTCACCGTTAAATGCGAATGTGACACTTTACAAGCGTGTTGGCGTTTTTGGAGCTGCTATTGTTGTTTTTGTTGTAATAGTGACTGCTCATCCACATTTGTTTTATGCAATTTTTACGCTGTTTTCTTTTTTCGATTTGACTTGGTTTCGATTTACAGTACAACAACAGAAATAATTCCTTCCACCATCGAAGCGCCAAAGCGAACGAACGTGTTTTTTGTATACATATTTATTTCAAATCATTTACCATTAATTTATTACCTATATTTCTAAATATAAAGCAATATTATGTACATTCATACAAATATACATACATACATACATATGTACATACCATGGGCATATTTTCGTTTTCTTTTTTTTTACCGTGGCTCGGTGGTTAATGTTTTGACATATTGCATTACGAATAATTTGTGCCAAAAATCTTGAGTAAAATATGTAAGTTGTTATTTTTGGATTTTGAATTCAAAAACAGAAGAATGTCCCAACGACATTTTGTACAAGCTGCAGGGACTAAGGAGAGTCCGGAACCCGGGGGCAGTCATATCGTCCGATATCTCTCCATCCACCCTTAGTGAAAGCAGCTGAGTCCTTGTACTCCCGCCGTTCATACGCCATCAGCAACCCCCAGCAGGGCATCAGCATATATTCGGTAAAGAGCAAAGTACCATCACGTCACTTAGTCAGCCGCACAGTACCACTCATAGGGCGAAACCCCCCCCCCCCCCCCCCTTCAATGGAGCCCACTTCATTGGTTTCACACGTCTATACCTGTTCGGTTTTGGCTTAGGGAAATAACATTGTTGTTGCTCCTTGTTTCAAACCTCTCAGAGTTTTCCAGGTTCTTGATTTCAAGGAATTTAAAACTTGCCTAGTTAACGGTGGTCCTTTTTGCCACCTGAATGAACAGACCAAACTGATCTTGGGCATACGGGCCAATAACACTACAACAGGTCTATGGCTGGCTAGTTTTTAACTATGTTTGCTGTGTCAATGTGGTTTTCGAGAACTAGCAGGTCGAAACATATTAAGCTTCAGACTTGAAGGTAACGCCGCACTGAGCCTCGGTTAAAAATGCGTGCTCCCAGTTACAAAGTTTTAATTAGGATGATACCGCAGTTACCGCAAGACCGTCCCGAGCACATTATATGCTATATAATGGTTCTCAAGGACCGGATTTATCCAAACCCACTGAACCAAACGGACTAGGGACATTCCTTAGAAGTAATTAATTAAGAGTAAAGCAATACCTTCACAAGCGAATAGGTCTATTTTTCTCTCTACCCTCTCTGTATGATCCAATCCTGTCTAAACTCCCCTTTCCTGGACCTAGCATTGAAAGAGATTAGCGATCATACTTAGTGCGCTTAGCAAACTGCTTGAAAATTAGCAGTGGAAGACGAGAACTCATCAATTTAGATATTTCAGATAAATGATGGACCTAAAACTTTATCCAGAGCCAAAGTCAAACGACTACAATGGACGGTGTCCACGCTTGTCACCCGAGCCCTTAATTCGATTATTATCAAATCTCTTGAATTAAATTTAAATATTCCACCGGTATATATGTATATGCGGCGAATCCAGCCGTTGAGAAACCTCAGATTCACAGTCGATGGCGCGTTTGACTCCAGAGTAGCTGACCACTGTAGCGTTTTTCGGACAAAATGAACTATAATAAAAAATTAGCAAAATGCAAAGGAAGAATCTCCAAGGTAGCCATTAAGCACAGAGGGTTATCCGTGCTCTTTATCCGTTGTATGGATCCTAGGGCATAAGGACGTTCCTGGTCACTGTACAGGTTTCTAAAACAAAACACATGTTCTACATGAAATAACTTTTTAAATGTACAACGCTTCAATTTTTACTATACTTCTGAACTAAAAAAAAAATAAAAAAAATCCCATAAAATAATTAAGCGAAAAAGTACTCAAAAGATAAAAATAAATAAGAAACATCTACGTTTAAATTTATGCTTATAAAATGCATTTAAACCTCGCATAAAAAGCTTAGACAGATCAAGACGAACGCCAAGACTGGTTGAGGACGCGACTGGTTGATGTTTATTGACTGTTCATTGAAATCAGTAGCGAATTAAATAAACTGGATTAGAGTATTTTAAATTGTAGTGCTTTTAAACTACTTCAGAAAAAATTAGAAGCAGTAATTATGCGTATTGGAAAGAAGAAATAAAATTAAAAAAATAATGTCTTTTCTCGCTTCCAAAGAAATGTTTTTATTTTCGTGCAAAAAATGAGCCATTAAATACAATTGAATCGGGATCATTAATTCTTATTATTTGTTTAGCATTGCCCTTTTATTTCAATTGACACTTTTTATTGATTGATTTCTTCTAAAATAAAATAGAAGACAAAACAGTTAAAAACACGCCATTTCCAATCGAAAAAAAGGAATTTACTTTCTAGCAAATGATATTCGTTTTTTTTTTTTAATTTTTTGCGTATTTGTATTTCAAAACTGAGTGAGTGAGTATTCGCTTCGTTTCATTGGCACGCCTTTTTTTTTTTTTTTGTACCTGCGCTGCTGCGCTGGTTTGCGGTTTTGCTTGGTATGTGAAGGGTAGTCAGGCAGTCGCTTGATAAATATTTCACAAAGCGGTTTGTTAAAAATAAAACACAACTCAAAATGAAATCGAAACTGAAACGAAAAATTCGTCAAAAAACTGCCGAAAAAGTGAAAGTTTTTATACGCTCCGAAATTTTCGGATGTTGCTAAGTAAACGCCGTCGCAGCGCCAACAACAGCAACAACTTTGACTACGTCGGCGTCGGCGCAACGGCACAACGACAGCGTTGAATGCAGCGGCGCACTGTTATGCTAAATATGCTTTTAGTGGATCTGTGTGTGTGCGTGTAAGTTAGCGTCTGCGGCGCATGCCCCGTAACGCGTCACTGCTTAATGAAAGTAAAAACGTAGTTACTAATGTTGGCGTTTCGCTTAATTTCCTTTGTTGCTGTTGCGCTTTTTTTCTTTAAACAAAGTTTGACTTTATTGTTTACATGTATTTCGTTTGTGTTTGCCTGGTTTTGTGTTTGTTTTTGCTTTATTAATTGCTTGAATTGCTCGTGCAGTCTTTAGCTGGGGCCACTGGGCCTGGGCTTGGGCCTGGGAATTGTCATCGTCATAATGCGTGCAAAGGGCTGCGCGACACGGAAAGCTAAAATTGTGAGTATGCGAAGGCAACTGGTTGATGGTTAGAGCAAAAGATGTTAACTGTGATAAGTGTGTGTGTGTGTGTGTGTGTGTGCGCGTGTCGGTGGTGCGGCACAGGGATATTCAGATAGTGTAGGCTCGAATGAGTTGTTAAAAAAGTACAAAGTCATTAAGAGTAAAATTTCGCTAAATTATTTTTCATGCCTTCTTTGTGCCCTCGAAATTATTTTACGTATGTACAGACATATGTATGTACATATGTATATTAAGTAGAGTTAAGGTTTTGAAATATAAAAGAAATCTACATACACTTGTAGCGCTTGAGTAGATGTAAAAGAAAATTGGTTACACAAAATGAAACAACCTCTTTAAAATCTTCATCAAAATTTACTCACAAAGCACAAATGAAGGGACAAACGTTGCACAAATTAGAGCTTGTAACAGCAGTGGAGATTTTACAGGCTATCAAAATGCTTAAAGGAATGAAATCAGCCTGCCAAATACTGCACTCAGCAAAGCTGATTTTAATTTATTTGATAGCTCAGAAAGTAGGGCGGCATAGCCAATGTCTAGGGCAAGCCAAATAAATTATTCTGGGAGCAGTGCTCTATTCTGCTGTGTGGCAGTGAAACCAGTAGAGGATGTGAGTCCGGACCCCCAGCCGACCCCCCAGCTACCAACTGAGATATTCAAGTATGGTGCAGAGACGCTGGCACTGCTTGTAAGGTCGACGACGCTGTGTTAAAGACGGAAGCCCTCCATTAACCAAAGGTGTGACTTTAGAACTGGCACACACACATTAACACACACCATCTCTCTTTCTATATTAGGACATCTGCTTTAGGCAGAAATGAAAGGGGATACATTTGAGCAAATATCACGAGTTACTTTTTGAATGTCACTTCCTTCTCCCACCAGACACAAAAAAAACGTTAAAGCATTCTTCTTGCATATATTTTAATCAATGGAGTTCCAGAAACAATTATGTGCTATAAAAATTAAATTAGGTATTTCAATAATTTTAGCCTTAAAACGTTTGTTTAATACCGAAATTACTAATTTTTTCATTTTCACTCGAAAAAATCATAATTGGTTTTTTTTTTTAAACTTTGGGTACTTCTCAAATAGAAAAATTTTATTGAGTAAAAGATGACTATGATTTGAGAGACTAAAATTCCATTTTTAGTTTTCAATTTTTATTGGCACACTCGAAATTCATTATAAAATGAAGAAAGTAATATATATGTACGTACAGTATGTGGAAAAAATAAGTTTCCAATATAACATAGTTTTATTCCAGAATAGTGCGGTAATACTAAAAATTGTGAATACTCCCTAACCACACTCATTCTGGAAAGCACTGGCATAGACGATTATGAGAGAAAAGTTTTACAGCAGTTGCTCTTTCATAGAAGTAGCGGTACTTTAAGATTTGAGTACTTCTGTTAATAAATGCGGAAAAAGTAAGTTTCCAGCGCAAACACGTGTTCAAAAATTCTACATAAAAAGAGGTTATCAATAGAATTTGGTTTATTTACGTAACACACTTTGTGCAGCATCAGCCTACATAAATTGGAGGTAATATTTGTTGCATTTATAGTTTTATTTACTTTTTAATATGTTTTCTGATATTGTGGCTAGGTTTTAAATAAAAATGGGGAAATTCAAGCAACTCACAACAGAGGAACGCAAAGCAATAATAAGTCTTCGTAAAGACGGTCATAATTTGCGTTATATTGGAGAAAAGTTTGGAAAATCTCACACAGCAATACGTAAAGTCATTGTCGCCTTTGAGAATGAAAAAAGAGTTTCTGCAAAAAAGAGGCAGGGACGGCCTAAAATTACAACTGAAAGAGTTGATAAGAGAATTCTTGAAATATCAGAAGCCAGCCCATTAAAATCTGTAAACAAAATTCGCTCAGACTTGCTGCAAGAAGGCAAAGACGCCCCATCAGTATACACTATCCGTAATAGGCTTAGAGCAAGTGGTAAGCATGGGCGGGTAGCACGAAAAATCCCTTATGTTAGCCATGCTAATATGAAAAAGAGGATGCATTTTTACGTGGAGCATGTCCTGAAGCCCAAAGAGTTTTGGTATAATGTCTTATGGACCGATGAGTCGATGATACGACTCAGGTATTCACATGGCATGGTTCACGTATGGCGTAAAGCAGGCGACGCTTTGTCCTATAAGTGTACTGTTCCTACCGTTAAGGCAGTAGACAAAGGTTTAATGGTGTGGGGATGTCTCTGTGCTCAAGGTACAGGCGATATAATCGTTTTGGAAGGAAAAGTTAATGCAGATGTCTACATAAAGATCCTAGAGGAGACGGCTATCCCCGAAGGGAAACGACTAATTGGTGACCATTTTGTATTCCAGCAAGACAATGCACCTATTCACACCGCAAAAAAGGTTGTGGAATATCTCTCCAAGGAAAACATTACTATTTTAAAATGGCCACCGCAAAGTCCTGACCTCTCTCCAATAGAGAACGCTTGGGCAATACTTAAAATTCGTATTGCTGAAGCAGCGCCTCAAAACTTACGACAGTTGAGAGAATGCATAATTTCAAATTGGAAAAATATTAATCCAGAGGGATGTCGTAAGCTTGTAGACACCATGCCAGATCGACTTGCAAAAATGTCACTGCGAAATGGGGGCCACTGTGGATATTAACTAAGTTGGAAATTTAATTTTTCAAGATTTTTCATAAAAATATTTTAAGTTTCCAGACCCGGCAAAAAAGCTTAAAATTTGTTTTTTATTTTTTAGTATTCGTTTTGACAATTTATAATAAACCTTTGAAATAAACGGTATACTTCTTTTTAAAACCAACATATATTAATGCTATTTGTGTTTGAGTTCATATACCCACATTGGAAACTTATTTTTTCCACATACTGTATGTGCATAAGAAATTTTGTGTAAAAATCTCCCACGCCAATATTTCATTAATTTTAAATAATATGACCTTTAAGTTAAGGCGTGCGAGTCGAAGTGTTAGATGACTGAGTATGGTGATACGGGGCCTATACGTTACATACGCAACTACGGGTATATGGGCACGAGGAGTTATATTTACTTATTTTAGTAGGTATACCCGCATTTCTTTCGAATTTTCATTTAAATACAATTTCGCGTTGGAATCTTGTTTTTTTATACAAAACTGAAGATAATGCATTTTCTAAAATAAGACTGCCTCCATTTTCGACCAAAAGCACTTTTTTTCGAAAAATGTAAGAACACGTGAGATTTTCTAATATATTTGCTATCCCTGCGAAACTAATATGGCTGCGTAAACCTGTAGCGACAACAAGAGCTCCATTAAAATTGGATAAGACCTCTTAGAACTGTTCGCACCAAACGTGGTTTCAGGCAAGACTTCTTTAATCCGATAATGGATAAGATAACAAGAGCTGTATGTAGAACTAAATAATAGATCGGGAACAATGACAACATCCGATGAAGTATCGCTTAGAACATTCGCACTACATATTTGAGCTTTACACAGCAAATAAATCAATAATTTACAAAAATAAAAATTCACTGGCAGAGGCGATTTCGATCGTGGTCAGAATGCCAAGCAAAAGCGATACGAGATGGCTAGGAACTGAAATGAAGGACTGCTTGGTAAAAATACTATTTAGGTATATTGAATGAAGTTGTATATAGTAATATCTGCGTAGTTAAATATGAAAATATTTTTAACCATTGTCGAAGAAGGAAAGCATGGAAGTGGGTGCATGAAACTCATGTGGCCAAATGATCTTCACAAAATTCTCAGTAAAGGTCACTAACAGTTTTTACAGAGCAGAATCTAGAGCCATGTACCATATATTCTCCTTCAACTAATGTGAATCGCCCTCTGCCACCTACGCACAGTTACTTACATTTCGGCAGTCAAGTGTTATTTTGAAAGGCTCATTTGAGGATATACATATCTAATACTATTCCAAGGCTCATACAATTATTTGTATACACTCAGTAGTTCTTAAAAGAATCATCCAATTTCGGTGATTTAATAAAGCCAAATAGTGAGATACGTGCATACATACATACAGTACTGGGTCATGAAAAATATCACTTAAAAATAGGTTATGCTGCCATTAAAATTAAGGTACATACATACATACATACATTAGTATGGTGCCTATGCATGCGCTAACTTGCAAACAAACAGATGTACATAGTTATAATTTATAAGACTCTTTTGAATATCAGTACAAGTGTTTTTATTTGCATACATGCATAGCCAGTGTTACTGCTTTGAAAACGTTTGCAGCTGCTAACAACATACATACATACATACATACATGCTGATCTTTTGAGTGCAAATTTTAAAGTAAGAAAGCGCAAAAAACCGCAAAAATGCAAACAAAAAAATTTAGAACAATGTCAATCCCACACCAAATAGGTTAAATCAATCGAAAAATATCGCATGTGGCACGTGGTTCATTGCTGCTAGCTATTTTATAGCTATTTGCACTTGTCGCCCTTAATCCAGTTTGATGCCACACCGCCTTTGTCATTTCCTGTGGAAGCTTATTCTTGTTTTGTGCCTTCGCCTCGTGGTGCTTTGTGCCACCAAATCAATATGCCTAAGCTATCTTTGACATTCAATGAAGGTCAGTGTCATTTCCTAGGCAAATACATACATACCTATGTATGTATGTAGAAGTTTTAGTTTCCTCATTCGCGGTTTACACCGAAACTGTTGGGTTGAATGAACAAAAAAAAAACAAAAACAAGAAAAAAATTAAGAAATTAGCTGCAGCGAAATGAAAACCCTTTTCAGATGAGCTGTTTAGTTTAAATGTATTCTAAAAAAGGCACAGGGTGACCCAAAGCTCTGCACTTTATTTTCGAGGGTAAGAAGAGAGTGACATATACGCAAGAAAAGGCGAGTGTAATCAAAAGTAGATTTTTTTAAATCGAAATTGATATTGTGGATGCCCACACCGAAGGCGAATCTCAAAAGAGGAAGAGGTCAAATAGATTTCGTAAATTCCACTGATAACGAGTTGACCAGAGGAGGGATTTTATCCTGTGTGCGTTCATATAAAATCTTTAGAAAATCAAAAACATCTTCGACCGGGAGTATAGTTGTTTGGGCCATGACTGGTCAATGTAAGGACCAACTCTGTCATAACGAAACCTGTCTGTTAATACTGGCCTTATTTCACCACATATCAACAAAAATTTGTGATTTCTGGTATCCTGCTGTCGGAAAGAAGTTACTTCCTTGCGATTAGCAAAACGTATTCTATTCACTACCAACGAACTTATTTATTAGCAGTAGAAAACGAGCACAGTGCAAGTAAACTTCGTTTGCGAGGTTGGAATAGAATTTAGATAGCTGTAGGTAGATATAAAAGAAATGTGGGCTATCATAATCTTCTAAGTGAATGTATTTTGTGGCTGTTTCAGCTCACAGCATCTACAAAGATCGTCGGTACCACTGCTGGCGTAATACTTGAAGGTTGAGTTTCCCGAGACTGCGTACCTACTGGGTTAAAATCAATACTGGTTATAGGATAGCAAACAGCTATTTTTTTTTAAATAAGTCTCGCCTCTCAAACGGGTACTTGGTAACCAGATATCTGAACATCCAGTTGAAGAGGATTCTGGACCGACTTCTCTTGCCACGGATTTGGTTCTAGAACTCACCTTTCGTCAGTAAAAACTATCGTGGGGAAATAGATGAATATTTTACTCACTGAATTCAAATTCAGAAAGTATTTGCTGTCATTCAGTATGCATTCAATATCCGACGCACAATGTATACATTTAACTTTTATGTGACAAAATCAAATATCTGGATAAAGAAATAGCGAAATTCATGAAACGGGTTTTTAAACTTGTGAGATGGGTATTCAGAAAAAAAAATTGTATCGTTGGGTACAAAAATTGTCTTCACCTTAAAACTTACTTAAAAAAGGGAGGTTTTTTCAAATATTTTAATTTTTTTAAATATATTTTTCGGTTTCTGTGACCACACAAATGGATTTCTTAACGCAAGAAAATCAAAAATATAGTTTAAAACTTGAATAAAAGGACAAGAAAGGAGAAAATTAAAGCCCTCTATTTTTGAAGGTCACTTTAAAGATCAAAATAATTTTTCTCTCTAACGAAACTACTTTACCTGAATTCTTTATCAATCTGATATCTCATCACTTTCAAAGAATAGAAGGGATTTCAGGAACTTCCGTATACATACATATATGTACATATATACATATAAACAGATATATTTAGATATAGTCAAGGGTTAGTACAATCACTAAGCAATTCCGCAAGTAAATAGTCTAACGACGCGGAGCGAATGAATGAAAAATGAATACCTGGACCCAAAAAAAATCGTGAATAATAAACTTCTCTCCCTTGGCTAAAAAGTCCCCGAACTACCTTCAATACTCAGTTTGCCACTACAAAAATTTTTACATTGAGTTATTTTACGTAATTTACTTTAAAATTTTCGCATTGACTAAAGCCCATTTTTACAGTGGGTGGCTAGCTCTCCGTTGGCAGTAAACATTGAATTTTTGTACCCAACATCGATATTCCGCTGCAAAATTTAAGTTAATTCTCGTCTGTGGAAATAACCCTAAGACTAAATAGTGAGATTATTTCAATGGATTAATTTTCACTACTAAGCAGCCTTAACTTTACCGGATATGACAATGATAATCGAACAAATATATCGTCGTTTAAAGTACAAAACCACGTAACTGACATTTGCTGCCAATAACTGGATTTGCTCACACAAAAGCTCTTGGCCCAATCCTTATCCATTCGTTGTGAAATATACTAGCCAGAAATGCGATTGCTTTACGAACATAAAAAAGAGAAACATTCTGAAATATGAATGTTTTTACTCTCCAAAAATTATTTATGCAATCTCACATACGCGGTTTTGTACTTTAAACGACGACATGTAAGTATGTATTGCTGTTACAGCAAAGTATATTTTTAGTTAAGTAATTGTTTTTGTATTGCATTGTTTTTGTAAGTGCAAAATTAGCTGGTTGCCACGTGCGATTCTTTTCAATATTTATATCCAGTAATGAACGCGATCAGCCAAGCGTGAAAAGGCAATAAAATTAACAGAATTATTCAAAGGGAAGTAAAATGAACGACAGCCACAATTCAAAAAGCAAGTGCTAACTGCTAACGGATGAGAGGCAGCTGAGAAAGGGTAAGACAAAATTAGACATGGCTTGATTTTTCACTTTTGAGTTAAAAAAAAAAAAACAAAAAAGATAAAGTCGACAAAGACGATTTGTAAGGAAGCAAACTTCACATTTCGTGCATAAGAATGGGCACTGTTCGAGGAGTGGTAACCAGTCCAACCGAAAAGGACTTTCTTAATGAATTATTTTTTTTACCCTTCATTGTTCGCTCTTTTGTATTGTATAGACATTTTTCTCTTTTAGTTACTACTAATTACCATTCAGATACGAGGCGTGTTGCTTCCACAGCTGCTGCACCTGAAATTGCGTCCAACGATTGTTATCCTCCACGATGTTGTTGCTAATGTTGCTATTGTTGTTGTTGTTGCCAACACCGTTAGCCACATTGGCATTGCCATTGTTGTGCGCAATACCCGCGCCGCTGTTATTATTGTTGTTGTTGTTGTCGTTTGCACTTCCGCCATTGGCATTGCTCTGACCGCCACCGCCGCCGCCACCACCAATAATCCCCACCAAGCCATTCAGGCTCAAATTGTTATTGGGTGTTGCTGGATTGTTATTGTTGTTGTTGTTGTTGTTGTTACCACCAGCATTGAGCGCAATCAAATTGGCCGCATTGCCAACATTCGCCAACACATTGCCGCTGCCGTTGCCGAGACCATTGCTGATGTTGTTCATGGTGTTGATGTTGTTCGCCGCCACAGC
>NW_023458566.1:22260744-22263051 GCF_013731165.1 Rhagoletis pomonella | reverse complement strand
GCTGTGGCGGCGAACAACATCAACACCATGAACAACATCAGCAATGGCCTCGGCAACGGCAGCGGCAATGTGTTGGCGAATGTTGGCAATGCGGCCAATTTGATTGCGCTCAATGCTGGTGTTAACAACAACAACAATAACAATCCAGCAACACCCAATAACAATTTGAGCCTGAATGGCTTGGTGGGGATTATTGGTGGTGGCGGCGGCGGTGGCGGTGGTGGCGGTCAGAGCAATGCCAATGGCGGAAGTGCAAACGACAACAACAACAACAATAATACAAGCGGCGCGGGTATTGCGCACAACAATGGCAATGCCAATGTGGCTAACGGTGTTGGCAACAACAACAACAATAGCAACATTAGCAACAACATCGTGGAGGATAACAATCGTTGGACGCAATTTCAGGTGCAGCAGCTGTGGAAGCAACACGCCTCGTATCTGAATGGTAATTAGTATAGTAACTAAAAGACAAATATGTCTATACAATACAAAAGAGCGAACAATGAAGGGGGAACAAATAATTCATTAAGAAAGTCCTTTTCGGTTGGACTGGTTACCACTCCTCGAACAGTGCCCATTCTTATGCACGAAATGTGAAGCGTCGAGCTGGAAGCTGTCGCGCTGCCCAAGTTTGCTTCCTTACAAATCGTCTTTGTCGACTTTAGCTTTGTTTTTTTTTTTTTTAACTGAAAAGTGAAAAATCAAGCCATGTCTAATTTTGTCTTACCCTTTCTCAGCTGCCTCTCATCCGTTAGCAGTTAGCACTTGCTTTTTGAATTGTGGCTGTCGTTCATTTTACTTCCCTTTGAATAATTCTGTTAATTTTATTGCTTTTACACGCTTGGTTGATCGCGTTCATTACTGGATATAAATATTGAAAAGAATCGCACGTGGCAACCAGCTAATATTGCACTTACAAAAACAATGCAATACAAAAACAATTACTTAACTAAAAATATACTTTGCTGTAACAGAAATACTTACATGTCGTCGTTTAAAGTACAAAACCGCGTATGTGAGATTGCATAAATAATTTTTAGAGAGTAAAAACATTCATATTTCAAAATGTTTCTCTTATTTTATGTTCGTAAAGCAATCGCATTTCTGGCTAGTATATTTCACAGCGAATGGATAAGGATTGAGCTAAGAGCTTTTGTGTGAGCAAATCCAATTTTTGGCAGCCAATGTTAGTTACGCGGTTTTCTACTTTAAACGACGATATATTTGTTCGAGTATCATTGTCATATCCGGTAAAGTTAAGGCTGCTTAGCATTGAAAATTAATCCATTGAAATAATCTCACTATTTAGTCTTAGGGTCATTTCCACAGACGAGAATTAACTTAAATTTTGCAGCGGAATATCGATGTTGGGTACAAAAATTCAATGTTTACTGCCAACGGAGAGCTAGCCACCCACTGTAAAAATGGGCTTTAGTCAATGCGAAAATTTTAAAGGAAATTACGTAAAATAACTCAATGTAAACATTTTTGTAGTGGCAAACTGAGTATTGAAGGTAGTTCGGGGACTTTTTAGCCAAGGGAGAGAAGTTTATTATTCATGGCTTTTTTTGGTATTGTAGAGTCCAGCTATTCATTTTTCATTAATTCGCTCTGCGTCGTTAGACTATTTACTTGCTGAATTGCTCCCTTCTAGTCTTGAAGGTGAGGAGATATCAGAAGTGTATCTATGCTTGTTTAGGATTTTGTTTGTTGTTTGGGGGATAGTGTGGAGAAAGACTTTTTTGTGAGAATGAGAACAGATAGCAAAAGAGATGTAAAAGTTTTTTAAGCCTGAACTGATAAAGAATTCAAGAAAAGTAGCTTCGTTAGAGAGAAAAATTATTTTGATCTCTAAAGTGACCTTCAAAAATGGAGGGCTTTAATTTTCTCCTTTCTTGTCCTTTTATTTAAGTTTTAAACATATATTTTTGATTTTCTTGCGTTAAGGAATCCATTTGTGTGGTCACAAAAACCGAAAACATATATTTAAAAAAATTAAAAAAAAATAAATAAAAATTAAATGCATACTGAATGAAATCAGATACTTTTTGAATTTTAAATCATTGGGGGTATTCCATGAGTAAGTGAAACTTTGTGTCCAATTGTAAAGTAGCTTATTGAACATGAAATGCTTGATGAATCAATGCTCAATACCTCAAATTAACGTTTTTTCGAAAAAAAATTTAGTTATATTATTTTATTACACTGTAAATACACTCAAAACTTCAACATTAGAAAAGTAGTTGAATACGAATATATATTTTAATATAGAAGGCTCTGCAAAATCAAGTATTCACAAAGTTA
>NW_023458566.1:22241502-22260644 GCF_013731165.1 Rhagoletis pomonella | reverse complement strand
CCATTGCTGATGTTGTTCATGGTGTTGATGTTGTTCGCCGCCACAGCGACCACAGCCGCCGCTGCATTGTTCACATTCGCCACATTGGCCAAATGCTGCAAGCGATGATGCAACAACTGACTGCTTGGCGGCAAGCTGCCCACCAAATTGTTGCCCAGCGTATTGATCGTTTGCTGCAGCTGTGTATTGGCCACATTTTGCATTGTGTTGCGCAGATGCAAGTGGACATTGTTGCTCAGCTGGGCGGCACTAACGCTGTTGCTCGCGTTGCCAACGTTGCTGCTGCTGTTAATATTATTGGAGGCATTAGTGGAGTTGGACAGATTGCTTGTGGACGAATTGCCGGCAGCAGCGGCAATGCTATTGACGAGATTACTGGTGTTCACCAAATTGCTGCCGAGGCTGGTGAGGTGCGCAGCGGCCATAGCGGATGAATTGGCGGCGGCGGCGGAGGAGAGACCATTATTGCTGCCAGTGCCAATGCCACCCGCACCACCACCGCCACCAGCGCTGTTGGCGGCTAGCAGATGTGGCAGATTGTGGACGACTTGTAGTGGCAGTGAGCTGAGCGGTGGCAGCGCCGTTGTGTGGCTGGGCGATTGCAGGCTGCCAAGCAATTGTTGTTGATGTTGCTGCTGCTGCTGCTGCTGTTGTTGTTGTTGCTGCTGCTGCTGTTGCACATGCTGCACATTCTGTAGCAGTTGTAGGTGGGCCTGGTGTTGTTGTTGCTGCTGGTGTTGGTGTTGCTGCTGTTGTTGTTGCTGTTGCGCGCTTTGTAGCGCACTATGCGTTTGATGCGCATGCGCATTGCCGATTTGCAGCGCCTGCGTCAAATACTCCATACTTCCTTTAATTCTGTTCTTCAGCTAATCGACAGTTAGGGGGAGGTGTAATTTCATTCACAAACACAAAATTCTCAGAGGGGCAGGGAAATTGCGGGAACAAAAGTTTCAAATGCCTCGGTTAGAATATTTTTCTTTAAATATTTCAAATGCACACCACTGTTTTATTCGTGCGGTGCGCCCTGTTTGCTTAGCTTGGCACTACAATTTTTTTTCCGCTTTGCAATTTTCCTTTTTTACACTTTTTGCACTCTTTTTGTTGTTTTTATAATTTTTTCTACTACATTTTTTTTTTTTCTCAATTTGTTTGCAATTCAGTCAGCCGATTGTTTAGCTTGTTTGCTTGTTTGTCTGTCTGTTTGCTTGCTTGCTTGCCAATTCTAGTCTGCATAACAACAACAACAACAAGCACTACCGCCACGCGCACACACTTGCTATGGGTACCTGTTGCTGGCCAGCTAGCGTGCGCCTCTCGTCTCTCACTGCTCTGAGGCAGCGTGCAGCCAGCGAAGGAGTTGAAGCTCACGTTCGAGTACTTTTTTTTTATGTTTTATTCTAAGCTTTTAGCTTTTAAGTCACAGACATTTCTAAGGCAATTTGCATTATTATTTGTTTCGTTTTAGTATTTGCATTTATTTCAATGTTTTGAGTCGCCGTGTGTCGCGTTTGTCTACCCTATTTTTAATGTTTTCATATTTAATTCGTTAGCCTTGCATATATTTGTACATATTTTGTGACTGCTCTGTCTATTGTTCACTCGCATCACGAATGTGCATTCTTTTAAATTTGTAGATCTTCACTTTTACGCTGCCGCTTTAAGCTGAGCTGATGCAAAGAAATGCACAATTTTGTTAAAAATTTTAATTTAAACTTTTTTTTTTTTTTTAATTTTTTTATTCTGTTATGCCTTGGCACTCAAATGAGATCCTTTGTGTTCTAGCGTTGCCAAAACCAGCATTTTTGCTTTCCCACTCACTCACAATATCTTCACTGCCGCCGACCTTTCCCTCTCTGGGTTCGACGCCTTGGTACTTTCCGTTCAGCGGATTGCTAGGGCCAGGAAAAGCTTAAGTCTCAACTAGTTCATCATCGGCGAACGCAAAAAAAAAGTCTGACCTTGACAGTGTTCTACTACAAATGTACATAGAAATCGACACAAAGAACAATCGCTCAATTCGCCCTCGGTTCGCCCATCGATTTGTACAGCGTGCGGTGTGGGAAGATCGCGTGCGGCGAGTTCGCTTCGCCTATTTGTCGCTACACTTATCTCACAATTTGCTTAACTTAGCTGCGGCAATGTGTTTCGCCTTAGACTCTTAGACGATTCTAATTTATTGTTTATTTCATTTTGGTCGATATTTAGTTTGGTTTAGCTTTGTTTTCTTTTTATTAGAACTATTCTACTGTCGCTGCGTTCGACACTCGGCAGAGGGGCTTTGCTTCGCTTTTGTTTGTGAGTGTTGCTTTTTGCTGCCCGATCGTTCTAATGGTGGCCCTTTGCGTTTTTGTATTTACATTTGCTTGCTTTCATTGTTTTGTTTTCGAATTTTAAATTGCAGACCGCCGTGGTTTTGTGTGCCTGTATTTTTTTTACTCGTACATATAGTCACGAAGCACTTTAAAGCTTTAGATGAGATTGAAAAGTGAGGGCTCGCCCACTTTTGCCCTTCCTTCCAGTTGCTTTAATTAATTTATTAAAAATCTTCACCGAACTTCCTCTCATAGGTATTCTATTTGAGGGAATATATAAATCTGGATCTTCAAAAGTCTCAACGAAAGCACAAAGCTATGATAAGAGGAGCTTCTGTAACACGCAATTTAGTGATCAATCCTTTTAAGTAGTTAATAAATTTCAGACACACAAATTTTTTAATCAACTTTATTCACACAAACTTTTAAGCAAATCTATTACGAATTTTCGAAATTTTTTTTGGCCACTTGGAACATTGCTGATATTTGTCAATGTCTGGCGTCACTATACCGAAATCGATGTTTCTTCGCGTTCACGCTCACGTTCGCGCTTAAGTGCCGCTCGATATTCCGCGATTTGGACCTGGAACCGGTGTCGCCGGAACGCAAATGAAGAGTGAGCGCACGTTTGCGCACGTCAAACCCACCGAAACTCGAAAAAACCCCATCAACGACGCAAGCGTCGAAAAAAGCCTGAAAGCTGATCGCGATGGCAATGGTTGTGCGGTGGTGCGGTGGTTACGTAGTGGTGCTGCTAATGTCTGCGTTATTGTGGTAGCATGCAAAGTTTGGCTTGCTTTCTGTGCTCTGCTGGCCGCTGCTGGTGACTCGCAGTCTTCGGTTTCTTTTGCCCGCAGTCACCTTTCCACCTTTCCAGCTTTTTTCCGCTTTCGATAGCTTTGCTGCCAGTGTTTGGGGTTTTGTCTCTTTGCTTTTGCATTTTTCGCTCGCAAATCGCTCATCCATGCAAGCGGTAAGAAAGAAGCAAGCCCGCCAGCAAGCTTGTCTTCTTTGCATGCCTTCTTTCACTCGCTTTGCTCGCTCCACTGCAAGCTCACAACGGTGTATCTCCCCAAGCTTTTGCGCTCCACACAACCAACCATTCGTCACAACCAGTTTGGCATATTAGCTGCAGCAGCGCAAGCAGTCAGTAGTCAGCGTATAGCCAACGGTAAAGCATCACGGTCCGTCGTCGGATAGGCGTTATTTGCCATTTGCTTCACACTTGGATTCGCATAGCTGCCAAATACTCGTACCTGGGCTATCCATCTAAGCTGTGTGTGAATGGCTTTGTCGCTTTAAGCCCGTTCCGGTGTCCGATAGGCGTGCTGCTATGTCAGCAAAGTAGCAGCAGCCAAGCGTGATTGTTGTCATTTTACTTGTTGTTGCTTGTGTTTGCTTTTTGCTTGTTTTCGACCCATTCCTGCCTGCAATGCCTCGATCCGCTTCATCCCGCCTCGCTCCTCTAAATCACACACTGCGGTACAGCGGCACGTATACGCGATTTTGATTTTCCATTTCGTTTTGTCGCCCCATTCGCTCTCAAATTTCTGTTGGTTGGTTGTTGTTGTTGTAGCAATATGCGGAAGCGCATGCCTGCTGTTGATTTCTTACATTTGCATGTATCATTTTTCTTTCTGCATTTGTTTCGCTTTTGCTTTCATTGCTTTTGTCAGCTAACACTTTTGCTTTTGATTTTGTTAATGCTTTCATTGCTATTTTTCTTGTTTTTGACTCTCACTTTTCTGATTGTTGCTGCGATCATGCCACTGAGCTTATGCGTTTATCGAGTGAGTTTTTTTTCGGTGCAGAGCTTTTTTGAGTGCATTCGACGAGTGGACTGACTTTGCTGAATTCAATTCAGAGAAGTTGCCCGTAAAAGATTTCAATTTGAGCTTCTGACCGAAAACTCAGTATAGATTCTTATAACCTTGATATCAGCCCTTTTCGGATCTAACCGATCACAAAATGGTTATTAGAAGTTTAAATTGAAAAAAAAAATAAATATTGTTGAGTTCAAAGCATTTTTAGGGCACACATAAAGCCTAGAAAGTTACAGGTCAACTCTCCCCACCCCAAAAATTTAGTACCTAAACTGTGGGTTAAAATATATATATCTACTTATTTGTATAATATATGCCGGATTATTCTAGGATGGCTGAGGCAATCTTTGTTATTTACTAAATTTTTACTTTGCACCAAACTTTTCATCTGCGTGACCTACGAACTAAATCTTGGTCTTTATTAGCTTTATAGGTGTGAAGGGCAGATTAAGGCACTTTTATCAACAATCAGGCAGTTTCCTGGCATCTGAATAATGTAGAAAATCCCAGCGACTCATATTCCAGGCTAAGTATTCGGTATATGGCCACGAAGAGCAAGACCAGCCAAGTCGACTTTTTTATATAATCAGACTAGATCTGTCTAGGGAGACCAAAATTGCGATTTGCCATGGGAATAATGAAACATTTTTATATATAGATTTGTATGTGTATGTCTTTTCGGGGTTGGCCAGTTGACATATCATTTAATGTTGCCACTGAATCAGATTAGAACCTACCAAAATTTTAGATTTGTATAGTGGCTCTTTAAATGTAAATCTTGAATGATATGATCAGATCAGAAGTTTCAAATATGAGTTGTTTATTTTTTAGAGTGGCGCTAGTCATTTCCAGCTATTGGTTACTTCTAAATGAATGCATCTGTAAATCGTCTTATTGTCATAAACTAATGACAAAACTCATTACTTTTGGCTGATGAAGTTGAACGGATAACAAACGGGTGCAGATACAGGTAAATGATCGCTGAAGTCGAACAGTAAGAAATGACTTATGCCACTTTCAAAACAGACGGCTCACATGTACATATATTTATGCTTCCTTTTCTGTCTTAATATCGCATCTTAACCAATTTATTGATATTTGCTCTTCTTTATAGCAGCGAAGTCTACCCTACCCCTCCCGCATTTTCCAGCTAACTCCTTAGCACTTATGGATATGGTCTTCGAAAACGGTTTAAAAGTCGTCAATATATATAATCAATTTAGAAGCAACAGCTGCCCCCACTAATCATTATGTTTAATGATTATTTACATCCGGAGGCAAGCATTCTTTCACCAATATTAGGTGGTGATCGCTTCTCATTTTACGTATGCAGCAGACACACGTACTAGGTATAGGGGACCAGGTTTAGAGTATCTCCCTGGATAGACTTGTTGGAATACTAGTGTAGTATAATTAACTTTTATTGCGAGCTTGGAAGTATGAGGAAGTCAGAAAGAGAAAGGGATATAGAAATGTGCAGGAAAATGGACGGATGGGTAGAGTAAGATGCAGCCTTTTTACCATTTATCTATTTGTTGGACCTGTTAGGGGCCCTGCTTAGCCGCCGTGGACATCTGTGTATTGAGCTTTGCGATTTATTCAGGGTAAGGATAGGCATGCACAGCCAATAGCTGCCGCATAAATAATAATTTTACCTTCGTTAAAAGGCAGACTAGCAATTTTATTCTCTTTCTTGGAAAGCCTTTAGATGAAAGATGGTTAGCGTTTGAGCATAACTTATGTACATATGTATCTATTGCTCCAACTGTTTTGGCATATAAAAACCGAAACTCATTTATACCTACTTTATCTTTAACAAGTATACAACATAAAAATAGGAGATAAACAACAACAATAATAACACTTAGTGGCCTTGTTGATGGCGGTACATACATACATATTAAATTTGCCAAAGAAAAGTAGGCGTTAAAACTTTTATTTTCTATAGACTTACTCAGACGAACACTTTTTAAGAATTTTTAGTTTGTTAATTGGCTTACCTGCAAAGAAATCAAAAAAGTAAAAAAAACAAATTAGTGACTATGAAAATATTAGCGCCACAAAAAAATTCAAATATAAATATAAGGTAATGAAATAAAAGCTTTCCAGGCAGACCACTTGCATAGTAGAATCTAAGCATCAAGAATTGCAATAAAGGTGTGTAATAAAATTTATTCATTAGACACAATTTCTAAAACTAATCTTTATATTTTAAATAACTAAGCTTAGCTGAGCAAAACTATTTTAAATATTAATATATAAATTCGTTATACAATTTCATGCCAAAGACTTGAGACACCTCACTCCACATCCAATAAGTATGACGATTATCCAATCACACATACATTTTTCGGAATTAGAAAAGTGATTTCCACTTGGCAATATAAAAAACGACTGAGCCACCCACCGTCGCAGCCACACCCACACCTTTTCCAATCCGAATTAGTAGCGCTTTTAAATTACACAAAAAAAAAATTTACCGGAAATGAAACACAAAATTGGCGTATCCATCCACCAATTGTCCGAGCGCAAACCAGTAATGAACAGCAATGAAATAGCGAACGAGAGAAATGCGATGCTGATGTTTGCAGAGAAGAAATAGCAAATAATGCCTTAACAAAATAAGCGTGGCAAAGGTGTGCTTAATTGTACTAGGATGCTTGGTTTTCGTATAAAATACGATAAATGTAAAAATAAAGATTAGCGCATGCCCAAAGACATTAAATATTTTCAAAAAAAAATTAGTGCCAAATAGCAAGTACTCGCATTAAGGGCAACTAATGAAAAATTAAGTTGTATAGCAGCTTTATAAAAGCAATAATGACCAAGAAACGAAAGGGAAAGAATTTCAAAAAAAAAAAAACAAAAAAGCAGCGCCAATTCCAGTCTAAGTTCGCAGCGCAAAGATCACAAATGAAATCGAAAGCACTGCTGTAACAGTAAGAGCATCAAACGAGAGTGGACTGCCAAAATATACTACAAACCGCAGAAGCCAAATAAAATTTAAAAAAAAATAAACGGAGAAAAACAAAACGCTAAGTTGGGGTGCAGCCAGAAATGAAGATTAAAAAAATCAGCAGAAAGTTGTAAAACCCCAAAAAGCAGCTAACCACAGTGACCGAACGAGACCAGACCAATCAGACCTGCCCCGCTTAGGCCAACGTCGCAACAACAGCATCACCGACGGCAGCATCACCGACGGCAGCTTACTTTTATGACCAGCTCCAGCTCCAGCTGTGCGCCGCTGCCTACCCCACAGTTGTTCAGCTTCTGCTGTTGGCAACAGCGTCCACAATCGCACCGTCACAAACTTAACTTTATTCACTTCCTTATGCCGGATGAAACTCAAATAAATTAAAAGCGCATACATTTATGTCCATATGTATGTATGTATATGTAATTGACGCTTCTTCTACACTGTGTGTTCACCTTCGCTGCTTTTTTTTTTGCTTAACATTCATCTTGCTGTCATTTATTTGTCTTCACCTTTCTTTGGAGCATTTTTAATTTTTTATTTTTTTACATACATACATACATACATACAACGCGTATACATGTGAGGGTTTTAATTTCGAATTTCTCTATTTATACTAAATTTGGGTGTACAACCAAGAAAATATTAAATAAAGATTACAAGTTTTGTTCGTTTATTTTATGCATATTTATAATCTCTTTCTCTGCCATTTGTGCTTTCGCCCCCAACTTGCGACCTTCCTTCCACACTGTTTTAGCTGATCGCCCAAAACGGGCTGGCTGCTCGTTCGTTCGAGCTGTAAATGTAGCCAGATGCTTGAATTAGCTGTTTGGCCGGTCAAAAGTGCAAAAAAAAAATAAAACAAAACAGAAGAGCATACAATATATATATATACAAACAAATGAAACGAAAGTTTAATAAATTTTAAGTAAAGATAAGAAAGCTGAAGAGCGGCAAGTGGGCACCATCAACTGGATGATTTTTTTTTTTTTTTTATAAATTATCATATCGTATCTTTACATCAAGAGTGTCATTAACCAAATAATCGAAAACTCGCGAAAACGGCTTTAAAGTTTACACTTTATATACGCTCCCATTGAAAAAATGAAGACACATTTTCTTTTTTTTGGAGAGGTAGCAGAAGAGACGGCGGACATTTCAGGTTACTTATTTCAAAAAAATAGTTTTTGAGTTGTGGCACTCTTGCAGCAAAGGTTCGATTTGTAATTATTTCTACGCGCTATAGGTGCACATAGGTATGTATGTATATGAAGTCCCTTTTCTTTTGTTGTACGAAGCTCGTGCCAGCTAACCGGGGCACTTAATAATTGACCCACCCATCGGCGCACTCAAATGTCAATAATAAAATAATATTTACTCGCAAAAAAAAACATATATTTTATAGACGAAACCTTGCACAGTGTAGCGCGGTGCTTGTTTACTCCTCAATTAATTTATTTTAGTGAATTGTTGGGTCCGTTTTACTACGAGTGTTTTTAAACAATTAAATTCCCGCTTGTAACTGTTTTCATCAGAGCTTCGCACTTAAGCTTAGTAAATGATTTAAATTTTAAAACATCACTAAATCTTATTTAAATTTTCGCGATTCTTAAACCACTGTGCTTTTACTGTTTTTCGTGACTAATTCAAATGTGCATTAATGCAATTTTAATATGCGCATTAATTAATATTATTCAAATTAGCAACTTAAAAAAAGACGCTGCAAAGCAAAGAAAGCCGAATAATACATATCGCTACCTTAATATAGAAAGGCCCTATCTGACATCGTCGCTGATATACAAAAAGCCGTAACTAACTAAAAATCGAAAATTTACGTTTTAATTGATTATGATGCATTTGATCGCATTATGTGGCCCCAAATCGTTTTATGCAATAAAAGATTTTAGTTAGTTACGGCTTTGTGCATTTCAGCGACGATGTGAGATAGGGCCTTTCTATATTAAGGCAACGATATCTACATATGCATGCACAGCGATTTCAAATTCAAATATTGCTTGAAATATAAAAAGTATACGCATGCAAACTTGATTGTTGGTGTTCAGTTTATATTACTTCAACGGTTTTTTAATAAATAGTCTCTCTTATAACATGAAAGAAGTAAACAAAAAATCTTTTATTTGATCTCTTTTTCTTTTGAATTACATTCGTTTACCTAACCAATTTGGATAGAGTCATAAGTGGTTTTTTTGAGTCATAGAAAACAGGCGAGGTCGATAGGCCCAGTCCATTGTGTTTTCGGTGCCAGGACCGTCGTGTTGGAGTACCATGCGAAGAGGTGTTGGGTGTTATGAGCTCCGTATCCCCGTATCGTGGCAGGTGTTTTTCACTGTAGATTCAGCCCAAAGAGCCTGTGCCATCAACCTGATGCGGCGGGCGAGCTCCTAATACAATGCTATCGTTGAGGATACTAATCTTGGGGCCATCGAACGTGACGCGTACGTCGAGTTATATCCTATTTTAGCCTTGGTATACATAGCAAAGAGTGTGCTGGTGAATTTCAGAGCAGAAATGTTGATGTTTCTGGCAGTGAAGAAACTGGAAAGTTCCGAGAGATTATTAGTTTTTTCGCCCCAAAGGCTGTCGATGCTTTGACGCAAAGAGTTTAGCCATGTGGAGGTTAACAAATATCAGGGAGAGTTCGCTTGCCAGAAGGAACCTTCGGTTTAGTTCAACGATTCTTGGACCTTACGTCCTTAGTCAGGCGAAAAAGGGGAAGTACTTTATACATAAATGGTTATATTGCCGCTGCATATAAGAAGGAGCGCAATGCCCTATTCTACCTAAATTTCCAGTTGCAATTAATTATGATCCTGCAAATATACATTTCGTTCACCTAACCTTTGAAAGCGAATGCACATTTTAGTTTTTCTTTTTTTTTATTAATCATTCCCAATGATTAGAAATATTTTTTTTTTATAAATTTCATAAATGTATAGAATGTATTTGCAGTTGCACGTTGACACACAACGACACAAAAATGCGCAAATAAAATTTGCCTAAGCATATTACCATTATTTATGAACAAAAATCAAAATTTAATTTGAAAAGTAACTAATCACATTGATGTATTTTCGTGCATCAACCAAACAAGCTAAGAGTCCAAACGAAAAAAAAAAACAAAAAAAAAAGCTAAACAAACCAAAATAGGCACATGGCAAATGAATCGATAGCGAATAAGCAGCAACATTCTATCACACAGCCATGAAAGAAAGCCACCACTCATACTACTCGTAGGCTATTCATATTCGAGATTGTTTTTTTTTTGTTTTTTTTTGCCATTTGGGCATTTTGTGGGCGCCTTTACTTTAGCTTACTTTAGTGCAGCTCAGCTCAGCTCAGGTGGCTCGCTGTTGTCGCGCTGGTCAATGCATTCGCGCGCTTTTGCCAAAATTGCATTTGCATTTGCAGTGACAACATCGCGAGTACAAAATGAAAAAATATTAAAGGAAAAATAAAGTAAATAACGGCCATATGGAACTGCCTTTTGTACCTATACTTAGTACATATGTATTTACATATTTGTTGTAAAAATCGCTTCGATAGCATAAAAAAACGCTGAGGTTCTTCCACTGTAATGGTATCACATTTGTCTGCAGTGGAAACAAAGCGCCAATTTTTTGTTTGTGTGTTTAAGAGCATTTACAAAATACCGCCATATGTATGTAAGTGTAAGATGTATGTGTGCACGCTCAATACTGACCTAAGTCACCGCATAGTTTATGCTGAACTTATAAAGCCGAGAAATTGAGCTATAGGAAGGAAATAACTGAACAGGTCTGTGCCGATCTCTATGGCGAAAAATTTTCATGAATATTTTAAACAGATTTCCTATAAATATAGAATTCAAAAATTCTATTGATAACCAAAAAAAAACTACAACAAAAGAGTAAAAAATGTAAAGACTTTTTTTCTGATCACAGTCCTTCTATTAAATGTGAATTATTTCATTTCTTTTGCCAATCAATACGACAACCTCAGAATGAACATTAAGTTGGGGTTGTTTTTCAGATTTCCTTCTATCAATTCGATACTTTTCAACTGCTACTGCATGCTATTTACGCTATACATATATGTATGTACGTATGTAGGCATGCACTTCCAGTCTCAGTAATTCATTCTTATTTTTTAATTATTCATATTTTTCACTTTTATTTTACGAGTGCCAGTGTTTGCTGTGACGAATTTCGCATTGCAAGTGACTAATTTAATATCCGAAAAACAGCATAAAAATTGAAATGATTTGCTTCTTGTTCTACACGACTAAACATTAAAACAATGGGTCCGCCAAAAGCTCGAGCATGTATGTTTTTATACTAGGGCGGTCCACAAATACTTGCGAAAAAAAATCTTTAATGTCGTTGTTCCGTAGGATTTTTTTTTTAATGGGGAAAAATACCCGTATTAAAAAATTATATTTAGAACTGCCTCAAAGCACATCAAGAGTTCTTGAAAATCAATATTTTTCGATCGGAAAACTCCGATTCTCTTTAGGAGCCTCTCTTAAGAAGCCTCCTTCAATAACCATACCCAGTTGTTTTTTAACCATTTTTGAAGAAATATTAGATAACTATTTTTTTACGTCCCCCAAAAAATGCGATGGGCCTTGGCGCAGTATCGTTTTTTTTTTTAACAAGAAAATACGGGTATTTTTTATTCCATTTAGAAAAATTCTGGGGATCAGAGCTTAACGCATTATAAGTTTTTTTTTGCACCAACCTAATGTTTGCTCATAAAATAAGCAGACAATTATCGTGAAACATACAGCACGTGGAGTGAATGGAAAATTTATTAGAACTGCAGCAGCACACGCTTACTGAGATAAGACTAGTTAAGCAAAGTTGAAAATATCATCCATGTAAATTCTATTCATTGTGTTCGTAAATTATCACAGTTTATTGCTGATAAATTAAGGTTTTGTCCATAAGCCACAAACAGAAAACTAAGTTTTCCTCGCGGAGAATGAAGAAGTTGAGAAAAGGTCTTCCAATGTTTTGATGTAAAACAGACCACTAGTAACTTTCCATTCATTATCTATTAGAAAGGCTGAGGGGATTATCAACAGAATAACAATAGGGTTTTCTTTTTCAACACACATCGATGATTATAAAATACTAGCTGGCCCGGAAATATTTGGTCCAACGTTTTCATCACAATTCATGTTCAAGTTTGGTTTTGTGGTCGTCAGAAAGCATATTCTCTATTGCCGTCTTAAATAACCTAACGAAGTCGTTATGTCGGTGAAGAAGTTCTTGGGGCAACAATGATCCGGTACGATGTTGAATCGTCCTCGAATCTGTATCCTTATATCCTATATCCTGTGTCCTTGAATGTGGAGGCAATTTCAAGCTGGGGGAGTATCATTGGTCTACAGAAATCCAATATACATAGACTTACTTCAGACGAAATATCACAAATGCCTTACAATTTTCTTTGTAGGTATTCATCAAGAATTGTCTTTGTTCTATTTAGTCACAGTAAATCAAGGACCAAAATGGTTATGGCAGTAGATTTAACGGTGGTAACTTGACTACTTTGATGCCTGGTTTCTCCGAATGACTTCACTTGACAACTTTTAGCAATAACTCGACTCCAGCGCAACCTTGCGGATCTTTTTTGCAGTACTATTGCCACTATCCTTACCACTTCTTCTTCTTCTTTTTTAGCGCTGTAACCGCCTAAGCGCTTTTGGCCGAATTCAGCCAAGCACGCCAGTCGTTTCTCTTCTGTGCCAACTGACGCCAATTGAAAACGCCAAGTTAAGCCAAGTCCTTCTCCACCTGATATTTCCATCACAGTGGGGCCTCCTTCTTCCTCTGCTACCACCAGCGCGTTCCGAGTTGAATACTTTCAGAGTTGGAGCGTCGGTGTCCATTCGAAGGACATGGCCAAGCCAGCGGAGCCGCTGTATTTTAATTCGGTCCTTCTCCTGAATTGCCTACTCAGTCCAAAGTAGCACTTGTTGGCAAGAGTGATTCTGCGTTGGATTTTCATGCCTCCGTTTTGTGGCGAACGGCTCGGAGAATTCTTTTCCAATTCTGACGGAGCTGGTGGTATTGCTCAACGTCATTTTATACAGCCGTATTAGTTTCGCGGGGATACCAAATTCAGACATCGCGGCATAAAGGCAACTTCTCTTCGTGCTGTCAAAAGCGGCTTTAAAATCGACAAATAGGTGTTGAGTGTCGATCCTTTTCTCGCGGGCCTTTTCCAAGATTTGGCGTATTGTGAATACCTGGTCTATGGTGGATTTGCCAGGTCTAAAGCCACACTGATAAGGTCCCATCAGTTCATTGACGGTGGGCTGCAGTCTTTCACTCAATACGCGCGATAAGACCTTGTAACCTAAGCTTAGAGGGCTGATCCCGCGGTAGTTGGCACAGAATACTGCGCTGTGGGCATCCTTGCTGCAAGACTTGCACTGGAACACAACACGGCTTGTCGTAGTAGCTGTAATTTACCAGCTGCAGAAGAGGAGAGCCCCTCATTTGTAATTACTCTGTACTTGATAGGACTAGAATTCGGCCAACCTTTTTTCTACCATTCAAACAGCCAACCAACTAGGACCTTTAAAACGTCAAATTCTTTTTGGTCAGCAGTCTAAGAAAGGCCGGTAATGACATCTTACCAAAATATAACATGTAATATGTAGTTATTAAACTATCAAACCATCATATCCGATATCAACGAACTTTCTCTTTGCATTGTGAAATGGTCTATCACCCTATCTCGGCTGACGGTTCGAAAACGCGCTATCTCAATGTAAATTGGACGTATCGGCAGCATAGATAGGGCGTTCGTGAACAATTTGCTGAGTTACGGCGTTCTGCAACCATATTCTGAAATAGGGAGATTTTCAACCGTTTGCTGAGGTAGGGTATTTGCGAACCGGCAGCCGAGGTAGGGCGCTCTTCCACTCAGCCGCGGTTAGATTCTTGGTAATCCATAATAAAGAAAACATTTTTGTAGAAAGCTTTTTTCACGCTATTTTCTTCATTTATCCACAAACAATTGCACTAATTCTTGGGTTAAGAAATTTTTCCCATCTAAACGTTTGGTATGAATGCGCCATTAGCGCCCGCCTCTAGCCACCAATTGGCAATTGACAGTTGTATACTTATCAATTAAATACAAATAAATAAATGAGCGAAAATACGTACATACTGGCAACTGCTTTATGAGTGTTTACGAGTAATTACATACGTGCATGTGTATGTGTATGTGTGTGTATACGCGAGCGAGTGTGGGCGTTTGTGTGAGCAGCGCTGTACTATCAAATGACGATCACGTGGGGAAAAAGGTGAGTAACTGTTGCTTAATTAAGTTAAAACGCCGGCAGTGACCGCGACTGCGAAGTCAACGTTTCCAGTCAATGCAAATAGGAGAGCGCACTGATCGTAAACAGATCGGACACACCAAATGAGCGCTTATTCACAAGAAATTAATGCTAGAGAGTGGAACGAACTACTTTAAATAAATAGTTTAGAATTCTGCGGTGGGCTGGAATTGAGTACTTTGGACGAAAGTTGATCGCTTTGAACTTAAAACTCAAAATGCAAAATATGAAAAGCGTTTGGCCCGTTCTGCTAGCGAACAGTCAGTTTGAATCGCTGATTCCTGCTCAAATGGCTTTTAGTAGTGAAACAATAAAAAATACGCTTGGAATTAAATCACCGATTTACCTGCATTACCGCCGGGCGCTTGGAAGCGCGCCTTCAAGCTGTTCAAGTGACTCTGATGCTGCTCGTTGGCCATCACGGCTGCTGCTACAGCGTTGGCAACATGTTGCACTGAGGCGGCTGTGGCTGCTGCAGCGGCATTCGCACTTACGCCCACATTGCAGCTGCCCCCAGCATTGCCACCACCGCCGGCATTACTGCCAATCACCGGGGTGTCAGCGCCATTACCGCCTGCTCCAGTGCCGCCACCGGAGCCGCCATTGCCACCGCCACTGCCGGCGAACTGTCGATGATAGTGTTGTTGGTTCTCGCTGTAGAGGCGTTGGTAGCAGGAGAGTGTCGGTATTGTCCAGGAATTGTTTGTTTTATAGTGGAAATTGCCGGTGCCGAAAATGGAGTGCGGATTTGTGTTGGCGGAGACATTCGAAGCGGCAGCTGCGGCCAGTGTTTGACTTAGCGCCGACAGTTGGTTATGGGCGACGGCATGCGAATGTTGCTGTTGGTGATGCTGTTGTTGATGAGTGTGTTGTGGTTGTTGTTGTTGTTGTTGCTGCTGCTGCTGTTGCTGATGGTGCTGGTGATGCGACTGCGGATGCTGTTGCTGCTGCTGCTGATGATGATGCTGTTGTTGTTGTTGTTGTTGCTGATGATGATTATGTTGTTGTGGTTGCGGTTGCTGCTGCTGCTGTTGCGCCTGTTGTTGCTGCTGATGTGAGCTGTGCTGCTGCTGCTGCTGCTGCTGTTGCTGTGGTTGCTGGGAATGGTGCATATGCTGCGGCTGCTGTTGTTGCTGTTGCTGCTGCTGATGTTGATTCTGTTGCTGATGCTGGTGCTGCGCCTGTTGCTGCTGCTGCTGTTGCTGCTGCTGCTGTTGTATACTATTCCACTGCACATTTGCGCTGCCACTGCCGTTGCTATTCACCGATTTCGTTGAATCAATGCTGCTGGCGCTACTGCGGTTGCCATCCAGCGATGAACTGGTCACGCTGCCGCTGCCCTCATTGGCGCTGCTGTCACTATTGTTGCTGCTGTTCATGCCCGCTGCAGCTGCGGCGGCCGCATTCGAGTTCAACTGCTGGAAGTACTGATTCAACGCGCTGTTCGCATGCTCTTGGAAGAAGCCGTTGCAAGCGCTCGTCTGCGACGACATCCTGCCGCTGGCGTTGGTTGGTGTGTTCAACCGACGGCGTCGGCAATTGTCACGGCGCGCTACTTCACCAATTGGCACCGTTTTATGCACTTTACTGTTAATTTTATGCGCGCCCTTGTTGTTGTTGGTTTTTTCGCTTGTTGGCTTAGGTTTCGCCAATGTACGCTGCACAAATGCGACGCGCGCGAATTAGATGTATTCCAAAATTGAGGTTGCGTATACGCCTACGATATTCACGCATTTTTTAGGGATATACTTTATTTGGGGATGTGTGCGCTGCTATTTTTCGCTAACTTTTTTGTACACTTTCACTTTTTAAGTTTTAAGTTTTGTTGGCTCTTATTTTCAACTGTATTTAGTTAAGTGGATTTTGAAGTCAATTTTGGTCACATCTGGAATTGTGTGCTATCATTTTGTTTCAAATATTAAAAATTTTAATCAAAGTTAAAAAAAAAACTGATGAATGGCGATTGTTTTTATGCAATGCTAATGGCTGAGTATGAATGTAAGTGGGTTTGTGGAAAGTTATGCAAAGTTTTTCTCGCGAAATAGATACTTTTACATTTATTAGAAAATATTAGAAAAAATGTATGTATGTAAGAAATTTTAGCGAACTTAATCTGATTAAACCAGTAATGTTCAACACAAAATTACTTACTACTTTTAATTTTGAATCGAAAAGCAAGTAAGTGTTTTGACGTCATCGCAACTCTTGACATGAAAATCCATTGCTGGGTTTAATTTATATGTATAACTTCTAATGCTTATGCCCATGCTAGCGAAAGACTTCATTACTAAAACCGTTCTTTTTTTTCTCTCAAATTCTGATACTATTTGAATAGGCGTTGTCCTGGTGCGTTCTGTCTTCTCTTGGACACGCCAAGTCGAACTAAAATTTACGCCGATGCCCATTCATAACAAACGACAGCACTTATTTTAGAGTACAATTTCAACTTCACTCTAGATGGAGGTGTGTCCGTCAACCACTTAAAAACTAGCGTTGCTCCCTTCATTTGGAGAAGGAGAATTTCGGTTGGTAAAATACAAATTTCTCGTGAGGTTGGATCAGTTTGACTGCAAACTTTTATGAGAAAACCATAGCTCAAGTAAAGTAACCGTCTTTGTAGTTGTACTTTTGCTAAACCGTTGGCTCTATTATTATATTTATACATATACTACAATGCTTAGACTGTGCATGCAGCCGTTATCTGACAACGTCGATAAGCACATAACTGGTGAGCTCCAGTATTCGATATAACTTCCTATGTATTCTAAGTGTTTTCCCTTACAAAATGAGCTTTTTCCTGGTCCTGATACATATATTACTTTTGTGTCAGGCTTAAAAATCTATCTCTATGTTTAAATATTTAGAATAATGGTATAGAAATCGTGACCAATATTGGATCATATTGCTTCGCTTAGGGGAACCTTATATGCCAAAAATCTCAAAAATAGTAACAGACGCGCCTAACAATATGCAAGATCTAGTTACATGCCGCTCATACGGACAGACTTGACTGATTACACATTGTACTTGTTGCTTTTCCATGTTGTATACTTTTAGGCACGCTGTTTTTCATTCAGAGAATTGTGCGACGAAAATTTTGCGTAGCGATTTTCTAGCAGCATCTGTGAACTGACTGATCAATTTGCAAGGCAGAGCGCAAAATATCTGCCAATGGAACCCGAAGGGTTTCTTCATGAATCTGCTTGGCTACCAACTCTAAGATGAGCATTTGTAGGACATTTGTCTGTACTTGAACCGGTCACTACACTCCTGTCTCCTAAGCAAGCGCATATGTGGAAAAGGTTTTTCGGTTGGCAGCGTCTGTCGTTCTTGCCTGGAGGATGAATGCGCTGTTTAGCACTTTGTCAACAGTTGTTGACTACAGAAACTGGAAAAATCTTGGGTCATTCTCTTTACTACAAAGTGTGAGCGATTAACGAGATCAATTCGCGCATAGGTCTGCCCTTTGATATAAAACACAAACTGTGTCTGAGTGCTAGGGCTTGTAGCCTAAAAAAAAGAGAAAATGATTAGTTTTTCTCAATAAAGCCCCCAGAAATTGAAGACCTCAGAAATCTGGTGTTTAAGTGGTGCGTGGTTTTAACCAGACCACCCACTGAGGTGCGTTTGACTAGTTCACCCTCAAAATTTCGATTAAACGCTCTCACAGTTTTCGCAGTTAACTCGAAATTTAGGAGGCTTACAAGACAAACGGATGTCAGATTTGGATTCAGTGGATCGAACTACACGTCGGTAGGTGGGTCTGGTTAAAAGCACTTAACACATGGTTTTGTTTTGGGGGTGTGCCGGTGTTATTTATCTTCTCCTAATTCCATTATAAAGAAATAATATTTGGAGTCGCAAAAAGCAATTTTCAATTATCCGAAAACCTCTAAAAATTTTTTAAATTTTTTGAATAAGCCTTCATTATGACTACTTCAGTATAAAATTATCACTTTCCAAGTAAGCGTGCCATATACAAACCCCTACACGTACAGTCGATCGCAGTTGATCAAGCCCAAGCACCAAGCCAATACTCAAATAAACATTCACAAATATACTCTACATACAGAAAAGGGTATATGCTATAAAAAGCGATGCACTACTATTTCTAAATACACGGAGCGAATAACAATAAAAAAACTACACTGCGAATTGTATATCAAACTATGCACTTAAAAAAAAAATCTACAAAAAAACCCAGTCGTACACTTCTGCTAACTCTACAATCTACAATTGCCTGCATCTTTTAATGTACTAACACAAGTAAGTAAGTGTTCTACGATCGACGACTGAGTAGGCGCATGTGTGGTGAAAAAGAGCAAGGAAAACAAGCAAAACAAAGCATCAGAGTTGCGGTCACGTTGCAAGTACCTTTTCACATTTATTTTTTTTCGATTTACCATACAAATGTGTATGTGATTGTATTTATTTTCAATTTTTTCACAATTTATTCGTTTAAGGTCCCAATTTTTTTTTAGTTTGTAGGCTTTCCTACATATCGTTTTGTTGTTGTTGTTTTATTGTTTTGTATTTTATGCAGCGAATCGATGCGAGTGGATGACGTGACTTTATGGTGATTCGTTTGATTTTGTTTGCCTTTTGTTTGTGGATATGTGTTAGTTTTTGGGCGATGATGTCTGGGTTTTTAGATTTTCAAAATGTCTTAGCGCTCAACA